>NW_024884867.1:370089-468494 GCF_019232065.1 Centrocercus urophasianus
GATTCCAGTTAATTAGTCGAGAAATGAATAAAAACTAAACATTATCGGAATTGTCTGCGGGTCCCGGTTTGTTAGTGGGGATTTGGGGATCAGCTTTTGTGCGCCGTAAATTGGATCTGAGTAGCGTGGTGCTGTCTTACACTGCCGTTTTGTGAACTGGCGACAGCTCGAGTCCATGGGAAAACTTAAATGGAACCTGGGGCCGGTCACGGAGCCTCATTATCTCATGTCGGATACCATCTTTAGAGGAGAGCGTATAATCAGCGGTGGCACACCACCAGCCCCTCGCAACCTGCGCGAAGCCCACCTCCTTCCGCACACGCCCCGCGGTCGGGAGATGCCGGTCCCGGACCCAAATGCAAAGAAACCGACCCCAGCCCGATGGGGGGAGGCCGCGCTCCGAGCTGGGAGGCCGAGAGCCCCCCTGCAGCCTCCCCCGTGCTCGTAGTTAAAAGTTCGGTCTCCGCGTCGCCCCCTCGGCTGACCCCCGCCCCGCATTCTTGGACGGGGAGGGCAGGCGGCGGCTGCTGAACGGCCGCATTCTGCCAGTCGGTGTCCCCCCGGGTGGGGGTTAGCGGGGCCCTGCCGGGCTGTCAGCTCCGCTGGAAGGAGGCAGACGGGGAGTTTCCCTTCGCACTCAGCAAGGTGAATTCCCAAGCAGCCGCCCGCCCTCCGCAGCCTGCCCCGAAGGTTCTCGGTTGGCGGGAAAGGGAAAGAAGGGGAAAAAAAAAACAACAAAAAGAGATTGAAAGGAACGGGAGAACATGGGGAGCAGCTTCTCTCGGCCGCCGAGGTGGATTCTTTACGGGGGAAACACCTCGAGCACTGAGCCGAAAGTACCCCCGGCACCCCTTCCCTCCGGCCGCACATCCTCCCACCCCCCGGAGCGTTGCCGGGGAGCAGAGAGGGGGAGCCCTCAGCCCACGGGAACTCCCCCGGCTGGGTCTCCCAGCTTACAATTGGTGCTGGGACAACCGAGAGGACGGATGGACGGGATCGACAAACCCTCCGCTTCCCGTTTCCGCAGCTTTTTGGTGGGGAAGAGAGCGGAACGCATCCACTCCGTGCCTCAGAGATCCGCCGCCTTCCCAGGGCTCTGCTGTAGGGCCGGAGCCACCCGCGGGGCCGAGGACACCCAGGGCAGCCGCGCGGCCGGCCGGGCAACAGCTCGCCCCGGGCCGGTAATTGGGCGGGCTTAAAATCAACCCCGTTAACAAGCCTGCTGTCCTCCTCACCCCACCCCCGCGTGTGAAACATTGTCATTAGGCGTCTAATATCTCCGGCGCTTCCGGGGGGGAATGGGAAGAGGTTGCTTGGGGAAAATAAAAAAGAAAAAGAAACAAAAAAAAACCCCCTCAACGACAATAGAAAGTGTGTGAACTCCCAGCGCCCATATGCACAGCACAATGCAAAGCGGGTTAATATCAGTTAGCAGTTCTGCAGTGACCTGTAAAGTTGCCTCTTTGGAAAGATTCTTGATGTATTACTTAACATGGCTACACAGTTATCTGTCTCGGCATTAATGCGTCCATTAAATCACTGTTGAGTAGCATCAACCTACTCCCGAGTTTTTCCGTCCCCTGGGAATATGGTTTCTAAACAGGATCAAACATGTGATGCTGACAAGTCATGAGATAAGTTATAATTAATTAGAGTTTGCTACATCCACAGAATGGGTACTTGGGAGAGTGGGGCTGGACTGGGCCATTAAGGACCTCAGCCAGGAGGGAAGATCTATAATATCGAGTTGGGAAACAGAAGAAGTAATAATCAAAGGTGGCCGAAGAAAACTGCAAACCTTTAGCTTTCAGAACGCAGTCGAGATTAAAGTCGTTTTTGATGTGAAACACACCATCCCCTCCTTAATGAAAACCATGGGGAGATTGATGCTGAGGATGGCTTCTTAAAACGGGGCAGAAAGCCTTGCTCCAGATTGGAAGACAAAAATCCCCAGCCCGATTGGCAAAGGAAAGGCAGAAGAACCTGAGAAGAGAGACCTGCCTGCAAAAAAAAAACATGTCGAGGGGCTGTGACTCCCCTGACACCCACTTTTTCTTAGATGTCCCCATGCTGGAAGCTGCTGAGCCCTGGCAGATCAGCAGCTCCTACTGCCCTGGGTTGCGGCCAGCCTCCTGCCCTCCGGCCCTTTCTGCTGGGAATGACAGTTAAAAATCAAACTGCTAACAAGTGGATTTTGGTCTGAGCCACAACAGCCCTTATTTGCTTTGCTTTGACAAACAGTTGGAGCGGGGTGCTTTCAGGCTGGCTGTAAAAGCCCTGCTCCGAGGGGGAAGCAGAGAATGGAGGTTTTTCGGCATCTTTTCATGCCCCTCTCTGAGTCAAAGCAATGGCTGTGTTTATTTGCTTGCTCTCTGCAATAAATGGTAGCCCTTCAGGTGAGAAGATGCTGGAAGGGTGGAATGACAGCACAGATTTACACCTGTCCTTACAGCTTACTCTGACAATCCCTATAGCCTACAGAAATGACCAGTGGTGCCGCGTAGTCTGGGGAAGCCAGCAGGTTCACTCTGGTTTTTTTTTTCGTTGATTCTTCTCCTTATTTTCTTTTCTTTTCTTTTCTTATTCTATTCTTTTTTTTTTTTTTTTTTTCTTTTCTTTTCCTCTCTTGATTCTTATTCCCTTTCCCCTTTTCCTTACAGCATAGAATGAAGTGGAGAGAGATCTTCCTGACAGTGACAGTCTCCCAGCTTCCTATTGCTTCAGAGGACGAACACCACAGCAGTTCCCTTCTTGGCACTTGAGTTGTGATGAGTGCTCTGCAGCCACCACCCCACAGCATCCCCACTATACCTGTGTAGCTGCCAGCTTCCCCTAAACCTCATCTGGCCCCTCCCAGCAAGAAGGCAGAGGGGAGATAACTCCCCTTATGTGCATCACACAGCGATCCCACCTTGATGACAGAGGCTGTCCAGATGCCTCTGGAATCTGTCTAGACCTGGCTGCCATCTTCATCTGCAGAGGGGACAAAGGCTGCATTCTGAATCTCTCCACCAAGAGCCTGTTGCCACCTCCTAGTGTCTGCTGAAAACCCTCCTCAAATCCAGCTCTCAAGTGTGGCGTCTGGTGGAGCCGGGGCCACTCAGCTCCGTGTTCATCACTCCTGGGTGAAGGGCTGGCTGCCACCACTCAGCCTGAGGGCAAAGGGGATGTAGTTGAACGTCCTGTCCCCTTTAGAGAGAGGTGGAATGAATTTTGATAGCCCCTACCCCAAACCATCTTTTGAGCAAGTGCACAGCCCAGCATCTCATCATCCAAACACTGCTGAGCAGTGCGTGTTCTCTTCCAGCCTGGGTACCTAAATGAGCCACATACAAAGGTGGCACGGTGCTGCAGCATAGGATGAGCTCTCTCAATGGCACCCACATTCTCCAGGACATGAGATGCACTGACACAGGATGCCATGCAGAGTGTCTGCCAAGTCCTATCTGCCCTAACAGGTATCTGTACCTGAAGTTTGATAGGTGTTGTGTTCTGCTCATGGTCTCCAGCTGCGATACCTTTGCCACTCCATGCAGTTGAGCCAAAACCACCCATTCTCTCTCTCACACACACACGCAAGAGAAATTTTCTCTTTTCCCCTCCACCCCCATGCCTCTTCTGGGGCCCATTTCAATGATGATTTCCCAATGACACAAAGTCAAGCAGTTTCAACAGAAAAGACTGGGAATGCCTGATGGGAGGACTCACCTCCCCGGGGGCTAGGAAAGTGTAGAAAACCTGTCCCAAGTGAAGCAAGCATGGGGATTTGCAAACAGGTCCCTCTGCTCACGGCCACAGCCCTAAGCTCTGGGCTTGGATTATGGCCAGAGGCAAGCACTTGAGATTCCTCTAAAATCTCTGGGAACACCTAAGGGTTCAGCACTTCTGAAAATCTCTTTAGGCTTCTTCAGATGCCCAGAGAGAGATTTTGCAGCTTGCTTTCTCTTAATAGCTGAGTTTCGATTCTCTGACCAGAGAAAAAGATGTGCCTGCGGTGCATGTCGTTAATATACAGTAATCATGAGATAATCTCCTCTTCCACAGTAAGACTCTTCCTCCTCTTCCTCAGTGAAGAAAATGGATGAGGATATCAGGAAGAGAGTGTGGGGTGGAGACAGAGTTAAACCCTCTGTAGCCTGGAAGGACCAGAGGGGACTCTCTGTGCATCGCCTTCTGGAAGCTGAGGCTTACTGGGAGGATTCTGTCAATGGAGACACTGCAGGAAGCAATGAGGCCAAGAATACCCTTCGGCAACTTTCAGAGAATGGTTTGGGAGGATTTTTGTTTTTCCATTACTTTTTTTTTTTTTTTTTTTTTTTTTTTTTTTTGGATGCAGTTTTTGCTGGCTATGCACAACAAGCAAAACAAAGGTGAGAGCCAATGCTCAGATAATAGTGCAGAGGGCAGCAGAGCAGGGATGCGGCTGGTTTATAATCCGCAGCATGAATGCTTGGGCTCAGCAATCTGCACAGGACTCCTTTGTGGAGGAAAAGCCTCTCAGGGGAGAAGCAGAGATGTTCTTTGGAGTTGGTGGGATGAAGAAGATGATGGAAAAAAAATTCTATGTTGAGTTGTGCCTTTTCCAGCCACTCTGAAGGGCTGACATTCAAGGTCAGGAACAAGGATGGGACTTTGAGCACCTGATTGAGCTGTAGATGTCCCTGTTCACTGCAGGGGTGTTAGACTAGATGGTCTTTAGGAG
Organism: Centrocercus urophasianus; assembly: GCF_019232065.1. Lineage (NCBI taxonomy): Eukaryota > Metazoa > Chordata > Aves > Galliformes > Phasianidae > Centrocercus > Centrocercus urophasianus. Next base: position 374,792 of record NW_024884867.1, read on the forward strand.
TCCCTTCCAATTTAAACAATTCTATGATTGTGTCCTGTGGTTTAAAAGGAAACATACAGATTCATTACCACGCAGGGCTAGGCACTGCAGTCCATCCCCCTCTCCATGCAGGTATTTTCACAGCCATCACTGGCTGGAATTTTAGGCAGTGCATGCATTATGCCCATGTTTGGAGATCTCGGAGCAACCACAAAACCAAGTTCAAGCTCTCATCCTTACATGTCATTGCTTTACACAGTGTGGATGCTGCCTCTTGGACAAACCCCATCCCCCCATGTGCTGGGATGACTAGAGGTGCCGGAGTTCATACCAGAGGTGTTTGCTGACAGCAGGCTTTGTTCAGTGAGAGATGCTTAGCGGGACAACCCACTCCCCACCTCCCTTCACCGAGGCCTGCATTTGGTTTCCTCCTGGTGGAGATGTACTTTTTCCCAATGTGGATTTCCCAGATGGAGACAGGAGCCTGTTCTGTCCTCCTGCCTGTGGTAGTGCTGCTCTCCACTGCAGAGCACGCACCGCACACCTGAGGCACGCCAGCAGTGCTACGTGTGCTGCATGTCCCCAAGGCACAGCCTGTCTGCATATATTCAATGGCTGAGAAATGTGGACGTGCTTTACCTAGGCATAGTTTCCCAGCATGGAAAAAGGTGTGCTAGGAAACCTCAGACATTTTATATGCCTAACCAAGACCTGCCATGATCAGATACTTTGTCCAAGCAAAGAAGACCTGGAGATGGAGCACATGGCTGGGAAACATCAGATTTGGAAGAAGCTGAGGACACTCGGAAGACACTTCTGAATGTGCAGTTTTTCTTGCATGACACACAGGGTCACTCTTGTCAACAAATACCCTATTTTAATATTTCATTAAATTTTCATGTTGTACTTCAAGTCTGTGATACAGGCACAGTCAACAAAGCTAAAAATCAATTAATAAGTCCCTAAGCTAATACCCAGCAAGAGGGAGAGAAACGCTCCCATCAATTTTGCCAGACTTCAGGTCAAGCCCTGAGTGTACAAAGATCAAAAGAGGCAGAGACGAGCATTGCGCACAGTCATTGGCGTCGAAGGGCTGTGTGAGGAGACGGGCACAAAATACCCCCCTGCCTTTCCAGTTGCCCTTTTTGCAGTGAAGCAGCCAGATTTCTTTGTCGTAAAGAAAGGAAATGGTGAAAGAAGTTGTCTGTACTTTCCCCCGATGTGACAGCTTTCCCAGGGGTGTGTGCGTGCCTTGCACACATACACATCTGAGTGCACACATCACTCCTGAGTTCCCGGGAGGATGAGTGACAGGCAAATTGCCTCGCAGCCCTCGCGCTTTGCACATTTCCCTTGCCAGGTCTGTGCTGAGAACAGGTGGCTTTCACACCTAGCACATACTTCTTCTGGCTGAGTGTTAGCAGTGAAATCAAATCCTTTCCTTTGACCTAGGAATTTTGATGGGAGAGGGAAGGGTGTCTTGTTTGAGGAGGTGTGGCACTTCTTTCCGCGGAAGCATTTATCATTTCTCTGCTGAAAAAGAGGCCAATAACCCGTACCCCATGCCTGTTATTACTCTGTGAATTCAAAAGGTGTCTCATTTTTAATGAGCCCTTTAGCAACAATGCAGGTACCTCATCATTTACCATTTCGTGCTGACACCTTCCTTGATGCACAACACTCCTGAGTGGCACTTCTCAAAGAGGTTCCAGCTCTGTGGGGTCTTGTATCTTTTCCTACAGCAGAGCATGGGAGATCCTGAGGTGTGTGGCTTATGGCTTTACCTGGGAAAGAGTGACAGCACTGGATGGGCTGTGCTCCTCTCTGCTGTGTTTCCAGCACCAGGCACAGCATAGGAGGGGAGAAAGTGGCTTATGAGAGCAACATCTTGCTCTTCAGCTGGCAGGAGAGTGGTAGGATGGGGCAGCCCTGCTTCTTCCTGCCTGCTAGCACTGCACTGCAGCCACATGGAGGGGGGACACCCCAGTGACTTTCCTCCCTCCTGAGATGAAGGAGAAGCCAAGGAGTGAATCACAGCTCTGACCTACAATTTGGAGCCTGCCTTTTTTCCCAGGGCTTTAAGGAAATCTCGTGTTAAATCCATAACTGAGTCCTAAGGGAGATAGGCAAAACATCCTCTGTCACAGCTGACCTCCTTTCTCTTTATCTGAGAAGATGTTTTTGAAGGAACTAAGCCAAAAACGCAGCTTAGGGAAGTGAGCAGCGTGGCTCTGCTGGGCAGGCACTTCCTCAGAACCATCCCCTATGCAAATCTTTGCCCCACGACCAGCAGCCGCGCTGTGCACCATGCTCCCTCCTCCTGCTAGCCGGGTTTGTGCTAATACAGTCTGGCCACAAATCCATTAGCAATGGGCTTAAATGACAACAGCTGATTTTGACGCTCACACAGTAAATCTTCCATTTTCCCTTGGAGGATTTGGCAGCGCAACGTTGATTTTCTTTTCAAAACCTTGCCTGGCAAACGTTTCCCTATCTCATAGGGAAGCACAACGCTCTGTAATTACTGGGGCCAGAGTCTTTCATTCAAGTGCCTTAAGGACTTTGAAGCATGAAGAATTTTGACTCGGGGCCCCCTGAGGCAAGAACCCAAGGGTTACTTTGCCCAATTTACTTACGAGCAAACTGAGGCACAGCATAGAGGAACCTCTAATTTTTGCGAGTCTGTTCATTCAGTGTTCCTCGTTTTCCACACTCAGAACTCAAAAATGCCCTAAGGGTTTCAGTATTCAGGACTGCTGAGCAGCCAAATATTTGGCGGAAGGATTTTGCGGCACTCCAGAAAGTCAACTCCGTCATCTTCTAAACCACCCACTCAGAGAAAATCAGGGCATCCAAAACTGGTGGTTTGTTATGCTCCTCTGATAACAGGGCGTGCGATTGCTGAGCCCCAAATCCCAACCGTTCTGCACATTCAACGAAGAGATACCCAGAGGGGGAAATGAAAGCAGGTAATGTCTTCCCCCACTTCTGCCCCACAGCTCAGTGTGTAGGCAATGGGTGAGCAGAAGGCAGATGTTCCCAAACAGCTTCCTAAACATGGACCCTAGTGACACCCATAATGGTCCCTTCTGGGTGCTGTCTCCCATGTGAATCCTCAGACATCTGAGCAGAATAAGTAAGCATGCTTGAGTATGCTTTGCTGTAATACCACCTTGGTCCATCCTCCCCTGTCCTACTGCCATCAATTTTCACAAAAGTCATAAGGAACTTCCATCCCTTGGTTAACTTTGACTGAAATCATTGCTTCTATTCAAACCGGGGGTAGGGGGTGGAGGGGCAGGGCGAAGGCACTTTGATCTCCTTCTCTTAGCAGCTGTCATAAGAAAAGGGACCAATAGTGCATTACCCACATGCAGCCAGAGAAGTCACAGGAAAGAATCAATCAAAGAAGGAAAGGAGATTCAGATATTCAAGGAACAGATTGCAGTGTTGACTTATGATTTTTCCTCCAGGATCTGATTGCAAAAGGCACAGTGCAAACACACAGTGAGAGACAATTTCCTGCAGTAGATACATTAAAATCTAAGCTGCTGAGACAGAAAGAGTGTGGGAGGGAAAATAGGAGGGTTAAAGAGAATTGAACTGACTCACCCTGGGTTACCTATCTGGTCAAGAGCAGAGACAGCGAGAAATAATCTGAGTCTGCACAGTGCCAGTGCAACACTCCTTCAGGCAGGTTTGCCATTACCCACCCCCTTTGCTTTGTTCCTATCAAGTGCAAGGACCACCTCATGTCAGTTAGGAAGGAGACAGAGGGCAGCAAGTGGAGAAATACCAAGACAAGATTGTTGCAGCCATCAGAGAATGCCGAACACGTCTGAGTGTAAAGAGTCTGTTTCCAGAAAAAAACCCAACACAGTGTCACACGTCCATGGGCATCGGCAGGGTCTGCTCCACCTCATCCATTTCTGGTGCTGGATAGAGAAGGGGGGAGCTGTGAGATCCACCAAGGCCATACTCCCATCAAGGGGGCACCTACACGTGATCCCAGGCCAGGGATTGGGATGTGTCGGGGAGGATGAGAGAGGGGTGATAAAAAGGGAGAATAATGCCAAAAGAGTGAGGTAGATTAACCACCGGGAGTACAGGAAGAGAGAGTGGAATCTGGCCCTACTCAAGGTGAATTAAAGCTTCCTTGTCCCCACGACCCCCTGAAAGAGTTAACAAAATAGTACGAAAAGGAGAACAGAGATTCTAATTTATGGAGAGGTTCAAAGGGCTTTTGATAAAGCCCTTCAGTAAAGTCTCTGAAGGAAATTTTATAATCATGGGGTTGGGAGATAAAGCGCTGTCATAGATTAAAAACTTGTTGAGACAGAAAACAGAGGAGAAGGAAATAAATGGCAAATGACCAGCATGGAAATAATTTAGGAGAGGTGTCCCCAGGATGAATTTGGAAAGTGGTTAACTGTAAGCATGACTGTATGACTAACAGCAATTAGACCTGGTGGAATAATAAACAGAACTGTACCAACAACCCCAGCCCACGTCCATTGCCTGCATGTGCTGCAGGGAAGAGTCCAATCGACACCAACCTGTCTGCCTTTTTTGATCACTTCAGGTGGAAAAAAAAAGTCCTTATTCCCATACATTCAGCAGAAAAGTGAGAAAAGAGGCGCCCCAATGACAGCCCTCAATGCCCGCGCTCCCCCTCTGCACGCAGTCGGCCCAGAGGCGCTGGCAGGGAGTACCTGGCAGCGGGAAAGCGGAGGAGCAGGATTTTTTTTTGCTTTCGATTGCAATAAATTTTTCTGAGGTTCCCTCCCCCTCGCTTCACCGACCGCCTTTCAGGATCCTGTACAGGCCGTGACACACAGGAGCCAGCAATCACTGCGTTTGTTTGGTAACTGAATTGTCTGGCCAAGTTGGGCCTGAGTTGAGAACACCTGCAAATGCCAGAGGGACCCGAGAGGGCGATGCATGGGGGGCTTCCTGCAGCCCCAGCTATTGCCGTCCATGGAAAAACAGCAGTGAGGTGGTGAAACGCTGCAAACAGCCCTAATTGAGTCACGTGAGCTCAGAATAATTTGGAAACAAATGAACTTTTATGTATTTTAGTAGGCAAGGGCAAGGCTGGCTGCAGTTCCTACAGTGTGTGGTGGAGAGGTGGGCACCCAGCACTTGTGTCGCTGGGGGTCAGGGCAGCTGATCCCAGCTCGGTGCTTTGAAAGACCCAGGCTGGGAGCGAGGAAGCAGTTGTACGCATCCTGTTTGCACAAGATGGCTGGGTGCCTGGCCCATCCAGCCCTTCTGCTGTTTCTTACACAGTGCACCCACGACGACGGCTCTTTTATGACAGAATGATTTCAGTGACCCTAAACACAACGTGCCTTACAGCTGTAATTCTGGGACTCCTAGAGCATGAATCATGTGATGCATGGAGCTGATAGTGAGAGCAGAGGCATTTGCTTCGTTTCCAGACAGAGGGACGGAGTCAGCCTCCATCCAGCCCAACCAGTGCTGCCACTGCTCCCGCACCTTCTCCCAGGTGCTGCGTCAGAGCAGGGCCAGCTCCCTGCTCCCTGCTTGCTATGAAAGCTGCAGGACGTCTGGGGAATCAAAGCGCGGTGCTGACGATGAGGCCTCGAGGCGTTCCAGCCCATGGTCTGTTGCAAAATCTTATGACCTCGTGTGGGCAAGACCACAAAATTCACTTGTTTGGCTTCATTCTCAGACTCTCATCGCGTTTGATGAGGAGGGGAAAGGGAAAACAAGGAACAGTGCAAAGAATCAGAAACATAAATTGTACCATAGAGGATGGATCTTGCAGGGAAGGCTATCAGGCTATCTCACTGCCCATCCCTCCTGGCGTTGCTGCAGGGGATGCAGTGGCTGTGAGTTGTCACTGTGAGCAATGGCTGTGGGCTGGACTCAGGGTGGCCCTTGTGGGCTGCGGGGCACGAGGGAGCAGGAAGGGAGTGGAGGAGCAGATCAGGAAGGATCACTGCCACTGGGGTCCCCCCTCAGCATCAGCCAGGTGTTTGTGGTGATGGGAGAAGCATGCATCACTTCCTCTTATTTTCTTATTTCCTTATTTTCTTATTTTCCTTTTTTTTTTTTCTTATTAATCTATTCATCAATGTACCTATTTTTGTTCTACCACCCTTTTTCTTACTTCTTTCCAAACCTGCCAGGTTCAAACCCACCTATTCAGACCTTCCAGAACAAAAGCAGCTGAGGAGATCCTGGAACAGAGACGTGAGGACTAAGGACTGAGAACAGGGAGGATGTGCAAGCAGGCACAGGTGCCTTCCCACAGGCCAGACAGTGCATTTCCACAAGGCCCAGCACCAAGAGGCATCCTCCACTGACTTCAAAGAAACAATGCTGCCCAGGATCAGAGTCATTTTGCTCTAGCAAATACTCATGGCACTTTTTCATCCATGCCGGTGAGAAGCAGCACTGTCCCCACCACCTCCTGCTCCCTGACGCATCTCCAACACTTCATTTCTGTTTTATTTATGTAGCCTCACTCAAAAGGTCATGGGCACAAAAAAATACACCAATTTTACTATTTGTAGGTCATGAGATTTCACAGGTATGAGTGTCCTTTTATAGCGCATAAGCAAACAGCTAGGAACATATTTTGATTACCCTTTAAATCTTGCAATAAAGGTGTTAAAAGGAAAGAGTGTTTTTATGTGCCATGTCAGGGTGTAATCTACTCCATATCTCACACGCACACTCTTCCAGCAGAGTGCAGTTGTTTCAAGTCTGCCTCCAATTTTTTTTTTTTAAGCAGCACTTGTATAACCAGCAGAGGAAAAGCAGAGAACCATATCTGTGAGAGGCTTTTTAAAGCAGCAGCTTGGCATTGTTGCTGTGCTGCCCCAAGGAGCTATGTGTGACGCTGCTCTTGCCTTCCCTTGGGAGGTGATAAGAAAGTTTGGGCTCCAGTTACCAACAGTGACTGTGAACTCCGCAGATTGAGCCCTTGGCTAAAAACCCTAAGAAAATCTGGAAATCTAAAAATCTGAAAAGCTGCATGTTGCTTCCCATTGTCAGAGGCTCAGCTATGCTTTATGGGGTGGGAACTGTGTATCTTAGCACAGCACACAGCCCCATGCTCAGCCCCAAATACAGTGCAGGAGTTAGGGGCCTTCAGCCAGAATCAGAGGAGATGAAGCACTAAGCTCAGAAAATGCTCAGGGGTTAAGTCTAGACCTGGTCTCCCTTTCACTGAGAGCTCTAGCAAAACTAGCATGAGGAAACAGGATACTCCTTTTTCCTTTGGCTGTCTGCTGTGGAGTTAGGGAAGGACAGTCCCTAATCCTATTCCCACAAGGGAGACCCCCTCCTCAAGTCTGCCAACAGCCCCTTGTGCAACACAATTGCTGTGACTGCCAAATGACTCCTGGTGAGGTCATGCGTTTGCATCCATCACATCCATCTCACCCGTTGCACCCAACCCACCCATTGCACCTGTCTCATTCATCTTGTCCATCTCATCCACTGAACTCATCCCATCCATGGCATTCAATCCCATCCATCCAGTCCGCCTCAACCATTGCACCCATCCAATCCATCTCATCCATCACACCCATCACCCTCATGTCATCCATTGCTCCCATCCCATCCATCGCACTCATCCATTCACTTGCAGCTCTTAACACAAGAGCCATTGGTAGACCTATAAGGTGATGCTCTTGCTCCCTCACAAGCCCAGCTTTATGTTCACAAAGCCACCACTTGGTTGCTCATCACTCCAAAAACAAACAACTGGCAACTCTCCTAAAACAGGAGAGCTCAAACAAATAATTATCACCTCCCCCTGCTTCTGGATACCAGCGGTGCAGAATGAACCTGCTGCTCCCTGCTTCTGTGTGGTCTCCCTTATAGACAGGCGAACATAAAGGACTAAGTCCCTGAAACTTAATGAGTTACTGCTCATTAGCTGAACCACATTAACTGTCTTGTGTGCGCACTCCCCATGGATAGTTGGAGCAAACTCTTTTCAGGAATGGGCCGGGACAGCAACTTCCAGCCTGAGTCTGAGACTGGTGTTAAGAGGTTAGAGAAAGGCACCTGGAAACCAAACTGCTTGTCACCAGGGCTAAACCACTGATGGGTCCAAAGAAAAAAAAGCACTAGAGGACTGGCAAGGCTGGAAATCACAGGGCGAGAGCGTGCCAAGAGCATGCCCTCAGTTGGTTAATGCCGATAAGTGGTAGCTCACAGTGCCTAATTGCATGCAACTACCTGTCCGTGCTTTTTTATTCCGCGGGTGTGACGAGTTCCTCGAGATAGAGCTGATTGCAGCAGCTGCTCTCTGCTCCACTCATGCAGGGTGCCAAGCACTCAAAGGGAGCCCGGTGCAAAAAGAAGCAAACGAGCAAGCAGTTAAAACGCCCATTCTGAGAAAAGTTTATATACCTGCAGAACCACTGAAGAGTTTGCCTGCTCTGAAGGGAGGAAAACTGCTTTCCAGCTCTTTTGATTTGTCTACGTCAGAGTGCTGCTCATTGAGATGGCTTTCAAGCATTTTTTTAAGTGGATAAGAAGAGGAAGTCCATGAGGGAGAAAGGGGAGGAGGAGTCAGAGAATCATAGAATCATAGAATGGCCTGGGTTGAAAAGGACCACAATGATCATCCAATTCCAACCCGCTGCTTTGTGCAGGGTCACCAACCAGCAGCCCAGGCTGCCCAGAGCCACATCCAGCCTGGCCTTGAATGCCTGCAGGGATGGGGCATCCACAGCCTCCTTGGGCAACCTGTTCCAGTGCCTCACCACCCTCTGGGTGAAAAACTTCCTCCTCATATCCAGCCTAAACCTCCCCTGTCTCAGTTTCAAACTATTCCCCCTTGTCCTATCACTGTCTGCCCTCACAAACAGCCGTTCCCCTTCCCGTTTATACGCTCCCTTCAAGTTTTGGAAGGCCACAATGAGGTCTCCCTGAAGCCTTCTCTTCTCCAAAAGGAGAGGTCTGCTCTGGGTGACTTCCCATTGGGGATGGTAAGAGCAGGTGCCCAGGCAGAGGTGAGCAGGCGGCAGGCTGCAGCGTGCCCGCGTGGCCCTGTGTCAGCAGCCCCGTAATTACACCTCTTTCCTGGACATGTGCACAAAGGCAGAGCTCCAGGCAGAAAGCTGCAGTGAACTGTGCGGTGGCATTGCTGTGCCAAACAAGATGCCTTAGTGCTGGAAAGTGTGAGAAATGAGCTGCACAAAGTGAAGCACTGAACGCATGACCAATGCCCTCTCTGCTCACCTCGGGCTGTGTGTCCCCGTGAAGGAAACCCTGAACAGGTGAACATGGGGCTGGAGTCTCTCACGGGGATCTGAGACACAAGAGCCGACCCTTCAGACCATGCTTCTGCTCAGAGGATTCACTTTTACCATCAGACTTTCTCCACCAGCAAAACTTCTCCGAAACCTCTGGGCTGCCTGGGTTTGGGTTTCTTGTCCACTGTAAAGTACTGCAGCTCTATCTCAGGGCTGGAAATTTCACCTGAAATCCAAGCAGACTTTATGATTCGTTTATGTTGCAGCTCTTTTATTTTTAATAACTCCTGAGATCAACAAAGCAATGACGTTTTCAGAAAAGGTTTGTACAATCTGTCCAGATGTTCAAACACTCACATAGAAATATTCCAAGAAAAGAAGGCCCTGCCTGCTGTCATTACAAGAAACACATTTACTATCATACTATTGACAGAAAATCTCCACTGGTGATCACTAGAAGTAAATATCAATTTTTATTTGTAGTTTTTCTGGGTCTTTCTGTAAGTCATCTGTCTAATGAACTCACCCCAAGCAATGCTTCCAACTGCTGCCACACTATCATTTATACTGCCGGACTCCTAATTTGATTTTCATTGGGGGAAGGGAAGAAGATGGAGGGACACTGACGGTTTTACTAAATTGCTTCACTTTGGATAATGCTCATCCTCCGGCCGCTTCAGATTTATATCTGCCACTGACAATTCCAGTTCCTTGCAAGCTGAAGAAAGAAAAATACCCCAATGCAGGACTGAGGGATGTCAGACAGGGCTACAAGGCTAAGCAGAGCATCTCCTGCACACTGGCTGCTCCATGCCATTAGAAAGGCACATTTCAGGGTGCAGCTACACCGCTGGCCTGGGGCAGAGCGCAGGGAAGGAGCAGGTTTCTCCCACTGCATCCCTGTGGGACAGGTCCTGCTGCAGGTGCTTGGCCGCGGGGCCCTTCCTCTTCATCAGCTCCTTTAGGGCTACCGGAGGGGACCCCAAGTCTCTTCTCCCCATGGCCTAACCATGGGGCTGTCCCACCCCGGGCAATGCTGGCTGGGATGGTGCTGAGCAGATACTGTGCTGCGCTCCGACTTTGGAGGAAAGGAGGAGAGAGAAAAACCCAACCAAGGTGCCATTAAAGTTAATTGTTTTTACTGCTGGTTTAACAGTGTCTTGTAAATCTTTTTATGACCCAGGAACACCAGTGAGGCCTAAACTGCAGTGGGATGGGTGACAGAGGGAGGATGGAAGGAGTGCAGTGTCTGTTACCTCCCCTTCTGGCTCCTTTGCTGATGCGAGGTCCTGGGACATGACACTCAAACAGAGCCTTGGTAGCACAAAAGAGGACAGAATAAAGCCCCAAATAATCCACCCAGATCCTCCCTACCAACTCCAGCAGAAGCCTTGGCCAGGCCCACTGAATTTCGCTTCTGTTGAAACCCTGTGAAAAGGCTGCAGGAACTCACGTGTGTTCCTCACCACTGCTACCATGAGCACGGAGCAAGGACACCTTGATAAGGTCCCTGTAGAGCATGGAAAACCCCTTTGATCTGGTGTACTTGAGAGGAGAAAGCTAATCCCATGTTGTGATACAAGTACCAGATGCTTCTTGGAAGAATTATACTGGGGCATAGGGTTAATGCTTGAGCTTTTCTTTAAAGTGTCCTATGGATTATTCCCTGATTAAAAGGATTGTTCTCCAAATGGCTGCAGTGTCAGCCTGACTGTTATTGTTGTTGTTGATGCATGGGGTGGGTGAAAGGACGGTGGGTGCAGGGTGTTGGGATTTATTTCAGCCCTCAATAACCTTTTGCTCCCCTCTGCCTGACCCCTCACTACTTGCTGGGAAAGGGGTGCCAAGGGATTTCTTTTCCATCTTCTACAAGTGCACCGTAGTGCACAACCAACCATCCTCTGAGCCTCCACTCCCTGCAGTCCTGGGACACAACAGTGGGCACTGCCAGGCTGTGGGGCTAGGGGCAGCCCTGGTTGGCTCCTGGTGCAAAGAGAGAAAGACTTGGACCTGGGAGTATCAAAATATTTTAAAGCATGATGGTGTTGGGCTGGGCAGGGAAGGAAATGGCAGCTTTTGAAAAATGGGGAAAAAGCAGCTCCTGAGGAGCACGATGATGGGATGCAGGGATCTCCCCGAAACCTGTCCCCAGCTCCCTCACCAAGGAACTAGCAGAAGAAATGCTACTTTAGGGTCAGGGAATGCCACTCCTCTCTCCTCTTGAGGGACATGAAAAAAATTACCCCGGAGAAATGAAGTTTAGGGAGCGTCCCATTACTATTCTGCTCCCTTATCTAAAGGGCTGAGCTCTCCCATAGCCCACACTGAGCACCCTACCCAACCTAAGGCAGATCCATCTCCTCGGTGCAGGCTGCAGGCTGTACCCAAAGACTTGAAACTGATTTCAGGGGCTGGTGGGCAGCCCTGGCTGGGCTCTGCAGCCCCTCTGCCCTTGGTGTTCCTGCTAATACCATGCCAGGGCTGCTCCATGGTGGAGATTCTTTTAAACAATGGGGATTCCTCTCCTAAAGAGTGGGGATTCCACTCCTAAAAGGTGGGGATTCTTCTCCTGAACGATGGAGAGTCTTTTTCCAAAGGATTCTCTCCTAAAAGGCAACTATTCAACATTGAAAAGATGACAATTGCTCTCCTAAAGGGTAGGTTACCCCTCTCCTAAAGGGTGGTTTTTCCACTCCTAAAAAATGAGTAGCCTTCTCCTGAAGGATGGGTACTCCTCTCCTGAAGGATGGTTGCTCTCTCCCAAGGAATGGCCACTCCTCTCTTAAAAGATGACTACTCCACTCCTATGAGATGGGTATACCTCTACCAAAGGATGTCTGATCCTCTTCCGAAAGCTCACTGCTCATCTCCCAAGGGCTGACTGCTCATCTCCCAAAGGCTGACTACTCATCTCCCAAGGGCTGACTGCTCATCTCCCAAGGGCTGACTGCTTCTCTCCCTCCGCCCCAGCTCGCTGCCGGCACCCTGAAGCCCTAAACCCGGCCCGGACGGTTTCCTGAAGCGCTGCACTCCGCCCGCAGGGACCGCACCCGGCGGGGAGCCTCGGGCAGCCCCACGGCTCCGCTGAGCTCCAGCCGCTTCCCTGCTTCCGAAACTCGTTCAGTCTGCATCGGTGTTTTCGCGTCCTCTAAGCGCCCAGGGCAAGCACACCGCCCTTATCTGCCTTAGTCTGCATAACAATCTGTTTTATGCATTAAGCACTGTGCAGCCACGTACCGGAGAGCTGCAGGGAGGAGCCGAACGGCCCGGCTCCCCGTTTTTGCCATTTTCTGCCCTGCAATAACTCCTGCGTTTCCTCCGTCTACCCTTCACACGCTCTTGCGTTTTTCTCTCGAGGGCTCTCACGGCTTTTGCTGTCTGTCTTTTGAGGGTTTCGAGCTGTGTAAGAACATCAGGCAGGGGGCGAGGAGACGTGGTAAAACCCGTGAGAAGAGGGGTGAATAGCAAGGCCTTATAAAGAGGGGAAAAACCCCAGCAGAGCCCTGCCGAGCCCGGCACGGAGCTTCTCCAGCTCAGCAAAGAAGGGACGTTTTTTCCACATTAAGTGTCGGGAAGGCAAAACCAGGGTCCATAACAGGGAAATTATAAAAGGAAGTAAATCCATCAAAGCAAATGCAATTGGGAATACAATTAGGCAGAGGGCTGAAAGGACACAAAAGGAGCGGAGCTCGGAGGGGCTCTGCCGCTGATTGACAATGTGCAGGCTGTGAGGGAGCGGGCAGCGGGGAGGGAGGGGGTGGAGGGGAAAAAAAAGTCCCGACAAATGCGATTTTGTGGGAAGCTCTGGGCGAGTACCGAAAATCGATAGCGACTGGAGGTGGGAAGCGAAGGCTGCTCGGCTTCCCCGCTCCTAGCGGGTCTGGGGGCGGTTTGAAGGGAAAAGCGGCTTTCTCTGCATGCTGCCGGAGGGACGGCGCTGGGGGCAGCGGGGACAGCCCCCGCTGCAGCTCCCCTGAGGGTCCGAGCGCCAGATAGTGCCACCTCCATTCTCACAAGCCAGCCCGTCCGAGCCGCAATGTTCCCCGTTTTCAACACCCCAAATCCTTCTTCTTTCACACAGCTTCCCCCCGCCCCGGCTGGCAGCAGGCAGGGTGCGTTGTGTCCCACACCCCCGGCATTGAGGCGGAAAGCTGCTGTGAAGGAAGAGGGGAAGAACCCCAAACCTCCAAACCGCGGAGGCAACCCTTATCCCAGTTTGCCCGGTTTCTTCGGTGAAGGGGAGGGAAGAGGAGGCAGGAAGGGCTGAAGGATCGGTGGTGAGAAAAGTGAAAACATTTTATGCGCTCAGGTCTCTCCCCAAAAGCCCAATTTTCTTTTGTTCGTAACGCACCGTACAGCATAGCTTTGAAAACTCGCGGAAACTACTTATGTACCTATGTGGGGCTATTTATACAGCCTCTAATTAACGCATACATACACGCAGAGCCTTACAAGGCATATATTGTTCAGCTCTTTCTTAAAAACAATAGAACCCTCGTCAGAATTTCCTATTCGCTATGCTTCAACACATCCTCGTTTCCACTGAGGGAGAAGAAACGTGTCGGGGTAATCAGCGCTTTTCAGCAGCGGTGATTATTTTCGATAGGGGTAAAAAAATAAAGAAAGGAAAAGGAGCAAATGTGGTATAAACACGCAATTATATCGCAAGAGTTTTGCACAAATGAAATTAATGAGAAAAAAAAAATGTTTGTACTTAAAGGCTTTGCCCCCTCACTGAACCAGATTAACAGTATTTGTTGCTTTTCTAACTATAACAAAACTGCAGTAATGAAAAATAATCTTGACATCGTTTAACTTCCTTAAGGTCTCTTTCCCCCGCAGACGCTCTGAAAGCTATTAAAGAGATGAGATGAGGTTGTATTGAACTGTTACAACGCTCTCTTTAATCAAAATTAGGCGGAATCTCTTAAAATAGTAATTAAGGCAAGCTCCCGTTGTTTTTTTTTTTTTTTTTTTTTTTCTCTTTTCCCTCTCTAATTGGTTCCTAGCATCAGCAAACTTCAGCATTACCAGTTCCTTCCCAGCGCAGGGAGTTTGGGATGGACACCAAAAGTGTGGTGGACGCGAAGAGTTTGACCACCCTGCTATAGGAAGGCGCTGGGGAGGTTTGGGGTTTTGGGAAGGGTCGCGGTTTTGGAGATCCTCGAGATTTTGGAAAGCCTCGGGGCTCCCTCCTTCCCTCCTTCTCTGGCAGAAGCGGCTGCTTGATCCCAGCTCCTCCGCTCCAAAAGCGACACAAGGTGTAGTGGCAATGACTTTGGGTCCCGCAGGAGCTCCTGCTGCCATCCCCCGCTCCATGGAGCCCAGCAGGATCCGGGAGCAGCGGATCCACACGGCACCGCAGCGCTGTGTCAGCAGCTCGAAGTGGACGGGGGAGGATTGGGTTTAATTTTTAGGGTAGAAATCACAGAATCGTTAAGGTTGACAAGACCCCTAGGATCATCTAGTTCAAACATAAGGAAGGAAGAGGGGCGAAGGAGCCGGTGGCAGCACGGAAACCTTGCTCAGGTGGTTGGGTTTGGAGAAGGCTTCCTGCAAACCTCCAATGGTTTTATGGAGCTGCCCGGGGCGCTGTGACACGGCCGGGGTGGCCCCACAGAGTGGTACCCAAACTTCCGAGCGCATCAATGGGGGAAGCAGCCGCCGCTGGATCTGCCGCTCCCAACAGCCGAACTGGGCACAACTGGGAGCTCGTGGGCATAGGCAGCTCCGCCCTCCCCCCCCCGCCCCACCCCACTCCAGATCCCCTTTCTCCGAGGAAAAAGTCATAAGGTAACCACGATTGGCTGTAACCTAAGACCTGAGGATGGCAGCGTGATTTATTTTTACACTAAGAGCCTCTCGAAGCTGCAAACGTGACTCCCAGTGAGCTTTGCACTTCGGTTTTGCGAGAGAGGCACGTGTAGTCATCTCTAGCAACACATCTCAGCCCGAAATGGTGCTGATGCACACACACACACACTTGTAGTAGTGCCCGGTGCAGTCCCCAAAGCACACATGCACCCGGATGCAGAACCCAAGGTATAAAAAGAAATTTAAGCTCCAGCCTTGAAACCGATCTCTCTTTCCCCGGATCACACTTTTGATCTAATTTGTTTCTCTGTCCAAATGACTTGGCTCAGCCTTCCCCCTGAAAATTCGGTGTACAGTTGACATCAATCATGTCTCAGTCTAGGGAGGGATAAGGATAGAATATCAGAGAGGTGACCATGCATGCCACATGATTCAAATCATCTCAGCATTGATTAATTGGGTTCAATCTGAGTTTCAGAATCATAACAACTGTTGTTCCCCTTCACATAACATCAACAGGGCCTTTAAAGCAGAGTATCCATTTACTCCAAGGCATGTGATGCATTAAGACCATCATCTTCTATTAAACCTTAAAGGCTGGATGAATTTTAGACAAACTCAATTAGCTCAAGATGGTTCTGCAGTGATTAGACACTGTTACCCCTTCCCCTTCATCAGGGATTTTTCTACCCCCTCTACGTCGTAATGTGAAGGGCAAAGTATTTTGACATATGGAAGATGCATGCATGCCTCCAGACCATTCTGGTGCCGCTCTGATTGTGCAGGTAACCTGCTGAAACAAAGGCAAATCCTGCTGCGACTCAGAGAGGAAATACCTCTTACAGCATGACCTCCTGGACTCAGAGAAAAACTGTCTGGATAACAGAGCTGGGGCGCAAGATGAAGCAGGAGCAACTAGAAAACAACGTGGTTTGGAGTTGACCAGAGGAAGATTGCACCCCAAGCTCTGCAGAAGGGAAGAGACAGCCAATGATCCAAGTCCCCTATAAGCTGAATGCCCAGGACTTACAACCCCAACACTCAGTGAAAAGTTTGGGTTAGGTAATTGCTCATCTATTAACTAAAGCTAAAGCAGGACAGAAACACCGTCTGGGCGGGCAGGGGGTGAGCAGGGCTTGCGATGGAGACTACTTCTGCCATTCCATATGTTAAGAAAGATGAGCCGTATTTGTGTGTGTTTGATTCTTATCTACCAGCTGGGATCACTCACCCGGGTTGTAAGTGAAATAATAATGATTAAAGAAAAGCATGCATGCCTTGTAATGTTGCAAGCATGGGCCTCCACATCACATACATTCAGCCACGATTGAGGAATGACCTATCACAAATGCAGCCCTGAGCAATCAGAGGAATATCATTTCTAATTACTGTTTTGCAAGCTGAAACCCTATTAAGTACTTCCCTGTTGTGCCTATTATGACCAGGTCTACACTAAGAACAAAAGCGGCCTTTTTTTAATCGTTCCACTTTGCGTGGGAGCACATCACTGTGCCTTTGCTCAGGGATTGCTTCATTTTTCTCTATCCTTACTCCTCCAGAAAGGCCCCTTCCTCATGCTTAAGTTGGCCCCTTGAATGTGAGGCGCACGTGTTCTCAAGCAGCAAAGTTCTGCAACCATGCTTTTGGGAGAGCTTGAAGAGAAGTTTAAGTCTTCAGTCACACAAACTGCCATGCTATGAGAATGCCAGCCATGAAAATGGAGATGTGATTTTCACACCATATTATTGGGACACATGGGACATCCCACGACTTGCACCCCAGGGAAAGAACCCAGCAGGAATCCCTCCCTGGCACCACCCAGAAGCTGCCACTGATGTGAGTGATGTTGCAATATGTGAAGGTGATCGAACGTGAACTAATATGTGAAATGCAGAGCTCTGTGTTGTTTATATGCAGCCCAAATTAGCAGAAACTTCTAGCTTTCTTGCTTTCTAGCTAGAGTGACTGAGTAACATCCTTTTATGCCTCAGTGTGTTGGGAAAAGACAAATATCAACTTTTGGGATGTGTGTGGATGTGAAAGAAAAACTAGCAGAGATTCCCATTTCAATCCATGCAACCAGGACACGAGGACAGTGCTCCACAGGGTTGTGCCAGCAATCCCAATGGGTCTGATATGGAGTCACAGGGCAGCAGCAGCCCTTTGCTGTGGGGTAAATGCAAGGAGAAGGGTCTGCTCACCTGGAGAAGAGGTGAAGAGGCCCTTCAGTTTAGTGTGACACACAGCAGTGTCTGTGCAGAGCATTTCCTCACAGGGCGTTCATTTTCTCTCACCTCTTTTTCCTCATCTCATTATTGGTCATCTGTACCTCCTATGGATCCTACATGGATTCTCAGATGGGAAACCAGTGCTGGCTGCAGTCTGAGAGCAGCATTGGTACCTGGGGACCGGCAGCAGCGGGGGGAGCAGAGCAGCACCTTGGCACAGTCCTTGGGGGGACATCCACGCTCCATTCCACGGGGATACAGTTGCTATACCTCCTCCCTCTGCACGCTGCAAGGAGTGATGTGTAGCTGGGCATCCAGCAGCAAGCTCTGGGTGGGTGCTGTCCCAGGTTTCCTCTGAGCCCCCATTCATTCAGTGCTCACCGAGTGAGCTATGCCAAGAATGCGCTGGGCTCAGGTCCCAGATGGGAAAGGGGGGGGGGAGCATGCAGCAGCGGTTCTCCCCCAGCTCCCCCAAGCACGCTTCTTTCCCTGCCTCCAGCCAACATCCCCTATGTGATCCGACAAGTTTCTCTAATAAAAATATAGATGTGACTTATTTAAAGTGAGCGCAGTGAAGGTCCTATGGATAATGCATAATTAATAACAGAAAAATAGCGTTTCCTTGCTATTAAATCAAGGCCTCCCATGCCCTCTCACCCCCGTATAAGTGTCTCTGGTTTTATGACAGCACTGGACAAAGTTATCGCGTGTCTGCATGCACACATCCTCACGAGCAAGGGGCTCACCTCACTATTGCTGGAGTTGGTTTAGGGATTTTCCTTCTTTAAGGTTAAAAAAAAGAAATGCCTGCAGTAGTTTGTACGACGCTTGGCCCCCAAATGAACTCAGTGCACAAAAGTAATCTGCTTCTACCGCGGGCTGATTCTGCCCCTCAGCCTCAGTGTAACACAATCTACTTACACTTGCACACTTGCCGCTTTTCAGCTCCATCGTGCATTTCCAGGCTTAGATGGATGCTCGAGGAATGCATCAATATTTAGACATATATTTGTGGCACTGAAAGAGAAAACAAAGAGCAGCTGAATCCCCTGGAAGGGCTCAGGTTTTTTTTAATTTATTTATTTATTTATTTATTTTACTGTAATGCTGTAAAATCCTCACTGTTTCTCTGTCTGCTTTGCTTGCTTTAACACATGCAGATGCTCAGCCCCCAGCTATTGCTGCTGTTTGGGAGAAAGACACAAGGGAAAATCAGCAAGTTCGGACATGAAAGTGCATCAGAATGTTCAAGAAATTAATAAATTTGAGTCCAGCCTGGTTTCTCCATAGTCCCCCTTCCTACTGATTCCCAGTAACGCTTTCCATCCCCAGAGGTCACTGGGCTCATCTGCTGCGTGTTTCCCTTCTGATTCATTATGTTTGATGCTGGCTCCTCCAGCACTCAGCTCGGCACAGCCCTCAGAGCAGTGGAAGCTGGCCCCAGCACAGTAACTCTGAAGCCATGTGTCCATGTCAGGTCATGAGGATAAGCAGCCTGCTCTCCTGGCTCAGAGACTCTCACTGTGATCAGCAGCAGTGGGGATGCAAACTTCAGGTCCTGTCCTGCTCTGCACCTGTCCTCCAGGCACATCAGTGGTGTGTGCACCCCATGCAGAGGGGACCCCCTCCTATCCCATGCTTCTTTCTTTGCTTCATTCTACAAGCAGAAATCTGTGCTCAGCCCAGAGCTGTGCCTCTCCCAAACTCTTTTCTCTTTGTCATTCCTTGCAGTGCTAAAAGAAGTGTGAATGTTAGATTTCTCCAGTTTCCTGCAACACTTTCCTTGAAGGAAAAGGGGAACTGTTCACCTTATGCACACAGCAACGAGCCTGACCCATCCTACTCCTGCACTCTGAGTGCATAGAAAAGTGCAGGGAAAAGCGTTCCCCTTCTGCAAGTGGGAGGGGAATGCTATCATGCAAGCAGATGTATCCTCATTCTCCATAAGTTCATCCATAAATACACCTGCAAAGCTCCTCCAGCTCTGGAAATACCAAGCCCTGTGGTTTGCTGGTGCAAACAATCCATTGCAAAGCAGGTTTAAGGGCGCTCGGTGCCCTGGGTCCTGCTCCCAGAATAAGAGATATTCAGCTTTTGGTGGAGATCCCACTTGAAGGGGAGATTTCTCAAAAGCAGCTGCATGGCTGAACAACAAGCTTTCCTCTGTCGGTCTGCCTTTCCAGCCATTTCAGGAGGATGAACGGTCCTGAGAGCCTCCAGACCCAGGCAAGGCAGGCTGGAGCTGAGTAGTGCTGCCTGGTGGTGCCCAATTGGCTTGGTGTTTGGCTTGAAGAAGTTGCAATGGGACCAAGGAGTCAGGGATGCTCCTCCAAATAGCACCATGCAGCTAATGGGAACAGGGCAACACAGAGTGTGCCTGTTCACATGATGCCCACTGAAATCTGCCATTTATTCACTGTTTTAACAACTCTTTGCAGGGTGAAGGCATGAATGGCTGCAGCTGCTTTGAAGAGGGCAGAAACTGGGAAATTTTCTACCTTCCAAGTCACCATCAAGTCCTCAAGATCCTAAAAAAAATTTGCAGAGCAGCAAAACAAACCACACGCACACACACACAGAGCCAGAGCCTTTCCAAGAACACAAATACTTTCAAGTTCAACAAAATGTTTCATCTCAGTACGCTGTGCACATGCTTTCATCTGGTTTCGGAGTCTCTTGTTCAGTTCCTTCTGTATGGATTCCCTTCCAAAAAGTGAAATAAAAAGTAGCTTTCTCAGTCTGAAAATATTCAAATAAGGCATTTTGCAATTCAAATAAACTCCCCATCTCTCTCTTTGTTTCTTCTTCTTTTTTTCTTTATATATATAAAGTATTGCAATCAGCAGTGCATTTTGTGAAGAACAATCCTGCTTCCATCAAAATAATGTTTTCCAATAGAAAACCAGTGCTGCTGTTTCCCCACTGCCACCAAGACCCCTTTGCCAATCCATGTTCCTATCCAACAACTGCAAGCACACGCACCCCACACAACCAACACACTCTGTTTACTGATAAATATTTGTTCAGCTATTTACTGAGAAAACTGAGAAAGCTGTGTGTATTTCCAGTATCGGCGAAGCAGGGTGTTCCTTCCAGCTGCAAAATGCCTGCTGCTGCTTCTCTCTGGCTTTAGGTCCTTACTTCTGATGTATGCTGGCTAGTGAGGGAGGGGGTTTGTCTGCATGAGACTGCGCGGCGCTGTTTCATTTGCTAATATGATGGGCACTTACTGGAAAACAAGATGTCTAAATAGAGCTCTGCTGCTGCTTATTATATCAAAGCTGTGGTTTCTTATGTAGGTAGGGAGCCAGCAACAGATCCCCCCAAAACATTCTAATGACGCAAATACAAATTATAAAGAAAGAAGAAATGTTCCTGAACTAATGACAGGAA
This sequence comes from Centrocercus urophasianus, assembly GCF_019232065.1. NCBI lineage: Eukaryota > Metazoa > Chordata > Aves > Galliformes > Phasianidae > Centrocercus > Centrocercus urophasianus. The sequence goes on from NW_024884867.1 coordinate 395,448, forward strand.
TGTTCCTAAAGAAATTAGGTCCAAACAGTTGCAAATCTCATACCTGCAAAGATTTGTCCATGTACTTAGGCTTAGCTTCATTTTTCCTGCAGTAGAAAACAAAAACACGAGAGCATCAAGAAGCAGATCGAGTAGTCAAGCCAATATAGAAGAAACTGATCCATTACTGCTCAAAAATCGCTGTGTGGCAATAAGCAGATATCCTGGTCAAAATAACACACAGCTTTGCAGAAACTGCTTTTTTTTTTTGGCTTGCATGTTTGCACCCAGCTATGAAATTCTGCAAAACTAGAGGGAATGCTCCTGAATTAGAGTGAAAGTGCTTGCCTTGGGGTTGCTTCTGTACTTTCTGGGGGTACAAAACAGATAAATAAAATTATCAGGTGGCACCTGAAAGCCCACTAAGTTGCAGAGGAATGTAAACTGTTTGCTTTGCTGATTTCCACTGTTGATTTCAGGGATCCGGGATGGAGGCTCAGAAAATGGCTCTGCCTCCTCGACAGAGTTCCAATAATAGACAGTGCAGGCAGATACTTCATCATCCCCAAACCAGGGCTGGCTGTGCCAGGCACAAAGCCCTTGGCCCACGGTAGGACACAGTTAAGCTCCTGTTTAGCCTGCAGGCGGCATGCAGCTCCCGGCTCTCCAGGGAGGGGCTGCCTGAGTGGGGCTGTTCCGTGACAACCACCTCTTGGAAATGCTTTTTTCTTCTTCCTGACTGATCTTTAAGCTCCAAATGCTCTGTTTGCACCTTGCTGTGCCTTTGCCAACTTCACTGCTGTGCTCAGCTGCCTGGTGCCTGAGTGTGATGCTCTCTCAACTTCATGTACCAACACCTCTCCCATTGTATCCTTTCCTGGTCCCAACAAGACTCACAGTCTCCATGTACTCCACCAGTCTCCTAATTCCTGCTGGAGCTGAAGGAAGAGCTTTGCTGGGTCTGAAGTTCGCTGCCTCTGAGGGACACAGGTCCCCTGGCCACGGTGACCTGACTGTATGATGTCAGTACGATGTCAGTGCTCAGCTATGCTCCCATATGCTGGCAAACCTGTGGATTCCCTGTGTATTGAAATAATCTCCTAGAGCCACAGTAATAGGGTTAAGGGAAACGTGTGCCTCGTTATTCAGCTGGAGCTCAGCTTGAGTGCCAGGGCAGCACTGCTTCTTCAAGATGTATGCTGTGGGGTCCCGTCTGCCAAGAGCACCCGTGGCCTTGTGCCCACATCACATCCCTTGTCCTGGGTTGATGTCTCACAGTCTTGGAATGGGTCTGGATGGGCTGAGGTGAATGCTTCAGCTAGCACACGTCTGCCTGGCTTGAAATGAACTTGGGAAAGCCTCAGCTTTACTGCCAACACCCCACTGCAAAGCCAAGTGAGCAGCAGAAGCATTTACGTAATGATTCCCAAATTACAACAGTATGGGAAAAGGGAGGAAGCCCTGACCTTAGCACATGGGAGCCCAAATCTCTGTACCATCTCTGCTCTTAATACTGCAGCTGAGCAGATGAGCTGTGGTGCTCCCCTCCTAGCCCCAACTAAACCAACGCAGCTCTGTGTTTCCAACAAGCAGGATTTGTTCCAGGACCCAAACCACTGCCATTTCAAAAAGGTGAAAAATACGAGCAAAAAACCCCCAACCCCACTCATAACTACCTCTGCTCTGCACCATGTAAGCCAAGCAGACAGAAGCGTGACATTGGTGTAGCAAAATATTCTGGGAAATAACTAATGTGGGAGCAGGATCAAGAAAAATAAGCCGTCCTGAGCCATCCTAGCGGCGTCCCAGCTGGCAGCCCAACTGGTGACGCTTGTCCATGGGCTGTCAGAGCTGCTGGTATGCACCCGAATGGGTGCCAGTGGGGATGCAGTAGAGATGTGGTCTCTGTTGGAGCCGTCGCAGTCTTTGTCAGATGGATGAGTGGTGGAAGAAGAAGCAAAATGAAGGGGAGAGTGGGGTTCAGAAGCTCAGGACCCTTCGTTGCCCTTGGAGAACAGTACTAATGACCTCTCCTCTTCACATCAGCTGCTCTGTTGACCTAGACAAAGTGAGAACTGCCACACATTCTCCTCTGTGGGATTTGGAGGCTATTTTGACAGTACAATTGGAAGGCTCAAAAGCGCAAAGCAAAGCTTTCAGCATCTTTGGTGCAGAGGGAAAGGGCACTCCCACTCCCTCCGGCATCACGTAGAGGATGGCAAGAGAGCCAAAAGCACCTCTGCTCCCCTGCCTCCCTCTGGTTTAGCTGTTAATATTTGGGATTTCTTTGAAATTATTCATGGAGCTGCCTGGGGATTTTGCCTTCCAGGAGCAGCCGTAATAGGATTAGGCGGCTGCGTTGCTTGTAGTGAGTTGTTCTCCTCGCTCTTGGAGTGAAAACAGCCTTGTTTATTCTGCTTCCTTTTCCAGCCAGCTTCACAGCTGACGACAAGCTTTGCGCTGGCGTTCGCTGGGACTGCTGGTGGAGGCAGGCATGGAGTAGTGGCTCCTTGGGAGTGGACTGGCTGCTCACTTGCACGCTCCTGGCCCAACAAGACTCTGCATGCAGGGGGACGGGGTGTTCCATGGATCAGGGGGATTTTTAATAATAATAATAATAATAATAAAATTACATCCCTCTGCAACACCTAGAAGACAAACAAACAGACCAAGCGATGCGGCCTGCTGCAGGTTTCAGTTCTGCACAGACTTGGCTGGCCATGTAATCACACGCTCCCATGTTCATATAAAACCTTGCCTAAGCAGTGAGAAACCCTTGTTCAGGGCCTGGTTGCAATGAATTAGCAAGTGTCATTAAGAAATGCCATCTCCCAAAGCCAACATGGCCAGTTGGTCTCCCTTGTCATTCTTCCCAAGGAGCTGTGGTTAAAGCCAATAAAATACAACAGTGGGTATTTTGCTAAGCTAAAGTAAAACACAGCACAGTCGCTGACATATTTTCCTATCGTATATGGAAGGGTGGAGCCTAAAAAGTGAAAGTCGTGAGATAAGTGTCGTTATGGGCAAGTTGTCCACAGCTGCTCAGCACGTGGGAGCTGCATGCAGGAGCAGTGCTGGTTGATCTGCAGCACCCACATTTGGGAGTGCAGCGTGACCATGCGGTATCACGCCAGTAGAGGTGAAGAAAAGCACCAAACTGAAGTGGAAATCTCTATGCATGATGCTTTGCTTAAAGAGAAAAAAAAAAAAAAAAAAAAAAAAAAAAAAAAAAAAAAGCAAGCATTGAGAACAGTGCAAGTGGTGCTGCCCCTCTGGCAGTCCACTCTCATGCTGCTCTCCCAACTCTTAGCAGCTGGTGTGGTTGCCTTGTGCACCCTTCTGTCCAAAGCAGCATCAACATCCCTTCTGAAAGGACTATTTGGGAAGAAATGAAGCCTGCACTGGAAACTCCCAAAGCTCCTGGTCGGCGTTGGGCCAAGGGCAGGAGGACGGGCTGGTGATTCTCCCACAAATCCACTGGCAGTGCTCCCTCCTGACAGCTCGTCTCGGTTCCCAATTTCCCTAAGCTGTTTGCAACGTTTTGCTTTTCAAACATTCTCAGAACACATTGGGGTGATGAAAACCCTACAGAGAGCTTTCAGTGCTCACAAAACCCATAAAAGATGCTGTCCCCCTCGGTACTCCACCATGCACCCCACTCCCCTTCCCACTTTTCAACCCCTCTCCAGCACCTGGAGTCTTTCCACACTGTCTCCAGCCTCTGACCTCACTTACAGCACACTACCAGAGACCACAGCTTTATTTCAGCCTTCTTAAGACCACAAGAGATAGGAAGGAGAGAGAGAAAGAAAAAAAAAAAAAAAGGAAAATCAGGAAAAATGGCAGCAGTTCTTGTAACTAAATCTGTTGGAGTTGCAAGTGTGGTAAATGTGTGTTCCTGAGCTCTTTGGACGCCTCTGCTCTGCCTTTAGCAGCTGCTGCAATAAACTTCCCAGAAAGTATTGGCTTCACAAAAGTGTTACTAGAAACCCTAGCAGCAATCTCGCAGAGAAGCAGCAAACCAGGGAGATAAGCCCTGCTACAATAAAGAGAGATTTAAACTCGGTTTCCTCGATACGAAAGAAAAAAAAAAAAGCTTGCCCTTTGCATTTTAAGGGGGGAGGAAGTGAAAGGGGGGTGAGATCTAATTACGAGTGTCTTGAAATTCCTTCTACATAAAGTTTCCTTAAAGAGCTGCCAAAAAAGCAAACTCTCCGAGATTGCGTTTTAGGTGCCGCTCTCAGCTGAAGTGCACGCGGCTTTGTCCTGAGATGACAAAACATTTAATTACAGCGAACCCAATGCCTTCCACATTTGGAAACTGGATTCTTGACACACATAATGTACCCCATGCTGACATGACTATTTGGCAAAAGCCGAGCCTGTGATCTCACATTAATTGCTACACAAATATACTTATTGTGGGCATGGGTTTTATACGGCTGAAGCCTCCATTTGCACATGTTCACAATAAAAACACTTCCCCCTGCCCCCCAGTAACAGTTAATGTTTTTTGGGGGGATTTTTTTTCTTTTTTTTTTTTTCCTGAGATGCAGTTTTAATGGCATGAGAACTGTCTGTAGTCTTCCATTACCCCTTTGTTCTCTTCGTTTCTTGCTTTACTTGTATTTTTATAATCCTTTTAAATCCAAGTCTCCCAGTTCTCAACTCTTCTCTCTCTTTACTTTTGTTTTTATTGTAGGGCATCAAGAGAAACAGAAAGATTTTCCTGGATTAAAGACACTGCTGTCACTTGAAAGTCATTCCTTTGATAGCCATCTTATAGGATCTCGCTATTTCTTCCATCTCAGGCCTCCTGCCGGAGGTGGGGGGATGGGGACATGCTTCCCCCTGTCCCCATAGCACTGGAGGTGGCCGCTCCCACTCTACAGGTGGAGCTGCCACAGCCACTGGACTGTGCCCCTTCCAACCATGCTGAATGCACCACTTGACCCCACATGGGTGCTGGGACCATTTTTTTCCACAAATTGGAGTTTCTTTTCCTTTTTTTTAAAATCCCAGCGTAGAACTCAATGTTGCAAAATACAGATTTTGTTTGGGAGAAGAGGAGAGAGTCCCCACTCCAATGGCCCCTTGGAATGGGAATTGCGTAAAGCGGTGATTGGAAACAAGGAGGGGAAAGAAAAAAACTCTCATTTCAATAAGGCAAAAGTGTCTCCCTTGAACAACAGGATGTCTTCTGTAAACACCAGGCGACCACAGCTGTCAGGGATAGGAGGGCTGCGTGAAAGCGTCTCATTTTGTTGCAGCTGAAGTGGGGCAGCCAGCCCCTCCTCTGCCCTACACTGCCAGGAGCCCACCTACTAGGGAGAACCTTTTTACTTTAATGGAAGTTCCTTCTCCAAAGGGCAAGTATTCCTCCAAAAAGGTTGCAGGCGCTTCCCCCCCACGCACATACATGGTGCTGCCAAGTCATAATTTTAACAGCAAATCCTTTTATTTGCCTTTTTTTTTTTTTTTTTCTTTTTTTTTTTTTTTTCCCTTAAATCACAAGCACTTGGGGTTTATGCCGTGTATGGGAAGCAGCTTTCCTGATGGGAGCGAGTTTTCACACGCGATGTTTGTGTGGTTCAAGCTTCTCCCAGCAGAGCAGCAGCGCATGGGCAGGAAGAGCCTCACGGAATGGTCTTGTTCTCCCTGGACACTCGGGGTCCCTCCTCCTCCAGCCAGTGCTGGAGCAGCTCAAGCAGCGCTGATAGCATCTGCAGCATGGAACCTCACACCTCATCTATGGCACCCACGGCCCATGGTTGCAGCACAATGCTGGGATTTAGAACAAGGAATTATCTTTTCGCTATGGCTTATTTAGACGTGTTTTAGATAAATGAGGCGGGCAGCAACCAGCTCCACTGGAGGGAGGTTCAGGCGAGGGCACGCGCGTGTGCTATTTTTTTGACCGTAGGGTTTTGGGGTTGCAAAGCCAGACGTTAAGCTGGCTGAAAGGCCAGCCCTGTGAAGCATTTGGAGCTGGCAAAGTTTTGCTTCTGATTTATGTGGCGCAACAGCTCCAGCCCTGGGATGCATCTATAACATTCGTTCCATCTGTCGTCGGTGCGGATTCCTCTCTGCGCTGGCAGCACTCAATCCCAGACCTGCTGCAGTCAATGTGGGGGAGAATAGGGGCAAGAGGGGAGGCAGCAGCAGCCCCCATTGGTGCTAACGGCTTTGCAGAGGGCCTCAAGTTCTTCAGATTCCTCCAGGCATCTTCTCTGCGGTGTTAATCTTTGGCAGCCTGTTTAGGAGCAGAAGAGCCATCACAGTGGTTTTCAATGGGACTTCAGAATGGATGTTCAACAATGGCCTTGTTTTGTGCCCTCTGTTCTTACTTATACTGCAATGCCCACACATGCACTAACAAAGGATAAAGATCCGGAAAACCACGTAGTCCTCTTGGTTTCCTATCTTTGTCTTTCTTTTAGGCAAATCTTCTCTATGACCAACGTATGTCAAACACCAACTCCTTTCCAGGCAGCTAAAAGCCCTGGTGCATTATCTTCCAAAGCTATGCGCAATTCAGCCTGTGTAGTAAAGGCAGAACTTATCTCAGGCACATCAAAACACCAGAATCTGTGCTGCAATCTGGCATGGCCAGGGCTGAAGGCAGTGCTGGGGGAACCCCACACTGACAGAACTGAGTTCCGAGTGCTGTGCCACCATTCACATCAAGTACATGAAGACCCTTCAGCAGATTGAGACTGCTCCTCCTCATCACCTCAACATTTGGGAATGCTGTGGACAGCCCCTCCATGCACCAGTGCAGCTGTGCAGCACTCAGGGTGAGTCCTCCGGCGAAACACTGATGATGCGATTCCCCTCCGAACTTTGCTTTATGGTTCCTCGCCATTCCAACGCCTCCTACATCCACAAAAAGCTGGAATTTCCTGCCAGCTCAGTGGTGCAATTTCAAATGCTTTTTGGTTTTAGACTGTGCTCTTTAATCTCCAGCCAGCTGGGCCCGTGCGTTAGAGTGAAGGCTGAAAGCTTTGGAGCTTTGGGCAGTTAGTTTTCCAAGGATCTCACCTGTGGGTGGAATGGTTTGCTGCAGCTCTGCATTAAATTAAGAAGAAATGCGTGCACAAAACCATGTGTCTGGGCTGCCCTGCCCCAGGGGAACGCTGCAGGCCAGCCCTATGGCCCAATGTCCCACTCTGGGGGCTCCTTGTGCCATCATGGGCACGGGGCAACCAACGTCCCCAGCACCTCGATCAGGAAGGGTCAGAACTCAAATCTCATGAATTAACCTCACATAGATATCTGAAAGACAACCTAAATGATAACATCCACCATCTCCGTGTTCCTCCCAGTACATGAATGAGCTCTTTTCCCTACTTCCCCATGAGATCTGTGTAGAAAACTACTCCATCTGTGCTGTGCTGCCTGTGAGGGGACGCTCACAGAGATGAGGCTGAGGTGAGCAGCTCCTCATTTCCCCAGGTCCTGGGCATGTTCTGCAGCCTCAGGAGCAGGCAGCAGATGCCAAGTCGCGCTGCTTTGATGCTGTTTGTAAATCAGTGCTGGTTCTGTCAGCTGAGGAACACAAATGACCAACACCAACATATGCACCTACCAGAACCACATCATCAGCATTTGAAAAGTGACCTCAGGCAGATAAGCCAATAAAGACACGTGACCCAGTGGAGAAGAGGGGGTATGATGGAGCCCTGGTACCCTGCTCACTCCAGCATTTAAGAAAAAAACTGTTTACACAAAGGGATCTGTCAAGAATCACAGCAAATTGGACAAGGAGCTGAATACGTAAAAGACAAAACCATCACTGAAAATAAATTCAATTACTCGTTTTTGCTTAGAGAAGCAACAAAGTTTTTGACATGTTTGTTATTCAGTCCGTCATTAGAGCTGAAAGATGTCTCAATAATGTTAAAGTTACATTTTTAATATCCACTCTCCTCCGAGCAGTTTGCATATTTTCCACTACGTTAGCTGATCAAGCCATTAGTTACAGTTACTTAAAAATAAATGAGCTTTATATATTCCTTCCTCTGCACTCCCCATTGTGTAGCTAAACAGCAGAGGGGGAAGCAGAGGAGGAAGGTATTTAGTTTGCAATGAAACAACCCAACAGTAATGGCTAAATGCTCAAGTTCAGCTGCGCAAAACGAGTACATCTGAGGAGAAAAAGCAGAAGCGTCTCTCATCAGGCAAGGAACTGATAAGCCTAAACAGCAGCAAAGCAGGCGGAATGAAAAACATATTTGTACAAGAAACTGCAGTGGGGAGGTTTATGGCAACTGAACAAATCCAGCAGGAACAGAGGCAGAGTGGAATTTCGTCGAGTGTGTTGATCCGCATTTACTTGCCAAACTGAGTTTTAACTACAGCTATTTCTTCTGCTCTTTACCCTCATCCTCCCTCTTCCCCATTAGAAAATACCATCAGGTCAGTCCATTCTCATGAAAAGGTTTCTGTTTTTACTCCTTAAAGAAGCAGGTAGCATTCATTCTTCCATCTCCTCTTTTCCAAAATTCAGCCATAAAGAAAAAACCCAAAGCAAAACCAGCAGTTTATGTTTTGACTGCTGAAAAACAGAATCTGAAAGCAATTTCACTCTGTTAATTCAGACTGCAAAAATGGCAGACCTTCTTCCATGCAGGGAATGAAATCAGCACATCATCTCAGCTATCTGTGAACTACAGAAAAGCGCTGGAGAATTCTCCAGGTAGAGGAAAATGCCAGCATGGCAGGAAAAAAAAAAGGCAGGTTGTACTCATAGGCCATTGGACACTGCTCATTTCATCCGGATTTGTTCGTGGGATCCAAACTCATCCAACACATTGACCACCAAGTCACAAGCATCAGCCTTCACACCCGGTCTGTAGCTGCTGTCCTCAACTAGCAGACATCCCACTGAGATGGAGTCAGCAACACTGGGCTGCTCTTATCATAGCTTTACCAGAGAAATTAAGAAAAAGTCCTATAAGGTGTGTAACCTTATAATACTGGCCTCTCACAGCCCTGCTTTGTAATAATGAAAACTTTAGAGCTAACCATCTTTACAGCCCATAAAGAAGTGCCATCCCTCCTGGTGACATCCTCAGCTCATGCCATGCCACTTAAGTTTTCCCAAGGTCCTCTCCTGCTCCACCCCATGATCTGGGCTTCCCAAAGACCACAGTCAGCAGTGACCCGCAAGCATCTCCATCAACCACCCATTTTTCCCATCAGCTTTAACCAACAACTGCTTATGGAAAGAAATCAGTGAAGAAAACATCTCAGTAACGCTGTTAAAATCCTGCAGGCTGATGGCGGTCCAGTCTCTGCCTGGGAAGTGTATGGGCTTTCACCCATGCTCTTGGAGCACGTGCTGCTGTCACACGTTTCAAAACAACTGGGAGTTCCCTACTTGATCTTTGTCTAAGAAGATGCTGTGACTTTCAACGTGAATCTGGAGGACTGGGTCCCAGCAGTGCTCTGCTGCCCCTCCTGAAGATGTGCAATTACAGACCTTGGGAGGTCCTTGTTTGTAGGGGGAGCTCTCGGCTTTTTTGAAAGCACCACCCCCACATGAAGTCCTGTGCTTGAGCACATTCTGGCTCTGATGTTTGGCTTTTAGAGCAAATAAAGCCCAGGTTTCTGTAGGACCTGTTCCCTAGTGATGCGGGACGTTTTGCAACAGCTGTACATTGGGCACTTGTCTCCTTCCAGGTACATCCCAGCACATACTCAGCCACTAAGCTCCCAGGAAGCTGTAGACAAACTGCCCAACCCTTATGAAAACACTAGGGAGCCCAGAATGCCTTTCTGGGTTCTGATTGAATGTCCCAGGCCCAAGGGGAAAGTCTGCGGGGTCAGTCCAGCTTAGGAAGGGCGCAAGGATCCCACGCATGCGTCCTTCATCCCAACCGCACCCTCAGTGCTGGGGTGTGAGAATGCTCCATCCCCTCCAGCTACAGGGGAATTCCCAAGCAGATGGTTAAACTGGATTTCCAGCTTCTCCGCAGGAGCAGAATAGGGGAACTCGCCAGGACAGAGGCACATGGTGCCCAGTGCTCTGAGCTAGTGACAGCTATGCTGGTCACTGAGGTTTCAGTGGCTACAGCTGAACTCTTCCCTTGATATCCACAGAGCATTCTGAGACCCACGAGAATGTCAGTTGCACAGCAATATCATACGAATAATGCGATGCATTATGGAAATGTGACGCGTTCTGGCTGGGAGGTTCACGGGCTCCTTCTAGGAACTGAATTTCCCTAAAGCCCCTGGGGAAATGGGAACCTAACCCTCTCAGACCATGGTTCCCGTACTTCCGGGGCTCTTGGCTCCTGCCAGGCAGGAGCCTCAGGCAGCAAGCCGAAAGCAGGTGGCTGAAAACAGAGCCAATAATGTCAAACAAAATAAAGTCACTTGTTTCTTGCTGTCACTCCCAGGTTACTGCAGTGTGGACTCTCAAGGGTGGGAGAAAGAAAGAAGAACAGAAAATACGTGGAGAGAATCAGACACCAGGGAGAGGACAGCAGTGACATGGCCCATGCTGTGCTGATGGTTGGGAGAGGTCTGGGATTTGGGAGCATTCCTGGATTGTGGTGCTGTCAGGGAAGAAGTATCTGAGACCTCCTGTCCTGCCTAGCCCTGCCCTGCAAATCCCCTCACATGCAGGTCTCCAGCAGCTGTTCCTTTCCTTGGTGGCAGGAAGGATAAGAAGAAAAGAACATATAACGCCACTATGAAAGTTCTTTCTCCCCAGGGTGGTTGCATTTTCACAGCTTTACAGACTTATACGGACCTTGGGATGGAGAATCAGAAGATTGGTCCTCCTGCTGGCTTTGCTCCTGGCCTTAATATACAGACCTGGACCCAGATTTTCCCTCCTCCCCTTTCCCATCTCTAAATCCATAGATCAGATTAGATTTGTCCCTTTGAGACCACTGGGTGGGTAGAAGGAGGGAGGTGAAGCACTCCTATGCATCTCACTCTTCGTTTCTGCATCAGCTCGATTCCTACACCTCAAGGCAACATTCCCAGCCATCTTCTCAGGAGCACCCATCACTGGAACCGGCCACAATTCCAGCTCCCCACTATTTTTTTCATAGGGACATCTGGAAAGACTATTGGAAATGTTCTCTTGAGCCCCCAGGGCTTTCTGCCTCTATTCTCAGCGCTGAATTCTGGCTCAGAAAGCTTTTCTCACAATATTTTCCATGTTCAGTGTGTATAAGGGTATAAATATGTAGCACAGAGAGCAGTGATGTCTAAGAGAACCCTCAGGGCTGTTTGATTGAAAAGCTGGGGGCTTCCTGCCTCCTTCCAATCTGTTTGCCCAGGCCAGTCAGCGCTGAGCACCCAAACGCACTGCACAGTCCATACTGAGTTAAGACGGTTGCACCTTCTAAGGGGAAATCACTGGGCGTTCTTCACATCCATGGGAGGGAGCACCCACACACAACTCTGAACCTCAGGGCTATTGCTCAGCCTTTGATTTCCTCCTGTGCTGAACCACTGAGCGAGGACTGATCCCAATCTGCCACCAGCCCTGGGGCTGCATCGTCACTGGGGTCAGGGTGAGATATTGATTTCTGTTGGTGGAGCTTTGTAGCTCAGTGTAGCTGAGAATCTGGCCACTTATGACTTAAATAGTTTTCTGAAATGTGTCCAACAGGAAATCCTAAATCAAAAACACTCTGTGTTTCATGGAGATGCCTCTCCCTCAGATCCAAACCCAACTTAAAGTTTTGCAACTTTTTCCATTTTAGGAATGAGCGGCTTTCTGCTCATATCTTCCTCTCCTCCCAAACAAATAATCAAGTACACAGGAGTCCCAAACAGGCTGACTCTGAAGGCGGCATGTTTAAAGCTGGTCAGCTGCATTCTGACCAGCTGACGGCAGAGGCCACGGCTGGGACAGCCAAACAGGCACTGCTCCAGCTGCAAACAAATGAGGCAACACCTTCAGAGAAGGAATAGGATTTGTGGAAGTGGCCACGATTCAAATTGGAGTTCCCTGCTGCTTTTCCAGCGCTGGCAGCTGGTGGAGGCCAGATTCTCATCAGGAGTAAACTGGCCATGTTGCTTCTCCTTCCCCAGCTCTGGACCTACATGCAGCAACTGAGGGCATGGTGCGACCTGGTTAATGTTTGGGCTTTGCTCTGCTATCTCCCTGCTATCACCATTCAGAAATAGCAGGATTATATGGGAGAGAGAGAGAGAGAAGGAACAACATCCAAAATTTGTCTTTGTCCAGAAATGATTTCCTGGAACTTAAGTCTTTTTTTTTTTTTTTCCTGAAAGGAGATAAAGTTGTTCATTGTTTGTCTTGGCTGCCTGCAAGCTCATGCTGCTGAGAGCAGTCTTTGATCACAGGGCTATTGGGAAGCTGACCCCTGACAGCCAACCCACTCCCTGCTCTTTCAGTCTCACCAGCCCAGGCCTGACTTCCTCTTTCATAAAATGCCATAAAAAAAAATACACGCACATTATCCAACAGCCCTCACAGCAGTTTAGGGATCCTGATCTAGCCAGCTCAGACAGCTCCAACAGGAGAAACCTCAGCAATTCCTGTGATGGGACGGGGATGGAGGCAGCTCATGGTTGCTGTTGTCCTGCCCTGAACACGGCAGCTCAAGCCAAGCTGTGACACGACAAAGCGTGCATAAGAGCGTGTGGAGCCAACGTGCTCTTTAGAAGGAGCAAACTCAGCCCTGCCAGATGCTGCTGCAAGACAAGAGTTTGCTTTGTGCCCTTTTTTTTCTTTTTTTCTTTCCCCACCGAGGAGTTTTTGGACATTTGCACAGGGTTTGTGTGATCTGGTCAGAACTCCAGCTCTAGCTGGTTTGCTGCACAGCCAGAGAATTTTTACAGCATGCGCTGCCCAACCACAGCAGCTATATGCAAAAAGCACATTCCCTTCTGACACCTAGCAGGGATTTTTTCTACGTAAGCCAATCTGCGATGTGACTCATTGCTCCCACGCTTCATGGAAGTAGCAGGCTTGTTTTATTTGTGCATTCCTAGGCAAGGAGAACCATATTCCCAGAGCTCTGGATTTGCAAAGCTTGTGTAGACAATCTGAAGCATGAGTATGATCAAGCTGTGTTTCTCAGCAATTCCATAGAGGTGTGGGAGCCCAAGTCCCGTCCTTCTCTGCAGTGCATCTGCCTGAGAGGCTACAAAATCCACACCTGGATATAGGAAAGTAGGGCACACGAAAGATGAGGCACAGATCTCTGATACTTTTCTTTCTACCAGTTTGAACTAGTGGGTTCTGAAAGCTGGTGTGGTAGAATTGGCATTAGATGGATTTATAAGACATCTCCTTCATAAAAATCTAGAAGACTTTGATAATATTCTTATCTTCTACAGGTCCATTCTACCCGTTGACATCAGAGTCTAGCTTTCACTTTCTTTGCTCTTGAATTCTTCTATCACATTTGAGTGCCAACAGCCCAAAGTCAGTGCCGCCCATATGTGCAGCAGCACAACTACATTGGCTTGAAAAGCAGAAAGTTCCCCTTGTGCAGAAATATGGGATTGCCAAGCTACTGTTAGACCAGGCTCAGAAACATGACAAATTTAACTCACACTCAGTTGTGTCTGATAAATTAACTTTGAAAATTATCAGACAACGTTCAGACTAACACCTTGCTATTGTTGCTGGTCATGTGGTATAATGTTAACCTCCAGTTTGTTGTGGTCTGAACAGACGCAATTGCCAACACACAATATACAAATAACAATACCAGGGCATAGGAGGGAACTACGTGACAGGTCTACAGATTCTCAAAAAATCGAAGCAGGGAGACAATCTAGCTTGGCTCTAACAACAAGACTTTCCTTTCTAACCCAATCACCTACAAAACCTGGACAGAGTGGCTAGGACCACCAGTTTGTTTAAGATGAAACTGTTGTTGGGAAGAAGGGGGGAGCGTGGTTATAATCACATGAACCCACGTTTAGTTCTGCTGCTGTTTGAGCAACCTGGCTGTAGGAAATACATAGGATGGGGCTCACATGTTCACAAACCCAATTCCAGTGATCATAGTCAAACATTTTCCTACAAACAGCAAAAAATCTTCCCAGGCTCTCTAGGAAGAACATAAAAACCACAAAACCTGCAACATACAACAGCAGAGCTCTGAAAGTATCACCAGTGTCCTAAGCAGATGCATATTACATAAACACGCCTAGAATCATGAAACACAAATGTGAACCCATGTATTTTCAGCTTTTCCTCTGCCCCAAAACCCAACAATTTTTCTCTGTTCTAGGCTTTGTACCCAAACCCCCCATTTTGAGAAGGCTAAATGTTATCTCTGGGATAAGCAAGTTGCATGAATCGTGGGGATGTCACAGCCTCAGTGCCGCCTCCAGGAAATCAAAGCTGCAATCCTGAATTTTGTTACTCTTTAAGACTGGGTGCACAGTTCCAGTTAAGGGCGAGACACACCCAAAATCCAAACAAAATAAATGCACATGAAGGGTCTGGCTGTGGGGACGCTGTGTCTGGGGTTTCATAAACACATGTTTTTCTCGTTAGTTGCTTACCAGGGTATGAAACAACACATCTGAAAAGTGTCAATACTGCTCCTCAAAACTCATCCTGGGTTACACTTCTGCAGCAGAGCACCTGTGTGCCAGTCCATGCGTTAGTGCCACTGAAGTCCCCTGGAATGACCACAAAATTGGAACGTTTTTATCAAACAGAGCTCAAACCCTGGCGTTCCCTTGCTCCACACCCAGCAGCGCCTTCCCCATCCTACAGCCCTGCAGGATGGAGAGCTGAAGCCCAAGGGAGGGAGGGATGAGCTCCGCTGCAGGAGACCTCGCAGCTGCAAGGACCAAATGGCAGCTCCCAAAATAAGCAGCATCAGAACTAGACACAACGGCGAACACACCAATTTGGAAGCTGCCTAAAATAGCCACAAGGCCATTTGGGGAGAAGTATTCACTTCAACCACACTATCCTTTAGAAATTTACACTTCATGACTGTGCATATAAATTGCTCATGTTTTAAGAGACCAGGGCTTTGAGCTCCCTTCAGAAACTTTGGAAACTATTATTCTGTTCTGTCCACAGCAACAATCACTCACAACTGCACTATCAGTCAGACAGTTTGACATCATTTGCCTTCTTCTTAAAAAGAAAGCATCTCTGCCCAGTACTACTAGTAAACTGAATTGCGCCCCTCTTATCACCTTAAAGATCAGGGCCATGGACACCCAGACGGGACAGCCTTCGGGAGCTTGGATGACACTATTGTGCTTAGTGTAGAAGTTCCTTGACCAGCAGTGGGATGCAGGAAAGCCCAGAGACAGAAGGATGTAGAGCTGTGGCAGAAACTGAGCAAATCATAGAATCATACGATGTCTGGGGTTGGAAGGTACCCCAAGGATCATCAAGTTTCAACCCCCCTGCCACAGGCAGGGCTACCAGCCTCTTGATTGACTGGTATTAGTTGCTTTGGGCACCATCCTTGAACACTGCTAGGGATGGAGCATCCGCAACCTCTCTGGGCAGCCTTTTCCAGCACCTCACCACTCCCTCTGTAAAGAACTTCCCCCTGACATTCAATCTACTCTTCCCATCTTGAGCTTAAAACCATCCCCCCTTGTCCTATCAAAGAAATGTCCTTCAAAGATCCAGACCTGAAGTCTGTCTTCACTACCTGACAGTGGAGTTTATGCAACATTCCACTAAAAGAACTTAATGTCACCTGTATGAGACATTCTTCATTCCTTCCTTCCAATTCCAGAATGTCTGTTTTCCTGGTCCTGCCACTGGATCTACCACAGAGCTGCTAGATGGTCAAAAAGAAACCACTGCACTGCTTTCTCATCTGGAAAACAGAGGCATTGATCTAAAAATCCTAAAGGAAATAGTGCTGCAAGCAGATTGAGAAGGAGATAGCACCAAATCAGCGTTTTGAGATGCTACATGGTTATGACACAAAGCAGCAGGATGTCAATGTGATTTTAAAATGATGGAAAATACATTGACAGAAGCCTTATAAAGTGTAACCGAGAAGAAAAGGGATAGAAAACCCAACCAGCTTCACAGAGGGGAAAACTGGGAATGCTCCTTCCTGCATGCCCTCCCTTCTAAGCAAAACAAAACTAGGAGCCAACTACAAGAGGGACCTGTTGCTTCAAATCTGAATGGAAAAATCCAGACAACTCTCCCATGGCATTCTTGGAGCAGAGGTTAAGAATGAGGGGTGAAGCAGAAAGGGGAGATGGAAGATAAGTTGCTTAGATTCAGATCTCCCCATTTCCTCTGCTTCTTAAGAACTGGGTCACATTATAAACTTATGCAAATGTGTTTACTTTACATTTTATTTTGGTCTTAGCTGTGCAGTTGTCAGCCTGTATCAACATGTCAGTCTGTTTGTGCAAACAATCGTTCCTTCGTGGAACCATTTCAGTAAAAACAGACAAAATGTTATGACATACCAAAGAACTTCCTAAACATGACAATAAAGGAAAAGCCACTAGAAAAGGATATGTTTTCCCTAGCAATTACACAGCTTAAAACAAAAGAAATCACTCAGTGCATTTGCTGGGTGGGCGTGAGCAAAGAGAATGTCCATCAGCACTGCCCATATGCAATCTGTGCCACCTAAGGAGAGCTTCTCCATCTCTTCCCCATGCAGCATCTGCAGATGTCAATGAGAAGTGGAACCGTCCTTCTGCAGTGGTCAGCAGTGGCCACTAAGGCTGGAGAAATATCAAAATATCAGGGTCTCTTGCAGAGGATGTGAGGACACAGGAGGGCTGGAGGTGGGGCAGCAGAGTGAGGACAGCTGCAGGGAACAGGGAACAGTGCTGGACTGAGATCTCAGCACTGTTTGTCTAGGTGCCAGCTCTCAGCCGCTCTGCTTCCCCCGTGATGTGGCAACATCTGCCCTGCACTGCTGTATTTGCCTTGCGGTGTAACGCACTGCACCACGTGATGCGTTCTCAGAACACGAACAAAAATCTGGACTAGCTCCTTACGCAGTTTGCCCAAATGAGAGCAGGACTGAGGTCATGCAGGGAAGTGAATCTGTTTCTTTTGAATTTTTTCCTGCTTGGAAGCACTAGTTGGGTTTGTCAGAGGCATCTGCTGATATTTTCTTGCAGGGAAATAGGAACAGCAGAGACTCAACCCCAGGTCAAGTACTGACACTGAATGGCTCTCGAGCATCAGTGATTGTATTGTGCAGGACAAAGAGCACAGCACAGAGCTGTGCTGCTTGGCCAGGCAGTCTCTTCTTTCAGAGCTGCACTGCTGCTTCCACAAAGCAGATTTCACACCTTCCCTGCAAGGCGGAGCACACCACGCGGTGGTGATGCAAAACGAAAAGCCACAATGTAGGAGAAAAAGCCACTTCCCTGCAGACTCCACAGCTCTTGGTGCAAACCCCAACACATGGAGCTGCAAACACCAAGACCCACTATCAGAGCCCACAAGGACCCACCCAGGTGCCTGGCCTGGCCTCGCTCTTGATGCAAGGCTCACCTATGACTAAGGCAAGGCACACAGATGCCTTCAGCTAGGAAACACTGATTGAGGCCTCTCTGTTACCTTACATGCTCTCAAAATCTTCCAACGAATAATTACAAGCATTGTCAGTGTGAAAGCACCCTTGTCTGAGACAGGAAGCATGCTGACGGCACCTTGGAGCTTACCTCGTCACTGTAGATCAGCCTTGGGCACCTGGCACTGATGGGATCACGCAGCCCCAGCCCTGCTCCCCACGCACTGGGAACATCCTGCTCTGTTCCTCTGGAGCCTACAGAGGGCATTGTGGGAAGGCAGAGGAGGATTCCCAAATAATCTGTCTCTCAGCGCACTGGTGTGTTGGGTGGGCAGTTTGGGTGAGGTTTCTCTTGGTTCTGCTGGAGCCTTTGGGGGTAATTCTCCTGGCCGAGGAGGTGGCCTCTTGGCTCGGAGACAATGTGGAGGTGCGTGCCTGCTGCAAGGCTGCAGTGAAACAGACCCAAAACATGAAGAGAAAGAGGTTTTATCCCTCCCCTGCCAGGCAGCCTGCGTCTTTGTTGCACAGGATTTCAGTTAATGTAATGAGAGTGGTAAGGGCACAGAGTCTAGCTTATACAAAGGCTGCAATCTTGTTATTGTTAGCAGGCTGAAGCTGCCTGGGGTCAAGAATCACTAATTAATTACTAAATGAAATGTAGCTTTCAGGGCTCAAGTCTTCCTGCTCTGCACAGGTTGCACAGAAAAGCAGGGCTGACTGGCTCAGTGTGGGGCAGTGCCCAGCCAGCCCAGCTCCCTCTGCTATCCCCTCCTGCCCCTGTCCTGCCAGCTGCAGCACCTGCACTGACAAACCAGCACCTGTATCTGCTGGGACAGATCCAAATGTATCTGTTGTGACTCATCCTGCATGGTTGGGGCTACAGGAGAGCTCCCCTCCATGTGGTGACTCCACCTTTTCTTATTGCTGTAACATCTGGAGGACGTTGTAGGTTGTCCTGGGCTTATTTGACAGCCTGCCTGGGTTTTCAGAGCAGGGGTACCATTTTGTAAAGCTTGTTTCTGGTGCCCCAGATCTTCTCCAAACAGTAAAGTGGAGAAGCTCACTTTTAAGGGTTTGTGACCTTGATATCTACTCACCCTCTTCATGTCAATCTCTTTGTAGGAAGATTTGGATCCTGGCCTTTGTAGAAATCACAATGTATGGTTTCTTGTCCTGTGGTACAGATATTCACATTACCCACATTAAGACATGGCACATCAGGGTGTGTCCAGGACTCATTCACAAGGATAGCTGCTCAGAAAGAGCTGTAAGCTGTTCATTTACCCCTCTGCTCTCTTATTTGAAACTTTCACAAGCTTTTGTGAGCAATGTGAGCTTCCAAAGACCAAAACCGAAGCATGTTTATGCATTTGGGTCCAAGAGCCTGCTGAAATTTCATGTAGTCCAGCCTCTCAGGGCTTCTCTCTGCAGAACCTATACAGCTGCTTTTGTATGGAACTGGAGCTGTTACTGGTGGTTGTGTTCCCAGCCCATTAGAAGGAGGAGGTCTTGGCTTTTGACAAAAGAATTTTTTATCACAAGAATCTAAATTAGAAAATTAGGACAAGACTTCAAAGTTGTTGATAAAAGGAATCTGGTGACCTAATGTCATTTGACTTTTGGGGCTTCTTATTTCCACAGTGAGAATATCTTTGGCATGTTTTGGGAGAAAAGCTGTTCTTATTCCAAAATAAAGTTCTTGGAAGAACAGTAGCACTTCTCAAAATATTCTCATCTCTTCAAGCATAATTTAAAATCTCCAGCAAATTTCTGTGGAGTTTCTCATCAGGCTGGAGTTACCAGATATTAAAGTCAATGGAAGTGTCTTCATGGGGCAGCTGGAACTAGGAATCTCTTCACTTCCCGCCAAGGGCTGGAAAAGTAGATGCAATCCTTTCCATTCATCTTCCCACCTTGTTCTCTGCCTAGGGCTCTACTGTGCCCTGAAGATGCAACACAGACAATACGTGAATATCAAGCTATGCTTTGTTTTGATGGTCTACTGTCCCCATTTCCCTGCACTATAACACAACTTCCAAGCCATGAAAAGCTTTGTTTCATCCTGAGAAATTAAGTGTGTTTGCAACTTGACCTTTGCTCATCAAATATGGGTTTTGGCAGAGTGAGAGGACATGGGCACACTGCAGGTGGCCTGCAGGTCACACCAAGGCTACTTGGTGTGTACACATACACTACTGCATCTTCACTGCGTCTGTGTCAATGACAGCTAGTACAGATTTGCCTTGAGGTCTTTCAGGGAATATATCCTTAGACTCTCCTCGTGGCTCACACAGCAGGTTTCAGAGTGCACTAAAGATTTAGATGCCATGTATTCATGTATAAAGAAAGGCCTTTTCTATGGGTCCCTTTACCAGCTCTCTCACTCTAACTGGCCACTGCAGCAGCCAGAGAGGAGTCTGTGATTAGCCACTAACAGCTACAATGTCAGACTTGCCTGGCAAGGGCAAGCGATCTTGTGTCTGTGAGTTACAAATGAAAGTGTTGCTTAACCCAAATTGGAGCAAAAACCATTAAAGCTAACAGACATGCCATAAGGGTGCTGCATTCAGCATCAGCCATGTTAAAAACAACAGGAACATCTCCAAGGAATGATCTTGTAACGTATTTTAAAAGTAGAGAGCAAAATGCAAAATAATTCTTAAAATATTCAGCTTTAGGTGTGTTGGAATGAAGATGCAGCCGTTTTCTGACATTAACTAGGCTAAGTTGTGTACTGCTCCTGCTCCACTTCTCTTTCTAAGTCTGCAGATTATTTAATATCAAAGGGAAAGGCTTCAACCTAGCTGAGAAACTGCAGGAATTCAGAGTGACCTGAAGGGAATTACAAGAATGCTGCTTGCTGATCAGATTAAAGGGAGAAGTGGCGGGGCTCCCAAGGGTCTTCTTATTTAGCCTCTGCTGCTTACAATGCTAGGCTTTGTCTCTGATTTCTGCTCTTTAAAATGATTCGAGTTACTGCACTGGAAACACCACTGCCTCGAGAGGCTTGTCTCCATCCTGAGTTTGCTGGGATAGCCGGAACACCTGGCCGAAGGGAGATGGGCTGGATGCTCAGGTGCCAGCCCCAGCACGTGGTTTGCTTCCTGTTGCACATGATAACATCTAAATGCTGGTAGGCTCTTTTCTAAAGGATCAATGGCACTGTAAACCATTCATTCACCCTCCACAGTTCTAGAGCTGCAAAACGTTCCAGAGAAGGAAAACATCTCCAATCTCTTTTGCAAGTCTGTGGGATTTTTCTACTTGCAACCTCGGCTGGCCTCAAAGGTGGACTTTAGCAAGAGTGGCCTTGCCACAGCCTTTTTTTCATTTGGGTATTCGCTCTCTCTTTTTTTAGGGTCAAACTGTCTTGTTGTACCTTCTTCACTGCTGCTTGAGGAGAATGTGGTCCTTCTTGAGAACTACCTCTCAAAAGGCTTCACAAAAACATGCAACACGATTAGGAAGTCAAAGACAAGTCTGGTCAGTGGTGCCTGTCCTGGATCTTGTTAGCTCAGTAGGTGTGAGAACAGAAGAAAGATGCTCCACCAAGGAGTAACGTTGCAGACAGGCTGCTAGCACTGTTAGTGTTCATGTGTCAGAAGCTATGGAAAGAGCCTGGAATGGCAGAAGTTGGTTTGTCAGAGAATTAATCAGTTTGAACCCTTTCTTCTGACTCTTTCAGAACTCCAAATCACATTCATTTTTTCCTTTTTACACTGAGGGTCTTTTAGCACTTTTTTCAGGGTGTCCAGCAGTCAGTTCTACCTTAATAGCAATTTCTAACAAACAGTTCCACTCTGCATCTACAGACCAACACCTCTTGCTCATGCCTCCAATTATTTAAGAAGGTAACTATGCACTTCTGATCATTTTTCTTCTCAAAAGCCAATCAGATCCAAAAATACTCAATCTGAAGGGAAACTCCTAGTATCTTTCTCTATGACAGGGATGTTCATGACTCACTCCTATTCCCAAGCATCTACCAAAGGCAGGGTGTGCTAAGCCAAATCCATCTCTCAGCTCGGGTGATGCTACTTCAGCAGGCTAAATGTGAGTCACTGAGATCACTGCCAAAGGCCACATGAGGAGGAAGTGCGCTGAATTCCCTCACAGCTCTCTTTCATGTGACCAGACTTATTTAGGTAGCATCTTTTGGTGGAGAGGCTTTTGATCTCTGACATTTCTGCCCTGTTTCCACGGTGACAAGTTGACCCTCTGTGTTCGTGAATGAACCGTATTGTGTTCCTCCCATCATCTTCCTCTCCAAATTACCTGTACCTGTTAATGCCAGCAAAGTGAGGCCATCTGCACAGCTTCCACCTACCTCAAAAGATTAACTGCAGAAAACTACCTTTCCCCTCTGCTCCTGGAAAACAAAATAACTTAATGACTCAGAACAATCCCCTGAAGGAGGCCAGGTAATTCTAGGGTTCATCACCGGGACACCCAGCTTTGCCAGCCTCCCCCTCCCCCTGCCTCTTTCACATGGGGAAAAGCATGGCTCCCAGTGAGAAGCGGGACATTGTCATTACCCACTGTGAAACCCAAGAGGGGCATGGGCAAAATCAAAGGGGGGCTGTAGGTGAAAAGGAGGCAGAAGGGTGCCTCCAGGGCCCCCTTCATGCCCCCCTGCCCGACCCACCAGTCAAGGCTCCTGAGCAGGAACAGAGATGCCATTCAGGACAAATCTGGATGTTATCCCAGGGCACCGGGGACACCACTAAAGGGAAAGTTTTGACAGGTGAAATGACCTTAATATAATTAGCCCTGCCAGCCCCTCCTTCCTCTGCCTCCTTCACCTTGCCATGAAAACGGTAGTCTTTTAATGAGACCCTTTTTTTCCCTGTAATGCAATACTGTGGCTTCTCCACTCTTCTGCTCGCACGTTTCACACGGGACACACATGGTCTCCTCCGCCCGTGCTCCCCCCACCCATGTGCGGCTAGATGGACATCGAGAGATATTGCCATTGATCCTCCTGCTGCTGCTGGGTCGGGTTGTTTTGTTAGAGAAAAGGCTGAAAGGAACCCCGGTAATAGAATGATTTGGCCTGCAAGTCAAATCCCCCTTGATGAACAATCAGACACAAATGTCAATAACAATTAGATTGGCTAAGGGCTCCAGTCACTTAGGACTTCAGTTTTCTGTCTACAGTGCTCGAAATGAAACCCTCAGCACTGTGATCTCCAAATCAGGTTTGGCATCAGGAATGAAAAGACATCAACAATAATATTATTAAAAGGCTGATGGCAGAATAAGAGCAAAAGACAGACAATGGGGTGTATGTGTGTGCACATGCGCACGTACCAAGAGACGGGAAATAAAAAAGTGAGAGCTGATGTTAAAATCCATCAAGATATGAAATCAGTCCTGCCTAAAAGAACCTGAGGGCCTAGCCTCTCCTCCCAACAAGTTTTGTTCCTCTGGGCTTTCAAATTTCCACCTCCTCCTGCCCAAAATATCAAGCATGGGAAGCAAACGGAGGGAAGCAAGCCCTTAAGTGCAGGCTGTATTTTTTCCTGTTCCTAAATTGTAAATATACAGCGGAGGCAAGAAATGCCCAATCTAATTAGGGGCAGTTGAGAAGTATGGAGACAGGGTCCTCCCAATGGGAATGCTGCAGGTTAAAGAGGTTAAAAAGAGGAATGTTCTGCCTAATGAGGGGAGTGTACCATTATGAGCACACTTCCCACTGGTGAGGCATGGGAAGAAGCCATTACAACATGGAAGACACGGCTCCACAGCAAGAGCAGGCGTGTGCTTAGTCCCAGTGACAACAAACAATGAATGAGATATTTTATGTTTGCAGCTTAGCTCAAAACACATCTCAGGAGGTTCAGGAGCTGCGAGGAAGCCACTTCCCTAAGGTCAGAACCAGCCTGTTTTTCGTGCCTTCTCTGTGTGTTTGGGCTCTGCGAGGTGGCAGTGCCAAACCACCAGCCTCATGCTCCCTCTGCATGGGGTGACTGCCCAGACAACTTTGTCACATCAGCAAAAAACGATGGGTTTATGCCAAGGCACCAGGTTGGGAACCAGTGCAGCTAACGCCTGGGCATGCAGCGCTATCTTCCCTAGCAAGGCACTGTTCCATAGGAAGGAATATTTCACACCTTGGTTCACTGTGCACAAGTTGGAGCTCTGCTGCAGCAGGTGAAAATGAGACAAGAGATGCTGTGGGCTGAATATTCCCAGCCGTGAGCCAGGAGAGCCTTCATGCCTAACGCCTGTATGTCAGAGCATGGGCTGGGGTCCAGCTGCTCTCCTGGCCACCTCCCTGAATAGCTCTGTGTCCTTGGCCAGGCATAGCACTGCACCCACCGTATCTGTCCCATTCTCTATGCTACCCCGATCTCACTGTCCTTGCAGCCTGTGATGAGTGCTCTGCTATCAGTCTCCTCCCAGAAACCAGAGATGAAAAGAGCACCACTCAGCCAGGCAGATCTTTGGATCTCCAGCTCAGATCAGGCACTTGCCTCCCATGAACGCCCAACAGGACAACATGCCTGAAGCCCTGGACCAGACATTCTGCCCTGGGGTGACATGGCAGCCCTTGGCAGTGCACTGTTCCCAGCCTTGCTCTAAGCTTTCAGAGTGCTTTGGCATCTCCTGCTGTATCTGCAGCAGATGAAACAGAAGTGCACAACCATAGAAAAGCCCCAGAGCCTTAGGAAGAAACACTGTGAAAGACCTAAAAAACAGAAAATGCAAACCTGTGCTGAGCAAGTAGTGTGGCAGCAGCAATGGGCATCACTGTATGCCATTGGCACCACTCTGCCACCAATTGGCCCCATAGGGACAGCGGCCAGCCAGGTCCCCAGCCTGGTCTCTAGCTCCAAGAGGCCTCAAGGAAGGGACAGATTACCATAGACTGCTGGGACACATCTCTCTCCGCATGGCCGCGACTGTGTATGCCCATTCCTGGGGTGGAGGAGCAAGGGGAGTGCAGCATCCTTGCATGCTCATGGATTGTGGCAGCCAGGGACAGGACAGCCATGGACGCACAGGACTCCCTTCTCCCACCAGGGCAAAAAGAGTGTGCGTGCTCACTTCTGCATAGAAGAGCTCTACCCCCTTCACTTCCCCTGCAGAATGGCTACAGCCCAAGAAAGTTAGCAATGAGTTCTTGGGAAGTGGCTGTGACTGCAAAAATAAAGTATTCATTATTGCTAAAAACTTTTTTCATCTTTGAGGGGAAAACACATACCACATGATTTCCAAAGAGGAGCTGGTCTGGTTTACAAATACAGTACATTAATAGCTTTGTAAACATTTATTCAGTATGACAGCTGACTGCAACATGTGGCATTAATTAGAAGACTCAGCAATGTAGCATATTAAGAGCTAAGTTAAATCTGAATTAGCTGGGTTTGTTGAGACTAAACACCCGTGGGGGAAGTCCTCGGATCTAATACATTATGACTCACTTGACACGGGAGACCCACAGGCCCGATTCCCAATACACTGGGGGGCCCTTATTCATACTCCATCTCCACACGAGAGCTGCAAACTCTCAAGATACCATAGATCAGAGGGTGTTGATGTTGGGATGTTGCGACAGAATGGGGCGCGTGACTCCCTGGCTCCCAGCTGCCCCAACCTTCCTAAGGAGGTAACAGCAGAGAGACTACAAGCTCGTTCCTCTTTTCCAAACTCAAATAGCAGAGCACAGACCAAAAGGATTTTATAACCCTTTGGGCTTGAGGATGTTGCTCAACACTCCCATGAAGTTATCTCCCAGTACAGGGATGACACAGCCTGTGCCATCTGATGGTGCAGCAGCCAGGGAACTCTGCATCCCCAGGATGTTCTCAGCCCTGCATCCTGAGCTCACTGTCCGCCACAGCCCCCACACTTGCATTTTGGCTCAGAGCATGGAGGCACCTTTGGGCTCTGCTTTGCCTCAGCAGGGTTTTGGAGAGACATGATTTGGAGCTGCAAGGGAGGACCAAGGAGATGGGAAATCCTTTGTTGTTCTTGGTTTCCCCTCCAGCATGTGCTGCAGCTCCGGCCGCTGCTGCCCTCTGTCCCCTTGGCTGGCCTCAAGGATGGGTGTCCCCGTCTCAACAGAAAGTGGCAAGAAACACCAGCATTGCTATCATCCCTGCAGAGCTGTCACCAGGACTGAGCACAAGTGGTAAAGCATTGAAACGTGCATGAGTGGTGCCCTGCAAGCACAGCAGGGTTGGTGGGAGTTTACTTCAGCTGCAAGAGGGGCCAGCCAGATCACAGAAGCCCAAATGGGGAAATGCTACTCATTAGAGAATTTCTACCTTTCAGGTCCATTCTTATGCCATTTGCGTTACTTCAAAGCTGGGCATCTTGCTGGTAGTGACTGAACAGAATTAATTCCAAGACCGGAAGGAAGTTATCCATCTTCTATTAAAGAAAGAAGAGGATTACATAGCCAAGCAGAGGAATCAACACAGCCCAGGGTGTGAGCTACCATGTCCCAGCTGACCCGTGCTCACAAACACACAAAATCCTGGTGCAAATACAAAGGCAGCCCTACTGTGATGGATATTCAGGACAAATGCAGGATAAGCATCTTGGTTTGCATTTAGGCCCTGCAAGAAGATGCTTTGTGAATTAAGACCTTAGAGTCCTCCATAGGCCTCTCTCAGAACAGACTGCAACATCCCTTTGCAAGGGTCCAATGAGCAGATGGAGCTTGAATTTTCGACCTGAGCTGGGATCTGAAGCAACAGCAGCAGCGGGGTCCCTTCCACCAATCCCTGCAAAGCAGCCATGGGGTGGGCAATGGGCATCTGCCCTGAGGGCTAATGGCTTTTCAGTCCACAAGTAACACCAGGGCAATGTAACACAAAAGCAAACATAGGGACTGGTCACAACTAGCTGGAGCACAGGACCCCATCCCAGCTACAGGTTCAGTGAGGAAGATTAGGAGGGAGAGAAGCAATAACAGACAAGCCTGTGTCTCACCAATAATGTATGATCTGTTCAGACAGCCCAACCAAAGCACAGACATATTGAGCAATGCAGCTATGAAACATCCAGGGCAAGTCTGTTTCCACCTCACAGCATTAAAGCAATTTTTTTTTTTTTTTGCCCTGGGCTCTTTGTTGGATGCCTAAAACTTCATTTGATTAGAAGCACATATGAAAGTACCTTCGAAGGTGCTGAGTCCACGCATCTTCTATTGACTCAAACTCATAGTATTAGAGCTGGATGAACCATCTCAAAAGCAATAACATTATTATCCATGGCAGTTCCAGCTCCCCAGGTACAATACTACTAATGCTAATTGCCAGAAGCAAATAAAATAAATCTCTTCGTGGTTCTGTCTTCTTCACTTCCCTGGATCAGATGCTACCACTCTTATCCAAGTCTCTCTCCCTTCATCCTTTCACACACAATTTCATCCACCATAGATCTGCCAAAAGGAGAGTAAAACTACTAATGTGTGACAGCGACAGCTATTTCTGTAATTTAAGCCTCTCTGTTATTAATGTTTCATCAAGGTATGCTCTCCATTGGCCCTCAACAATTGCTTTTGAAATGGGTCAAAACCAAGAGTGAATAACAGTGAGCAGTAAACTAAAAAAAAAAATGTTAATAAAATCGTAACACTGTGTTTCTATTATTATCTCAATTTGAACATGAAATAACAGAAAAATCTGGTCGAAAGCTGGATATTTGTAGGGAAAAATAAATCTTAGATATCCACATTTCAAATAATTGGCTTGGCTTTAAATGGGCGTGAAAAGCCCAAACTCTCAGACTCTGGGAGAGCTGAAAACTAATGACATTTTGTTGCAATTTTTTTTTTCTACAGAATAATTTCTTTCAATCAGAAC
This sequence comes from Centrocercus urophasianus, assembly GCF_019232065.1. Taxonomy (NCBI): domain Eukaryota; kingdom Metazoa; phylum Chordata; class Aves; order Galliformes; family Phasianidae; genus Centrocercus; species Centrocercus urophasianus. The sequence goes on from NW_024884867.1 coordinate 422,734, forward strand.
TGACTAATTTCACTACAGCATTTCAAGCAGGGCTCGGATTTTTATACTATAAATATTGTTTTCTTTATACTGTAAATAATATGCAGTATAATGGAGGAAAGAATTAAGGCAAGAGGAAGCTTTTCAAGATCACCAAAAAGAAATATTCTGATATATTTCTAATTCTTTCCAGTAAATTTTTTTGTAGAAAAAACTCCCGACTGCTGCTATAACAGCGATTAGTAGAACTAACAAACACCAGCAATAATACTCTTTGCATGGCAATTTCAAAGCCATCTAGGTCTTGCACACTAATAAAGTCTTCTCTAAAGTAAAATAAAACAGAATTGCCAACCTGTGACTTTAACACAAATCTCTGAATGCTTTATATTTACTTAAAGGCCTCAACTCCAGGAAACAAGCAATTATGTGAGAGTCTCAGCACTCACTAAAGGAAAATAAATAAATAATAAAAAGCAAGTTTCCTTGCTATTGCAAGGAAAAACTTGAGAGGCTGACTCACGTACATCCCAAATGCACAAAATCCAGAAGTCAAATAAACAGATTCCTTACTTTTAAAAATCTTATTAGCTTTTGATGCCTATCTCCTGTTTTTGGACCATTTCGTGCTAACAGATGTGAACACTGAAGCTTAATAAAACTCTTCAGATCGTTTTCCTTCTACTCCCTATTCCTTTTTCCAGCACAGAATTTGAGGTCTAAACTGCGGTTCCCATGGAAAGGAATTTTTAGAAATACAGTCATTTCCCAACATTTTTCGGAACCAAGAATTAAAAATTAAGAACATCAGGGGGATGAAGCCAATTTCCAGGTTCCATCCAGTGGCTTAGAACACATCTTGCTGAAGAGCAAACCCTCCAGCTGCAATTATGTGCCTAATAATGTTGTTCTGCACAACCCTTCTTCACCGAGACCTGAAATCAAGGCCAGCTCATAACAGGACAGTGACTACATGGGACCACTGCTTTCCTTCAGAAAGAACAAAGCAGCTCTGGTGACTTATGGAGACACAGTGTGAGATAACAGCATGCTGAATGTATTTCCTTTTCAGCACAGGTTCCTTTGACATGGAGAAGAAAGCTCCTGTAATGCCCAAAGTTAGGCAGTGAATCCTACATGAAATTCTCACACGTCCCTTGGGATGTATGCCTACCTCTCTGATCAGCCTGGAGAATGGCATTTATTTTGTGACTGAATGTAGACAAAGCAAACTTCATGTAAGCTGACAAATAGGAAGAGGAAAACAGAATATGAACATTCACATTTTTCCCCCTAATAATGCTCAGCACCTAGAGCTTGAGAAGTGCCACAGAAGTAGGTAGAAAGCGATATAGGGAAAGCATATGTGCATCACCAAATTGTCATTTTCTTTACTATTCTAAATGCAGAGATATCAAGCCAACTGATAACATTGCAAGGTTACCAGCAATGCACACAGGGAGATCCTCTCTTTGTTGAATGGTTTGCCAAGCCTGCTGTTACTTTGTTCTTGCAGTCTCAAGGGTGTATCCAAGCTTTAGAGCATTGCTAGGACAACCAGAACCTCATTCAATGGCATCTTTCACCAAGACCTTTGTGCTGTGAATGCTCCAGCAGTGAGCACTGCTGTGCCAGCACAGAGGGGACTTGGGACAAGCTCACATGCTTGTGCCACCACATTCATTCCATCCACCCATGTCCTGGGAGAGGAGCGAGTTCTGGGCGCAGCACTGTGCTAACAACTCCTCCATGTGGGAGTTAATGTTCTCTCTTAAATATCCCCACATGACATCTCCCCTCCCATTGAAGAAAAAAGCTTCAATACAGCTCAACACAATTCTTTACCAGCCATCAAGCTCGTTGCTGGCCTACTACTCTGGTTCTTACGAAGTCCAGTGACTTGAAGGTTAACCAGCTTCCTAAGTTTCTCAGCCTCTCGCTGCCTTCCATCACCTCTGAGCACCAGCAAACCACCAGCATGATGCAAAGGATGTCTTTCCCATACAAGCATTGTTGCTCATGAGTACAGCTCCCACTCCTTGGTACTCAGAGTGGTAATAGATTCAGTATTTCTTATTTTGATGGTCTTTAACACTACTGTGAATCTAAAGATGGGAGCCAGAAAAATGTTATGATCCTCAGATCACAGAAGATTCAAAACCTAGAGAGTCGGGAGGTCTGGTTCCAATCTTCAGTTTAACACCAGGGTGTTACTTCAGGCAAGCCTGGGCTTCTCTTTGCTCCTTTGATTGTTTTCACTGTAAGCTCTTTGGGGCAGGAACTGTGTCCCATTGTGTTGTTACAGGGTGTAGAACAATGGGCCCCTGACCTCAGCTGGGGAATCAAGAGATTACGAGAATTATTTAGAGGAAATCTGCGGTTAAACAAGGAATTGGAATCAGACCTCAAGTCCCCGTCAAGTGCCAGTACCATATGACTATCCTTTTTTACCCTTCTTTAAAAAACAGAGACTTAATGCACATTTATTGTTGCCCAACATTGGCCATTTTTCACACGTCTGCTCGCCCGCCTACATCTGAGTGCTGCGCTGTGGCCGCATGCTGGGTCAGCCTCTCGCTCGGTGGCGGTGCCATCGCAGTGCTCTGCTTCTGATAAAAGCATCTATCTGGTGGAAGGAAGCACAAAAAGGAAATCAAAAGGAAGCGTGAGGGCTCGCTGCGCTTGTGTGTGCGCATGGGATTCTTCAGCTGTACGTAGGAAATTAGTTCCAGCCAGGGTGAGCTCTGTGTGGTCTCACTAGCCATCCAAGTCAAACTCCAGTTCACCCCGGCTGCCAAGCAGAGCTGGGGAAGAGAAAGACGTTCAAGACAACGTGGAAAAGGAACAAAGCAGCCAAATAGAGTGAGCTGTTGGTATTTTTCTCCAAGTTTTTTTTTTTTTTTTTTTTTTTTTTCCCCCTCCCTTCCTCTGCCTCTCTTTATTTTTTTAAACAAACCACCTGGATGTTAAGATCTCCAGAACCCCATTAAAGGGCTTTTACTCCTTCGTGAATTGGACACGTTTGATGAAAAGAGGCAAGGGGAGAGAAGTGTGTCTGCCTGCAGGAGGGGGAGAGGGGGGAGAGATAATGGGGCATGGGAGGCCCTAATTCCTCCTGTCTCCCTGCCGGTAATAGTGCTGGATGTAAACACTGCTCTGGTGAATGTTGGAGAGTGATTACAGGAGAGCTGAGGAAGGAGGAAGCATTTTGAAACCACAAGTAGGAAAGCAGCTCTTTGATGGAGGGTTAGGCAGATCTTTTTTCTCCATGCCCTTCTCCCTTGCAGAGCAGCCCCCCTCTCCCTCCACGCTCTACCTTCTGTAAACAGGGCGGCAGAAATTAGACATGGGCCAATCTGTTAAATGTTTGAAGACAAAGTGGGCTCGGCAGCAGCTCTCACTCCATTGGATATAAAAGAAGAGGTTAATAACACTGTAATGGGCTCTTCTGGTCCTCTCCCAGCTGCTGAGAGGAAGGAGCTGCATGCTGTGGATGCAGAAGCACCACTGAGCAGGAGAAAAGTTGGGAAATGAAGACTGCAGGCACCACCCAAGTACTGGTGGCTGAGCTAGCAGCAGCTCCAGGGTGTTCATTGACATGGAAAGACCAGAGATGAGCTTAGTGGGGAAGAACTGAGGTTCATCCGAGATGGTTGAATGGGAGCATTACCAAAATCCTACATCCAGATGGGTTCCTGGAGTCTGGTGCTCACTTCTGGCCTGGGAGACTTGTGCATTCCAACTGCTTTGCTCTGCATTGCTTTTCCTCATGGCAAGGCCACAGGAGGCAATTATTGCTCTGGAAAGAACTTGTGATCAGTGGCTGAGAAAAGCTGGGAATCACTGATCCAGCTGTCTGCAAATGCATGGTTCGGCCCATGGGGTCATCTGTCAGCATGAACTGGTTGGTCATCTGCACTCATACAGGAGTTTTCTGTGCTCCTAAACATCAGAAATGCTCCTGCAATCCCCACCTATCCTTGAGGGGAAGGACAGAAAGGACAGGAGCTATAGAAGATTTAGGACAATACTCCCTCCTTAGCATTTAGGCCCGCAATGACTGCTTGTTGCTTTACTCCTGTAGATTGGAGACAGCAGGAGCTCACAGTGCATCCCAAATACAGTGTTTGCTTTCCAGTATTCAGCAGAGAGCACTTTTCCCTCACTGAGCCAAGTCTATTCCTGGCAAACGGCAGTGATTTTACAAGACTGAGGATAAATTCAACCTTCAGATTCTTACTAAGCACTCCAGAGACTTTAATGAGATTTAAATGCCCCCATTCTATACAAATCCCAAAGGTATTGGGTATCTAACTCTGCCAACCTCCACCAAAAATTTGTTCATGAACCTCAGATGGTGATTCAGCTCTAATCAGTTTTTAACTGAATATATTCCTTAGCTGGAAGAGATCATGATGGTCCTTTAATTAAATCTCCTGCTTAATATATCCAGCCCCCCGATACCTAATACTTTTTGCCCCAGGCTCACAGTGTTTCCTTGCACGACAGCACCCCCACGAAAGCCTTCATTTAAACAACTGTAAATAATGAAGAGTACACATCCTGTGCTAAACACGCATGCTTTACAAGCTGCAATACACCGGGCAGCTTTGTTGCATGTAGAGTCATAGCTATAAAAAGGTCATTATGTTTCTATTGTTTATTCATGTAAGTTTGCTTAACATATATATTTATGTATACATTGATACATATGCATACATATAAAGCAAACACATATATATTTATATACATACATAAAAGGCAAACCAACAGCTATTTATAACCAGTCTTCTGTTACGTCTCCTTCAACGCAAAAAGGTATGCATTCACTACGGGAACTGACCAAAATGAAAACTGATGAAGAAAACAAGTCTTTCAAACAAGGTGGCACAACCCCAGTTCTTCCAGGCACCTACCCAGCACTCATTCTTCCCGTTACTTCCCCTCTCTAGCACTATTCTCAAGCTCTTTGGTCCATACTCCTGTGATAGTTGAGACTGTAGGCTATAATTAGAGAGTCTCAGCTTTAGTGCAATTATACCCGATTTTGTGACCATCACAGCTCTCGGGTTCAGTGCCACCTTTGGGTGTCTGCCATCTAAAGAGTAAATGAGCTACCATAAAATCATTTTTAAATAATTTCTCTGGCACTTTGTTTCAGTTTTCATTTCTACAAAGGTCCTATCTGTTGTAGGCTCAGCAATAATGTGACTAGGTGATGAAGAAGCACAGTCCTATGCAGTGATGATTCCCGACCTTTCCTTTACTCCTTTTCCCCCTTCCCCTAGACCAGATAGCACTGTTTCTTTGAAGAGGATGGAAATAAGAGATAGTAATATCAAATACTACCTTTTATTCCCTCCTTCTTCTGCCTGCTTCTGGTATCTGAATAAACCATTGGAAGGTTTATTCCCGTCACCAAAACTAGAAGAATCATACCAGTGCCTATCACAAACACAGGATTGTTTCCCTGACAGTGAAACAGATGGGACAAGGCTCTCTATCACCAAAAGTTTTCACATCAATGTGATCTTATAAGAAGGTCTGGTCCCACTTCAGAGAAGTTTCCCTTCCTGATGAGCTGGGATTTTCTTCCCTACTCCCAATCCCTGAATGTATAGTTTCCTACCCTGGGAACAACCAACCCTGTATTTCTGAGCCCTCCTTGCAGCACTGGTACAGTGAAGCACCACTCTGTTGGGCAGAAGTGGTAAGGCAGCCACAGGGCAGATGAAGCAACACAAAACACACTACAAAAGTTGAGGTACAGCAGGGCAAAAGCAGTTACAATATCAGGGCACAGTGATTTTGGAGCTGTTCAGTGCTATGCACATTTAAAGTCACAGTATGACACGGCCTTAGCTCTTGTTTCTGATGTCAGAGCTCTGTGGAAAGAGAGATGCTCTCTGTCGGCTTCAGGATTTGCAGCAGCAGCAGCACAGAAGTGGGGCAGGAGCCAGCAGGAGGTTTGCTGCCATTGCTACCACACGTACCATACTTCTACCACCCTCCCTCCTGCCACTTTGCTTTACCTTTTCCTCTGTCAAAAGCTGGCATGTGGTCTAATGCTACTTTTGTTAATGAACAATCATGATTTAGCCATAAAACAATAAGTGGCGCCATGAGCTCATTAGACATTAACAACACTCTGAAGTTCAAGCATGTTATCTGCAGCAGAAAATTACAGGGAGCGCTTATCATTTGGGGAAAGCTGAGCTGTGGGCTCCTGGGAGGGTTCAAATGTCATCTGTGGATGAGGAGGGCGAGAGGCAGAGTAACTGGAGATGATCAATCACAAAAAGGCCATAACTGAAAACTTAAGAAGATATGAAAGCACATTAGTTCCCACAAACGGCTGAGGATTAAACCCAAGCATAGTTATAGGCAGGAGCACACAGCCTGCGAAGGTACTATTGAGGCGTGATGTTATTACTTCCAAGGGATGCCATTAAAATTCTGTTTACAAACCTAATGTGCCAGGGAATGGGTCAAGGAAAGAATTATTAGCAACAAAGCTATTTGATCTCTTTTATGATCCAGTGAGTCATATCACTCCGTACACTAGAAGGTGAATAATGAAAACCTCAAGACTGTTGATTTATACATGTGTCCAGAATCCTGTGTTCTTTAACCTCAGATGCCCTCTTAAGTGTGATTCATCCTAAATCAAATGGAAGGTTGGGTGCTATCATCCACATACTCTCCTCCCACACACTAATTGAAATGGTGATTGACATCATGGTAAAATAAAATACCAGTGCCCAGTGATGGATGGCCAGGGCGGAGAATAGGGTCAAGATACAAGAGTTGCAGATATAACTGTCTTCCTCCCCATATGGGATGGTCCTGGTTTCACCTAACATTCCCTCTGGAATGTTAGACCCAGAGTCACTGAATAATTTAGGCTGGAAGGGACCTCTGGAGGTCATCTGTCCATCTGGACATACTTTAGTGCGGCAGATCTGAGTGGATATAAAGGCCTTTCTTCTCATGTCTCTAGCTGCTGTAGCTTCACCAAAGGCATTTAACCATGATCCCAACTGGCTCAGAAATTGCATCAGAAAACTGCAGAACCCAAACAAGTCAAATAAAGAGATGTTCCTTAATGACATGCTAGTCTTAGCAATATCCTGACATAAGCCATGTGGGTTTCCAACAGAAATCTGCCTCTTTATTTCAGGTCATTCTTTCAGCTTCTCAATAGTTCACTGCTGGGCAAGTCTGGTTTTGAGGATCCCAGAGGAAACCTAAAACTCATAGCAAGACTTTTCGGCTTTAAGAAAGATAGACTGCTCTTCCACCAGAGCAGCCCAGATCTCCAAGGTAAGCCTTGAAAAAGGCTGCAGAGCTCAGCCTCATCCCTAGAATGCTGTAATGATCTAGCTTTTCCCATGATGAACTGTCTGGGCCCAAGGCAAATCTGGAGATGCATATGGGGCTGGGGGAACATCTAAAGAAGTTCAAAATATAACTTCATTTCAGCAGTGAAAATTAAATAAAAACAAGGGGAAACAATCTTGTTTGTGTGTGTTAATAAGAAAATGTTTGGCAATCATTCCAAATTTCAAGCAAAATATCACTGAAACAATTGTTATGGTTTTTCCACTGGTGGATAAATGCCATCCAGCACCTGGCCATGGTCTCATCAAACTTCTTTGCAGCAGCTATGCAGATTTCAAAATTAGCACTTTGCATGTATCATCCATTAGCACCCAACTGGTGTGTAAAAGTAATTTTTCTACATAATATTATATTCTCTGAACTTCACATATTTCGAATGAGGAATTCGAAGAATATTTTCTGTCATTTCCCTGCCTATGCAAATAGTTACCATAGAGATCTTCCCAGGTTTTGGAAATAGAAACCACTTAGTTCAAATTTCTACTCCTCTTCAGAGGTCAGTGTCTCACTAAATGTAAACACATTCAGTAGGAATCTTTTACTTGTGGGAAAAAACATGGAGGGTGTAAGAATCTGTTGTTGCCATTGTGAAAGCAAATACTGTGGCTCAAAGCTAAGAAAAAAAAAAAGCTTATTCTTATTTTCTAACAACATAACATCAAAAATTCAATATTCTTGAAATGTTGTATCTTGCAAATTTTCTCTGCACATCTCCAAGGTATTTGGAACACTCCAAGAAAATATCACTGAAACAATCTGAGGGGAACCAGAGGCCTTACGTTTTCCAGCATGTACATACTTCTGCCCGCCCTCCCTTTCTGATAGTTTTACAAATACCTGGAGTTACGTCCAACTCTGGAGATTTTGAAGCACTTCCAAGATGCATGGCATAGCCATGTGCATTTCTGGGCCTTGATCAACTGCTTTGCTGTGCAGCAGAGAAAACATCTCGGGTCATTAGTGGTTTTCTAGTCTGTCTTGCATTATTGTGTCCATTTTGTCTGTTTGTCACAGGCTGACTATGGCTGTGAAGCAGTTTCGGACACCAAGCAGGATTCTGTTACGCAGATCTGAGTTCTTTGTAGGAGATACCAACAAAAACCCCAAACAGACTCATAGGATTTGCTAATACCCAAGCCCTGATATCTATCCAAGATGCATGTTTTTTTTGTGATGAGTGAATGCAATGAATCTTGACATGGTATACATTGTATTTTTCATTATAATGCAAAATTTTATTGTTATTTTCTGCACAACTGAAGCCAGGAAGAAAGAAAAGATGGGATGATAGAGCAAGGCCATGATTAGACTTTCACAGTGTTAAGAAAGCTACACAACCAAACTGAGAGATCTTTTGTATTGGCACTGCTTTGAATTTGCTTTTCAAACCTACATAATCCTTGATATTTTTGCCTTTGATAAGCAACTTTCACAAATGCAGAACAGAAGCAAAAATGTGGATTAGAGGGATAAGAGCTGCACTAAGCAACACTTTTGAAGAAGGTGCTAATACACAGAGATCAAATAAATGAAGCCTATCAAAGATCAGGAATGATGCTCTACATTGTATACACTATATCCAGTTATACACTCATCTCGGCACCGTGTCACCAAAATGATGAGGTCAATCTATTCCAATTCGTCAGACACATAAAACTACATTTTAGACAGCAGGTTTGAAAATGAGCTGATCTACACGAATACATAACCTGTTCATGAAAATATTCTACTGAGCTGGCCCCATAATGCATATGACCTTCGCAGTTTCAAACAGTGCAGTGAGAAATGAGTGTGCAGCAGAAATTTAAGCAACAGTCAATCTGGGATCTCAAAGTTTTTTTTGGATTAAAGCTTACTCACAGATTGCTTTTGCATAGAAATCCTGCATTACAATTTAGATTTAGAGAACTGTCAGGTATCCCAGTCTTGTTCTGGCGCTTGTAGTTTTCTCTAATATCATGAAAATTAGGCCTATTAGTTCTTGTCTATTGCCAAACCTGGACAATTAATGTCTGCTATCTTTACAACACCTCTTAAAATTTGGCAATTCTTCGTAGCATACAGCATAATCCCAGTATTTCCACATTCAATGAGAAGCAAAAGTCCTGTAGTTCCAGTTAAGAGTATTGGACATCAGCCTGCTATCTCCTTTCTGTTTGGTAGAAATATACCATGGAATTTAGATATTTGTTTTTACTTTTTGGCTATCTAACCACAAGCATAACTGCCATGTGTAGTAGTTAACAACAACTGTTGTTAAGAAATGAGTAAAAACATTGAAAACTGGGTTTCAGATTTAACCTGCATGTAATACCATTGGTCACTGCAAGTCACAAATTATGTGATTTCAGCAGAAGGATTAGCACCATCAGATCTAACAAGTCACTTCATTTGCAAGTACGGTCTAGAAATTTACAGTGCCTGGAACCGTGATGATTAAGTGAAAATAGAGTTGGATATACCAGATACAGATAATTTCTAATTTACCACTTATATCCAGTAACCAATCATTAACAATCCAAAGTCCTTTGGTCTTCATTTTTCTCACACTAGAATTTTTAAATGAACAACAACATAAAAAGATACATCACCAATGTTACAGTAGTGGAAAATCAATGACAGATATGAGGGTAGTCACTAACTCCCAGCCTCAGGTGTCCTGCTTCCAATTCTGGCTATGTTGGGAAAAATTAAGAGAAATGCCAGAGAAATGACACAAAACTGAAAAATAAAACCAGACTTACAGAACATGCACCTTCAACTTTTTCTGATGCAGAAAGCCCAAACTCACATATCCAGTTTCAGAAAATTCATTAGCCCCATTCCTGTGAGTAAAGTCTGGTCACATACCTATAGACCAAGACCCCAGACTAAAAGCACAGATGGTTTACAAGAGCTGAAGAAGAGTAATTGTCTTTAAAGAGCAAAGATCTGAAGAGATGCATTGGTTTTGATGACTTTTAAAATGAAAATGTCAGAATATTTGTTATACTTCCATATTATTTGCCACGATAAAGAAGCTCATGCAAATAATCCCACTGAGAAAGCATTTTGTTACTAGGGTTTTTAAGTTGCTCTGCAGGACTCGATGAGTTTAGCATTTTATTCCCACTGGGAACAATCCCTTCCTCCCTCACAAAATGCAGAATTTCTGAGAGAATAGAAATTCTCCTTGGTATCTTCTGTACTGCAGATGGCTACAGGGAGGTCTTTGACATCATTTTTTAAGGTTCCCTTTCCAGTTCAGGTCACTTAAGTAACTATAATTCTACCACCTCTTTATCTTCCTTTGTTTCCTCACAGAAATGGGTCAGAGTGGAAGTAAATAATTCAGCTTTCATGCCCTTCTTCTTTTTCTTTTTCTTTTTCATTACAAAAAGCTTAAAATTTACTTGCACCAAGGTTTTTACTTATGTCATAGCTTGGGTCAGTTTTAATCCAAATTCACCTACCTCAGTCTGTGACCTCCCCAAAACAGGCCAATCCACCTGGAAAAATTAATGCTTCTCTCTTTCTTTCCACATTAAAGTAATGAAATAAAATAATCAGATGCTGGAATGTGTCTTGGCATGAACAACAAACACAGACAGCTAGCTTTATTAGCTGCTTCTCTGGAATAAAGCTCCCATGGCCCTACAAATATTTACTAATATGCACTGTGAATGACCTCAGATCTTCCAGGCCAGGCCAGGGCAAAAGCTCGTTTAAAAATCTTTATAACTCACTTTATACTTCACTTCATGACTTGCAGAGAAGGATGGAAAAACATTCCCATTGCCTGGGAAGCCAATGGAAGGAAGAATGATGTATTGCAAGCAGGGACTTGGCACCACAGTGCCTCACAGACTGGCTGCCACAGCACGTGGGTTACACTCAGCTGGTAGTGTTTAACAGTCCACTCTATTTTGAGACAGGGAAATGCTTGGGATCCCTGCAGAAGCCTGTGCAGAACTGCAGGATTCTCAATCTGTCAGCATTGGAGAAATGTCAGCATTGGAGAAAAAAATTGATAAAACCTGCTCTGGGGATAGGAATGATCCTTTGGGTTAAAGTGCTCACAGTGTGGAAAAGATGTCTTGATATTCCAGTAGCAGAATTCTGTTGTCAGAACACCTCTGGCAACAGCTGCATGGCCTAGCTCAGATGATCCTCACTGTAGAAGGGATCATACGTTGAAAATTATTGGGTTACTAAAAAGTGAGTGTGTAACAGAGAAGTGTCCAACTGGTTGCTCTAATGGAAACTGTCAGCTCCACTTTCCCATTGTCCTGAAACTTTGTGTTGAGCAGCTAACAGAGATCTACACTATTAGACACAAAATCTGTTTTGTCTCCTGTACTGGGAGAAGTCCCAAATGGGGCAATGGGCTTCCACCAGCCACATGCTTGCACAGCATTTGAGCAGCCAGAATTCTATAGCAAACTAGGGCAAGACTGAGGGATGGAGGGCTGCAGCAACAGAATATGAAGAGAGAAAAGTAATTTATATGTAGCTCATCCAAGACAAGAAGGAAAAAATGACCCAGAGGTAAACAAAAGAGTTGGATCATGGGAGACAGAAAGCAGTTAAATGTGTAGGTAGAGGCAGATGACTGAGGTGCAGGGCAGAGGTGGGTTTCTTTAAACAGCAGAGGTCTTCTGAATTCTGCTCTCATCTAAATCAATCATCTCAGCAGTTTCAGAGAGATGTCAGCCAGTGCTGGGAAGTCCTGCAAGAGTGTCCCCTGATCAAAAGGGACCAGTGGGGAAGTACCAACTCCTGCTCTGGCCATAGGGAAAATAGGTGGAGGTGTTTCCTAACCTACTGCATTCTTCACCACTAGATGTCAAAAACACTTTGCAAAAGCACTCAAATACTCCTGCCTTCACCACAGATAGACAAGACTACCCCAGTTTCTCCAAGTTCATCCTGCAAACCCATTTTCAAGACCAAATCCAGTGCTCTGACCAAAAGAAGTGTATGTAGGACCATGAATGGCGTCTTGGAGTAGGGGGTCACTTAGCAAGCCAAACGATGGCTTCACTAAACGATGAAGCCTAATGAGGGCTTATGATGTGTCAAGCCTTGAAAGCAAAACACTGCAGAGCCCAAACCTTGAAAGCTTCTCATATAAAATCAAATTGACTGGGCCTGATGAACAGAGAGCCTTACTTATACCCCAGTAACTCCATTCATTCAAAGGCACGACTTTCAGTGATGTCAGGACAAAAAAGAGTAATTGCAATTCTCACAGTCTCTGGAGAGAGGTTTAGAAATTTTCTCTTTGAAGATGCCTCATAAATGAAGCCTTAAAATTCCATTTTTCCCCCCAATTCTCAATCTGATGCATAAATATTATTTAAAAAAACCCAACACTTGTATAAATAAAAATATAAATGCATCCTGTGTTCTCTCCCACACCCCATTCTTCCTCCCTCCTCTTTCCTCATTGTTTGTTCAACAGGATGTTGGCTTTGCTGTGAGGTACACCAAGCCATCTGTCAAAAACATGGAAACAGTTAACGACGCGCACACACAGAGGCTGGAACGACATGTTACAGAGCCTGTTTGAGGTCAGAATTAGAGACCATGCCTTGAGAGAGCAATCCAAGCCCCAAAGCTGTGTCTACTTAAACCAAATTATAGCTTTTCCCTTCTTACAAAGGGAATGTCACTTTGCTTAAGTGGTAGCTCTTCTGGGATACACAAGAGCTGGCAGTACAATGTTCTGAGAGGATCACAGGAAGGCCTGGCACATCCAGGAGCAACTGAAGTAGCATGGTTTGCTAGAAGTCAGAAAGAGTTGTTCTGCATACATGAAGATACCAGGGGAATAGGAAGGATGTAGGAACAGTTTTGGAAGTTTCTACTGAAAATAAAGGATAATAATAAATTATCACAGAATTTTAATCTCTAGTGACCTCTTTAAAACCTTCCACCTGAAGATAGATGAGCTCTTTGTAGAGTCTTACTCTAGGTCAATCTTTCAGCTGATGCCCGTGAACATCAGAGACTCTCAGGAGATCTTGTACTGCTCTCAAGTTGAGGAAGATGGATCTGCCTGAAATGAGTGGTTTGAAGCCATATCTTAATTCGCTGCCCTCTCCAAAGGGTTACAGAAGGGAAAATATCTACTTCAGAACTGCAGTCTTGCATAAGCTGATTTGGCTGGCAGGAAGTTCAAGAACACTGTACTCTCAATCCCAGGCTGGAATACCACATCTGGAGAGGGATGAGTGGATGGTTCCATAGCCTTGCAGTCCTCTGGCATGCTGAGGCCATCCAGTAGAGCTTCTAAGCAGCAAGGTTGCACAATGAAATATGATTCTCAGGAAAGAAGAGACCCCAGCTCATTCTGTGATGGAAGAGAAGAGCCAGATGCTGAAGCCAACACCACACATGGCACTGGAGCTGAAGACATACAGGTCAAAAGCTCCATAAACCATTACCAGGAAAACACACAACTGGAAACAAGTGGCAATAAAAATTGAATTGCAACACTTAGAGATCAAAAACCTTAAGTCACCATATTTCTTTATTTTAAAAATACAGGATGAATTGAAGTTAAAATGTCCTGCAGCACATTTACATCAACTCATTATTTTTCAAGCACATCCCTAATTTATTTCACAGCACAGGTCTGAGAAAGCATTTGTAATTTACCACTAAACACAGATGGAAGACGCGGTTTTTATAAAACCACACTTACAAAGGTTGCTCTCTCCTAAAAATGCTATCAACAAAAACCTGACAGCAATAGAAAATGCGAGTGGCTTTAACTCTAGACATCACTGAGAACCATGATAACCCTTTGAAAAAAGTGTCCTCTAGGAAGTAAGACAAAGAAATATCAAAGCCAATAATACCAAGTGCTGATCTTCAGGTCAAGTTTTGCTTGAAATCACTATTACAGTCAAAATTGTGATGAAGGAGTTAAACCTTTATGTTTCCTTCAGCTTCAAAAAGCTGGTCTGAACTGTTGGCAATCTGTTGAAGGATTGAAGCATCCTGGGCACCTCAGAGTCACTCTCAAGACCAAGTTCCCCAGTTTTGAGGGCTCCTCACACACTACCCAGACCCTCACATATCCTCAGCACGCATCAGTGATAAAGGAAACCAAGGTGGTTCTGTAGCTACTAGCACTGAATGGAACTAGCTGAAACAGCATAGCAAACGAAAATACAACTGAAATGTACTACAGCATGTGAGGGCTAAATAAAGCCAGCTTCTTTACTTCTTGGTCCCACTCAGTTTTCAACCAATGAAAATGAAAACCTTGTCCTTTTTAAGAAGTTAGACTGTTCTGACAACAATTTGTCTAATGTCAAAGAGTTATTTGTTGATTATTTCCCTCCACAAAATTCAAGATTGCTCTTGACTGGTTTACAGAGCACTTCTGTATTTGAGGAAGGAAAAAAGCCCACTTTGATCCTAGTGGCTTGTCTGGTACCTGGCCAGGATGTATGTTGAGAGCTATCTCATCCAGGATTTTGCCCTTACAGCAAGAGACATGACAGACTTTTTAGGGTCCTGTCCATATATCATAATAGCATAATGGTAGATTTACCCCAAAACAAAGAAGCCAAATGGACCACATAAAATACATCAGAATTTTACACATTTGGGTCAGTACTAAGGAACAGTATGGCCCGTTTATCTTCTTTAGTGTTTCCCAAGAAGCACACCAACTCTTATACCTACACAAGTCAATGGGGAACAGGGTAAGGCTCCAAGCCAGGCTCAGTGTGGATGTAGCTCATACTCTGCTCCTGAATCTGCATCTGGGCTTCACATTTTTCCCTCATATCCAGAATGGCATAAATGCAATAACAAAGGTCACATTTTCGGCATGAGCATAATGAAGGAGGCTCTGCTTAACAACCAGCACTAGCCCAGCTCTGGTAGCTGCCTGGCATTATCTTGTCTGCTGGCCTTTGTTTGATGAAACCTGAAGACTTCCAAGATGTGGTATGCCAAACCACCAAGTTATTGTCTTTCTCATGTACCCTTCCAGGCACTTCCACATGCCCCAGGAGGATGGCAGCAGTTACAGGACACTCATTTGTCATTTTTGTCATTTGTTTTTTTCCTCCAGTATCTCTCCTGTCTCTATCTAATCAGGGGGATGTTTCCTGTCTTTGTTCTCAACCATTCATCCTACGGGAATGATTATTATCATCAAACAGTATTAAAATAGAAAGCCTGGGGCCAGCACCCGATTAGCATGGAGTTAGGGAGCCCTGGAAGAGAGCAATGGAACAGACCAGGAGCAGCACAAATGGCAAAGAATGGATGGTTTAGGTGCCATTCAAACACAACATCACCCATCTTTAGAAATAAATCTGGGCTTCAAAGCCAGCATGGACAAGTTTAGAATCAATACAGTTCATATACATCTGGCACGTCACCAGTAGGGTTTGAAAATGACACAACTGCCAGACCCTCCAACAGTTTAAATCTTAGGCTGCCTGGAAGAGAACTCCAGATCTCAGAGCATGGGAAATTGTTGAAGATTCCTTTGTGCACCAAAACCCTGCTTCTGGGAAGCAATGTCAATTCCCTCCCAAAGGAACAGTATGATAATGGATAGGTCCTCAGAGTGAACAAGTTATTTTAAGCCTAGGGTCCATATTAGAAAAAGACTACTTCTACAGCCCCCCACATACACCTCATTGTTATAGTTATAAAAGTTGGTGCTTGTACTTCATGTACTTTACATATATTAGTGAAGGACAAGTGGCTAATTGGAAGACCTTTCCAGCTTGTAGGGGGTTATGGGTAAGATACGACCAAAACTTCGGCTGACTGATCAATTTTTCCTCAGAAACTGTCCCTTCTACATATTAAAAAAGTATATATTCTTGAGATAATAAAAGGCATCATTATGATATTGGTTTTTATTTTTGCAGAAAGAGAAATCAACTCACAAAACCAAACTTGCTTTACCTTGATTTCTAGTTAAAAAGAAGAGTCAATAAATCAAAGGCAAAATATTAACTATTTGAAGTAGGAAATGAACATTTTACCATTCTAATTTGAATGGTAAATTAGAATAAGGTCAGTCTTTTAAACCTTTTCAAATTAGAATTTTTCCAATCTTTTACAAAGCAGTTTTCATGTAAGCCACCCAGGGCAGTACTGAGGAAGATTTCCCCTGTACTCAGCACTGGTGAGGTCTCTGTTGAGTACTGTGTTCAGTTTTGAGCACCTCAGTATATAAAGGACATGGAGGTGCTGGAGCAGGTCCAAAGAAGGGCAACAAGGTTTGTGAGGGGCTTGGAGAATATGGCCTACGTGGAGAGACTGAAGGAACTGGGGCTACTTAGTCTGGGGAAAAGAAGGGTGAGGAGAGACGTTATTGCTCTCTTCCAATACCTGAAAGGTGATTGCAGCTAGAGCAGGGTTTGTCTCTTCTCATTGGTGACAAGTGACAGGACGAGGGGAAATGGCCTCCAGTTGTGCCAAGGGAGATTTAGGTTGGATATCAGGAAAAACTTTACAGAAAGGGTGGTTAAACTCTGGAATGGGTTCCCCAGGGAGGTGGTTGAGTCACCATCTCTGTATGTGTTTAAAAGCCGCTTGGATGGGGTGCTCAGGGACATGATTTAGAGAAGGGTTGTTAGAGTTAGAGTAGTATGGTCAGGTTGGACTTGATGATCTTTAAGGTCTTTTCCAACCTGAGCAGTTGTATGATTTTATGATTCTATGATTCTAAGAGCTAGGAAAGCCCAGAAGTGTTCCTGCCTCCCCAGCCAGGTTTTCTCATCACTTCAAACACAAAGCCACCTGATGACAGACTTGATGGGATGATGTTCTTCCACCACCCTCTGCATTAGCACAAGTTGACACAAGCGCCAGGTCATGTACACAAGGACAGGTGCAAGGTTGTGCTGTCACTTCTCCTCACTCAAAGTATCTCTGGTTTGAACCTTACTCTGGTCCCTAGTTTCTTCACCTGCTACATATACAAAAAACTAAACCGAGTTGGGACAGTGCTCTGACTCTCCACATTGCTGTGCCATTATTAATTTAATCGCTATAACTTGTTTGGGGAGGAAAATTCCAAGCAGTGGCCTCTAAGATGTAGAGAAATTCAGAACTGAGGTTTTGGCTCACCACTTTACTGCCCAGTGGAAAAGAACAGAGTTGGGTTTAAAGACATATTCATAAATTTAAAGCTTGGGATTGTAATTATTGTCAGTCTATGTGTTTTAATTTTCCATTTTTCCTACTTTTTAACTGTTGAATAGTAAGAAAAGCTCTCATGCTTTAAAGGACAAGTCTGTGAAGTCACATTTTTCTTCTTTTTTTTTTTTCTTGCTCGTCTTTATACAGCCTGGCGCCAAACATTACACTGGTGTAAATCATGGAGTTGATGGGAACTTTGCTCATTTATATCCAATAAGCGTCCAGTCTCCAGTATCTCCAGATAAAGATCTTGTTGTGTTTAATGCTGCATAAACACACAGGATGATGCGTTCCCTGTTTTTAAGAAGTTTGTTTAACTTTTTGGGTCTCATCTTCAGTTACAATAGCAAACAACGGGAGGGAAGGGTGGAGAGAGGGTGAGATAGCAGCAATGAGATCATGCAGCACAGAATCCGGTAAACTCAAGGGTGAGAAGTCTTTCAAACAAAACTATCTCTGCAAAATCAATGGGAGAAGAAAAAAAAAGAGGCTAAATTAAGCCTTCATTCTATTTAAAACCCATATACAGCATCTCACATAATTGCATTACATAAACACAACTGTGTTATATTTACAGTTCAAAACAAAACAAAAAACCCTCAGTTGTAAGACAAAGTCCCACCCTGCTATGGCATTTGCATGCTGAAGAAGCACATCCACAAGTGAGATGTGTCATGCTTGCAGATGTCCATGTCCTGCTGCCCCTCCAAAACCCAGAGCCCTGCTGCAGGGACAGCAAGCCCCAGGCACCAGGTACAACCAGTGCCAAAATACAAAAACACCCATCAGCAACGTGGTACAAAGCACTGGCCTGTGAACAAACCACGGGCTACGATTCTTGCTCAAGCCATTTCACAGTTTCCAGCCCTTCTGCAAACGGCTCTGGATGTTTCCACAGGAAAATCACCAGCCATCCCCCAGCCAAATTCTTCACTGCCCACTGGAACATCTGCTTACCAGAGTCATCCAGCCTCTCCTGTCACTGCTTTCTGAGTCACATGGGAGGCCCATACCAGTTGCTCTGCAGGGGTTGCACAGAATTCAAGTGTACAAGTGAAGTGGGAACATTCAACACCCAACAGCCTGTGGATACCAAATCATGGCCACTGACACAGCTTCCACAGAGGCCTTTGGATTCAGTGGCAGGGCTGGAGGGCACTATGCAAAAGTTTCCCAAGGTGGAAGGAATTGTGGTCCTGCTGTTGTGCAACACGTGAAGTCACCAGTGGTTGTATCGAAATAAACCTTGACTAACGTGATGCAACAGCCTTGGCACAGATTTTGGTGTAAATGATTGCCCTGCAGGGCACAAAAACATTCATCTCATTGGGTAGAGGTGTAGCAGGGAACCCACAAACCCCTATTTCTCCATTTCTCTGTTCTGGTTTCCCTCTCCACCTAACTTGCAGATCAGGATTCCTCCAGGTGCTCTTCTAACCCACCTTACACATGTTACTGCACTAACATTGGTGCCAGCTGGACTCCTGGAGGACTTTCACACCTTCCTACTTCCTATCCCTGGATCACTTGTCCTCACTTCTGCTTCTATGAAGTTCTGATGTGCCTTGATCCGTATGTGAACTAATATTTACCAAAAGTACTTAAATAGGACCTTAATCTTGTGAATACCTGGGACAATTCATTGCAAGTATCATACATTGGCTTCCCAGTTGTTAAAAAAAAAAAAAAAAAAAAAAAAAAGGAAATAAACCAGCCTTTCTTCTCTTTCTCATTCACAGTTCCATTCAGCCCCAGTCCTCTCCCTTCCTCAAAGTGCATGGGACATCAGTGTAACAGTTGTATTTACTTCTTTGCAGTTTGCCTCTGTCATTTCCACTTGAATGAGGTATTTTGCAGCTGATGCTCAGCTCCAGCTGTTTCTAGGCATAAGAGGTGGCTAATAGGATCAGGGACCGACCTTGGCACACCAGGCATGCAAGCATTTAATTCTGCCACCCGATTTATAACCTAGCAGACACTCCTGTGGTGATACCACTTTGCAGCTACACTGCAGCCACCAATGCGGAGGTGATAGACACTGCTTTTTAAAAAGACATCAGCTCTTCAGGGAAAAGAGGGAATCCAATTATAAAGAAAATTAATTTCTTTTTTGCCATCATTATCCTCAATCTGAAAGAAATCTCAGACAGAATGACTAATCAGGCTCCAGCCAGCACAACCTTGGCTGCTGGCAGGGAGAAGCAGGTGAAAGCAGAGTCAAGCAGCCATGGGTCCCTCTGCCAAACACGGGGATGCTGCCGGAGAAGGGGATTGCAAACTGTGGGAGGAAAGGTGGGCAGTTGGACCCCTATAAAAACACCAAAAACAGAACAGAAAAAATCAAGAGAAGGGATTCCTTGTAGTCACGTGACTTTAGAAATGCATTCTATAAGGGATCCTGCAACATCAGCTGGTGGGAGATGGTGTAACCTGCAGCGAGAAGCAGCAGAGAGAGGAGCCCAGCTTGGAGGAGGGTTGGATGGATAGCTAAACCTGTGGGTGCTGTGCACATGCTGGGCACATGTTGGTGCACATGCTGGGCAGCGAGCTCTGAGGTGTGCCACTTTCTCCTTGACTTTAGGCTCTGGCTAAACAAAGCTGCATTGTTTTGTATCAGGTTCTGCTCCTGCAGCATTGCTGGGGCTGAGAAACAAAGGGGGCTTCATGCAGGACAAAAGGGGCCTGTTCTACCTAATGAGGACCAGTTGAGAGGTATGGAGACAGCGCCCTCTCAGCATCAGCCCTGGGGCTGCGAACAACTGCTGTCCCGCGGCTAATGAAGAGCAGTTGAGAGGTGCAAGCGGTGCGAACAGTCCAGCCAGCAGGAGGGCCAGCCTCAAGGGACGGCAGCCCGGTCAGGGCTGGACCAGCGCAAGGAGCCTGCTGGGTTCATCTGTCACCGCACTGGCTGCTGACCTGGGGCCCCGGCCTCGCTCCTTGACCTCTGGGCACGACCTCCCCACTGAGGCGTGGGTGCCCGGCCAGGAGCTCTCTATTGACTACCTGTCAGAGGGCACCTGCTTAAGGAACCCTATTGAAATTAAAGTCAGAAAATGAGTCACGAGAGACTGGTTGAGCTGGGAAGCTAGCATTAGACCCTGGTTGGTAAACCAATCTCCCTAATTATCTGTCAGAAGAATATCCCTTGCTTTTCTTCTCTTTTCTTTTTCCCCTTCCCCCCCACTGCTCTCTTCCCAGTCATCTCTTTGGCTCATTATCTTAATTTCACATTAACTGAAGGGATTAAAAGCACCTTGTGAAGGGAAGGGGGGCTGGCAGAGATTGAAGAAAGGAAAAAGATTCAAGGCTTCCAAACGGAGCCTTTGGGGAGCTGAGCCAAGCAGCAATGTCACGAGCCATGGGGCTGCTTCCACCCTGGTGATCTGTGCTGGGGTATCATGGGCATGGTTATGTGGGCGTATCATGCTGCACTCTGCTGCGCTTTCATATCCAGCCCCCATATCTAGCATAAAAGAAAACAAACACAACAGAGCAGAGAAACCAAACTCTGTTTGAGGGAGGACGTGTGGCTGGTGCTCATTTTCCCACCCTTCTCCCCTGCAGTGTAATTTCATGCAGCTACTGAGGTGTTTCTAAAGCTTGCGGGCACACTGCAAAAGATTTGCTGTTGCAAAGCCCATGGAGCTGCTCTCTGCTGCCAGCTAGGCTGAGTCTCACTGTGGTACTCCCTGCACCAGTGAGGCTGAAGCCCTATGGATGAGATAGACTCCTCAGTTCTCCCTGAATGAAAATTTGTGCTGCATAACATTCCATTACTTCTGCTTTACTCTGATAACATTAGGAAAGGCATGGGAATGTTGTGGTTTGCCAGACTTGGGTGTCTTTTCTTTACTCTCCCTCGCTTAGATGGGATGAAGGTGGGAGTGCTGCTGCTCCCCACCATACAGCAGGCTGCATAGAGCAGAAAAAAGCCCAGGGTGGGCTCATCTCCTGCAGCTGCTCCCTATGCCCAGTACCTTCAGTCTGCTGATGCACAGAGCACATCAGTGGGTCATAGCTGAGGGTCCTCCCTCTAACTCTCTTAAGCCAGCACATCCCACACTCAATTAGTGTTATGGCCTGAAGGTCATTAAACACGTTACTGATGAGACTGATAATAACACTGCACTTCTTGAGCATATTTTCTTTATGCTCTTTTTTTTTTTGGAAGGGAAGGCAAGGTTAACGATACTCACCTGCCCAACCTCCAAGGAAGTCATCCTAAAGCAACCACACCACTTCAGTTTCAGAAAACTCCAACAGAGCCAGCCAGAATTTGACTGTAGACGTGAGCAATGATCTCCCACAAGCTACAGGAGTATTTGATCCAAAACCCTTTCTGAAAAGCTGAATGGGAATCACCTCTCTTCTGGCTGCCTGTGGTGCCCAGCAGAACATCCTGATGCATACCATCTGGATGCCAGGGCCAGCACTAAAAAGCTCTAGCTCTAGGAAGACAATTGTTTATTATGCTCTGAAACTTCTTAATTACAACAATAGCAGACAAATCCCAAATCGTCAAACCAACAACCCCCTAATCTGGGATGTAATTTGTTCCCAGCTCAAGCGGTTGCTCTGAGAAATGAGGCCAGGTGGGCTTGAGTGCCTCCCCCCAAGGATCACATCCAAGGGTTTATGGCAGAGATAGCTAGCAGGGAATTTTCACATGGGTCTAGGTTTCAACATGAAACACTTTGCCCTGTACTGCTCCTAACCCCTTGAAAAGACAGGACTGCATTTCAAGTTTTGATCACAAATCTGGCTGTAACCCATTACCCTGTTAAAAGGCCAAAGATTTAGTAGTATATAACTCTGTAGCTAGTCCCATTGGATTCCCTGGGATTAGTTTTGCAGCCAAATACTTGCATTAAGTGTGAATAAAGACATCAAACTACAGCCTTACGTGTCAGTGATTCATTGTCAGAATTCCTAGAAGAGAAGGGACCCACACAACAGCCTCATAGCTGTGAAGTGACCTAATAACATGTTGTCACACAGATAGGAAAACTGCACCCACTGAGAGAAGAGGAAAAATACATTATCTAGTGGGGAAGTCACTGGAAGCAGAACTGAGCTCACTCCAGAACAGTTGGTTTAAGCAGAACTATGACTCTCCTCCTTTACCCCTAGAACCACCAGCAAGCAAAAAAATGTTGGATGGGTCTCAGAGCCAATGCTCCTATCACACCTGAGGTCAGGTATATCTGGTCACTCCACAATGAACCCAAGAAGTTTTGGATGCTGTTTTATTGGGTGAAAACATTTGCTCACAGTCAAATGATAAGGAAGGCTTGATGTAATGGGCAAAAAGGACAAGGAAGAAAACAGTGGTAAAAAGACATTTTTTACATATTTTCTCCTGGTCATCTTCCAGGAAACTGATAAAACTGGTTTCAGATGTAGTTTTTATTCAAAATGCAACCACATACCTTTTGGTTGAGTAGAACCAAGCCTGTAGCACAGGGATGGAGGGAAGGCAGCTTGCCCTGCTTAATGGCCCACAGCCGTGAGAAGGCATTGTAACTGCAGCAGGAAAAGAAAGCAGCACAATTCCCATTTCCCATCCCCACTGGTACCTATGAGGGAGCTGAAGCGTTTCCAAAGAACTGTCTGTGCTTGCAAGGGTCTGTGGTTTTACTAGAGATACCTGCTGAGAAACACTGTTAGCTTAGCCGGGAACAAATGTCATGAATGTAGGAGCATACGCATACAATTCAGTGTCATAAATGGGAAAAGTCATCCTCTGGGCTTCAGCCTGCAACATCAACAGGCCTGAAAACCAAACTCTGAGCAAAGATAACTCATCCCACCTTAGCGAAAAGACCTTTTGCCTTTTCCTCCCAGTTCAGTCTCCCTTTTTTCCCCCCATTAAGGACTTTGCTTTATCCTCCCATGGAAATTTCATGCATTTTAAACAGCACCATTGAAAAGAAACCCCTTGAAGTGGAGCATTAGGACAACAAAATGGAACATCAGCATTACCCCTGGGACACTGAGCAGGCCCAAAATGTCAGTAAGTGGGGAGGAAGCCATACTCCTCTAAGCTTTGAAAACATCTTTGTTTCAAATGCTTCTCTGAGGATTAAAACCCAAGAAAACCTCATTTGCTGCACTCAAAGGCAGCTTTCCTGAGGCACATTTTGGAGTTTTCAGCACCTCCCATTCTTGGGCACTGTGGCAGGGCACAAAGCAAGGCTTCCTGGCCGTCTGAATTTCTAGCGTGACAAAACTCACTTAGATCCCCATTTGGAAAAAAGCAGCCAAATTCTTAAAAGCTTTCTACAAAGTAAAAAGTCCCAAAGAGTTTTCATTGGTGAAAACCATGGAGTGCTTTCCTGGGAAGAAAAGCGTGTCTTTTCTGTTCTGGTAAAATGAAAGTTCTGCCATGAATGGGAACAACTCAGCTGCTGAGAACTAAACAGAGGAAAGAGAATCAGCTTCTTCTCTGTGCTTTAGGTCACCATGGCTCAAAGCATTGCCTTTCCTCCAATCAATCTTCAAAGCCAAGGACCCGGCTAATCAGTCCCTTTGGTAGGAGGAAGGCAGGTCCCACCTGTCCCCATCAAGTAAAGGTCTGTTACACTTGGCATTTCAGCATCATTGCACCACCAGAAAGTTTATTTACTCTACAAGAGAAACCAAAGTGAAGTGAGATGATAGTGCTGAAGTTAAGATTCTAGTCCACTGAAGCAAGAACCTTCTGATGGGAAGGGAGCAGGTTTACTGGGTACATGCTCAGATTTGTGCTGCATTTTGCCATGCAAACACTGGCAAACCTTGGAGGATACCTCTGGAAGAAATCCAAACCTGTGGGCTGGCTCCCATTCCCGCAGGCTAGAATGGGGCAGGGCCACCTTTTGCCTCTTTTTTTTTTTAACCAGCCTGCATAGAGACATTCTGTTAGTACCACAGTAGTGAAATCAGTGCCTTAGAAATGAGTCAACACAAAAAAAACAAACAAACAAACAAAAAAAAAAAAAAACAAGGAACCAGCAGCAACACCTTTTCCTTGAATGCACAGGAGTGAGAAGCAAACGCCAGCAGGCCAAGCTAAGGGTAAGAAACCATGCTGAGGTGGACAGTTCCTCAAAGGAAAGTTTCTACTGAGCCTTCAGGCTAGGTGACAGCTTGGTACAGACCACAAGTCAGAAATAGCAAAGCTGTAAATTTTACACGTAACAAGGAAAACAAGTGTAGTTGATACCGCATGTGAGCAAAGCAGCTGAACTAACGATGTCTCAGCCTACTTACAATGTGAAGTTTCCAGATCATGTGGGTTGGGTTTCCTGCCCTTCATGTTGCAGCTAAACTACTTTTACAAATGTAACAAGCCAGAATCATCTCTTATGCTCATCAGAGGATACACAGTAAATTCAGCTTTTGGCTACACCTGTTAGTTCAGGCTGCAGAGAGTAGTTCAGCTGTCCGGGAAAGCCCTGATGCAGCAGAAGGCAAGTAGGAGCTCACTGCAGATGGTCACTCTCTTCTGTCCAAGGCTACAATGCTCAACACCCCCAGAGTCTGAGTTCTGGGAAAGTTTCTTGCAGAGTTTGCAGAGATCCATCTCCTGCCCCAGCCATGCACATGCACACACTGGGCTCTTGACTTCACTTCAGCCCTGCAACCAAGTAGACAAACACCAAGTTAACATGCTACGCTGGGACATCTCTGATCCTTGCTCAGAGGCTGCAAGAACAGCTTTCTGCCTGTGGTACATCAAATATAAGGACTCACATGCCTTCCTCCCAGGCCAGCCAGCCCACTTCATCCAGAACAGCAGAAACGTGGATCCTGCTCCAAACTGGCGAACAGTGGCTCAGAGATGAAGCCCCAGGTATCATTGCAAGGCCTTTCTACCAGGCCCAGAGATACAAAGACAGAGAAATACAAGGAAGAAACAGGTCCAGATCATCAGTGTTTTATTTGAGAAAAGGGGAAGAGAGGAACTCCTGCTTAAGCACTTGAAGAATGCCCCAAGGTGCTGAAGCCCTGGGGTTCAAGTCCCATCACTACATTCTTCTAGATGTCCATCTGCAGCACTCCCTCTTCTCTTTTTCTTTTCCCAGACTGCTCAGTCATCTCAGAAATGGAATGAATCATTCGTGTTCAAACACTGACTGGAGTTTAAAGTGAACTCACTATGTAATGGATCTCCTTTTTCTCCTGTTTGGCCGCTCCGTGCTGCTGTTGAGCAGCTGCTGCGCTCCATCTGCAGGGCAGCACTTTGGGGTGGGCAAAGAGTCCTTCTGGTGCCTGTGCTTTGGCAAAGCACTCAAATGTATTCCCAATTTTAGGCAGGTGCTAAAATTCCACCCCAAATCTTTTGAATCAAGGCCACAGAGGGTCCTGCAGATATATCCAATGCAGTGGCTAAGTACTTAAAAGGTAATGGTTAAATGAAATTGTGGATTTTTTCTTTTCTTTTCTTTTTATTTTTCTTTCTTTTGGTTTTTCTATACTCGGTGCCAAATGATTGCTGGGATCTTTAGTGAAAAAATAACAAAAAACCACAACAGGACGTGTTCCAAATCAGCCACATAGCACAGCAAATAAATTCAAACACACAAGACTACTCCCTTCAACACTATAAATAATAAAAACAATATACCTAGGCTACAGAAACAAAACCAAGTAAGAAACAAACATGTCTCAAGCCACGGGTTGATCCACATATCTGAATATCCATCACCTCTCAGTTTCTCTGTCTATTTTGGCATGTGGCATTAACCAGATTTTTAGAGACGACCTTTAATTTGTTCACTCTAAAGCAAGCCTGTCTTGCCAGAGACTTAACAGATGATATACTCTGGCTCCAAGGAGTCAGCGCTCCAGAGCCTTTGAGCTCCAGATCTGGGACAAAGCAGGGCTAAGCGCAGCACGTAATACTTCCACTGCTCCCCTTCGGTCTCTCAGACCTATGGAGTTATTTACTACCTGGTCTGACTGCTGGGAAGGCTGGGGAGGGACTGGAGTCTCCTGCGAGAACCCTCTGGGTCTGTGGTATGCCCTGGGCTATCTTCTGGATTAAGGAGTTTCCATTGTGTTTTCTGGGGGAGATGGTGGGGGAGATTAATAGGAAAAACATTTTCACAAAGCTCAGCCGCCTCCCATGACTCACTGCGTGGCCCTGACCAGTCCTGTGTCCCCCATCAAGGCGCCAATAAGCACTCAGCAATGTGCTCTGCTGCAGTGCTTGGAGATGCCGGGCTTCCCAGAGCCCACCCCTCCTCCTGACCCCTGGCATGATGGAGGCTTTGTTCTGCTCATTAGGTAGGAGAGGAACTCTTCGATCCATACACGGAGATGGAGAGCAAGAACACAACGTCCACCCCAAAGCCCCAGCCCTGGGAGGCATCTGTCCTGGCCCAGGATCAAAGGCTCCATTCCATTTTTATCCACTGCCCTGCCCCACCTTACAACTGCAGTGCATCCAAGCATGTTTTCCCATCATTTCATTGTGTGCCAAAGGATAAACAAAGCCACCCCCTCAGTCAGAGGGAAGGATGCATTCTTGAGAACTGCAAACCGTCCTCCGCAGATAAGTGCCTTTCCCACTGTGGGCTGCGACAGCTACTGTAAACCTTGACTGAGCCAGTTTTCCTGAGCTTACATGACACTACAGCGTGCTGAAGAAGATGGATGGCTTTATTTTTGTTAAGAACAAATCTACAGATGTTGGGTTTAACCAATAGAAGGAAAAAAAAAAAGCTCTGTGAGTGATCGAGAGGCAGTGGGAGGGGAAGAAAGAGCAGTCCAGAGATACATACAGACAAGTAATATATACAAAGTGCTTAAAAATAATGCCAGTGGGAGCTGACATCATTCGTTTACTAACAGTCTGCTTGTGCGTGGCTTTGTATAACCGAGGGAAGGGCAGCAGGACACATGGGGCCTCGCCCCACAGTGCTGGTCCATGGATCCTGCAGAGGGACAGGTCACGTAGAGCTGTACCTGTTCTCCCTGTAGAAGGCCCAGGAATCCTCCTGTTAGGGGCAGGGATGGATACTGACAAATGGGGGATGTGAAGGTTGCTCCATCTTGCGTGGGGAACACAGCCAGCCCTAGTGCTTCATCGTCTCTAAGAGGTTCTTCATCCTATCACCGCCACCCACAGCAATGTTGAGCAAAACCAGAAAAATATTCGTTAGAAGTTGTCATGTTCCAAAATTGTGTCCTAATTACGATGTCTCCAAAAGCACAAAATGGCAAAATAATGTATCCCGTAAGTGTAGTTTTTATTTTTAGGCTTCATCTGAGCAGCTGTTTTCAGATCCATGATGGAAAGTGAGGGCACACATCCTGGCTGAAGGAGAAGTGAAGAGCATCGATGGTCCAAATCCATTTACTGGACCTGACTCGGGGCCAAGGTCCTGCACTTTTCATTTTGGAATATACACGCCTTCATTTGTTCTCTCTGTACCTCAGTTTCCCCAGCTGGAAATGGAGATGAGTGTGCAGCCCTATGCTAGAGTCATGTTGCAGATGCATTAATGAAGTAACGCCTGTAAAATGCTTTCCAGGTTCTACTTTGAACCACTTTGGGGAGACGCAGAAAGCCAGTGACATCATTTTAAATGAAGTCCAGTGCCATAATGTCTTCGATCTGTTTGCAAAACATAAATCTCACACACATCATAGCTTTGATTGCTGATGGGTGAGCATCAGGCAAGGAGGTTCTTGCCACAAAGCATCATTCCTTTTGTAACTCAGTGAGAATGGAAGACGTCTACACAGCACCATCACTCTCAACTAGTCTGCTGCCTTCCCACCTTACCAGTTCCTCACGTGTTACATTCACCAGGATGCCACCTGACAGAACTCCCCCTGGAAGCAAGCAGGCTGTGATTCCATCTCATGGCCTTCTCCAGCCATTGGGCTGGCCAGCAGCCAGGTGTGTTTGTGTGCATCAGCCCCAGGTACCTGGCTGTCAGGAAATGGGGTGAGACCATCCACTTACTGTACATAAGCCATCAAGTGGTAACAACTCTCAGTCACTGGTATTGACTTGAGCTGCAGTTGAAAAGGCACTGGTGAGATGAAAGGCTCTGTATCCCATTACTAATCCCCTGAGCTATCCAGTCCCCCAAATTTGGTGGAAGTTTTAAGTTTCACAATGAAATGTTCATAAAATGAAATGCACATTTTTTGCCAGCTCTGCTTATTCCTATCCAAGCATTTCCTCACACACTCTCCCTAGGAGCATTAGCAGCAAAGTCTCTGCTGCTGCTGGATGCTGTTCCTTCTCTCTGGCCTCTCTGGGTACCAGGGATGCCTACAGCTCAGGATGACCCCCTTACCTATCTCAGAAGGCTTTCAGGAAGTCACAGTCTTTCTACAAGCACAGCAGGTTGCAGACAGATTCAGATTCATCGCCTGCAGAAGCACAGGGTTGGGCTCTTGCTGCTCTCAGCATCTTCTCTCACAGAATATCACCGTGCCTGTGATGGTGGTTGCCTCTGCCACGCAAGCAGCCTGTCCCGACTGCATGCATCGGGTGTTTGTGAATTTTGCTGAGATTTTGGAGGCCTGTGCCGTGCAGCTGGACCCCAGAAGAAGGCTGGGAACAATGTAGGAACATGCAGAAATATTCATGTCCCACTGGAAGGCCTTTTTTATCCTTTCCCCAGATCTGAGCCACCCCCAAAGAGGAAGGCAAACACAATGCTTATTAGCAGCAGGGAAATCTCTCACACATTTTCTCCAGCTACAGACCAGGGGGCAAAGCCCATTTATATCACTCACATGCTGCAGAGCATCTTCACCCGTGCAAAGGCTGCTTCTAAATAAGAAGCAGCCTCACTAAATACGGACATTGCAGAAACCAAGCTAGTTTGGGATATTGTTGCTCAAGAGAACAACCTCTTCTCAGGGAGATAATGAAGAGCAAAACAGTCACAGGAAGGGAAGCAGTTGTACCAGAACCAGATTAGTACTGCTCTATCTGCTGGGAGACTTTTGGCAGCATGATGTCCTCCCTTGAGGAAGGGTGAGAGGCCTGCTGACAATTGTTCAGCAATGTGCTGTGGTCACTTGGGAGAATTCTGCACATGTCCCAGCAGTGTGTCATTGCCCACAGGCACATCTTGGTCCTTCAGCTCTTCCCTGCGGACCTGTAGCTGCTGAACTGCAGAGCCAGACCAGAATGGGGCTTTCTAGGAAGGAACCAATTGACAGCACTCACCAGCAAAATAACCAGCTAAAATAACTCCTTTCTTTTCCTCCACCTCTCTCTCTTTAGACTTCTGTGTTGTGTCCAGAGACACTGGCCTCATGGTTAAGAACACTTATAAATTACAGTGTTTTGGGTTGCCTGCATGAAGTGGGCAGAGTTGATGACAGTGCTGAACAGAAGCTGCAAGGCTGATCACCAGCACACGCATGCAGCCTGATGCATCTCTGGGAAAAGCTCCCTGCCCACTCTCCTGCAACTTCACGTCTTTCTTTGCCCTGTCTGAACCAGACCTGGACATGAGGAAGCTGCAGAACAGACCAGGTCAGTGACTCGACCCCAGAGGAACCCGTCTCTTCCACACTGGGGTGTGATTTTCTTCTGGATCAGCTGATTGATGCAGCTTGTCTTGTGGCATCGGGGGCAGAACAAAGGATGCAGTGGGATCAAGGGCAAGGTAGCTGCCTATGGGCACTCTGGGTTGAATGCAATGGGAGACAAAATCCTTGGTGTGTCATCTCACAAAAAGCCAAAACTGTCTGAAATCTGTCTTTTTATGCCTTGCTCTTCTCATTAACCCCTTCTTCCATTGGCATGAGCATGCAACAGGCCAAGCATCCACCCAAGGATCCACCACCATCAGAAAGGCTGTTTCTCTTTAAAATCAACAACCTTGGAGTAAAGTCCCAATTCTGTAATGTTTTGGACAGATATTTATTACAACAACTTTTTGACCTAACTCACTACCAAAGCAGCCAAGAGTGTTCTCTGCTTTCAGAGCAAAGATGCTTAGAGCAACACTGTTCAACTGGAGACTCATGGCTACTTCCAAACTTGGAGAGTCTTGTGGCTCCTCACAGAAAAGCTGAGGCTCAATGACACTGCCCACAGCAGTAAGCCCAGCATATCCCATCATACTCCCCCTTCTTCTTCCATCCCAAAACACTCCCAAATCCTGATCACCCCTCAGCTGTGCCAGTCCAACTGCTCATGGAGCCACATGGTGAATCAGCCGAGGGAGCTGATCCCCAAAAAAATTCTGAACACTAACTTTGCAAAAAAAAAAAAAAAAAAAAAAAAAAAGAAGAGAAAAAGAGAGAAGAGAGTGTTCAGTAAGAAGGGGCCTTAACAAGAACTGTAAAAATCCACGGAGGCAAACTGGATTTTTAAAGGGTAACTCAGTATTGCGACTACTGCCCTCACATCTGTTTACTGTTATCCCAGCACAAGCGAGGTTCCGGATACCGGCACTACAGGGGCTGAGGCATAATAATGCATGGCACTTGGCTTTTCTACTCCTATTAGAGCTGATTACAACTGTCTGAATTTCAGTGCTGTGGATCATTCTGGGGGCAGGGGGGAGAATATAAGAAGGAGGCTTTCAGACTGTTAAAAGTCTTGGAAAAAGTTTTCACAAACAGCTTTCAAATGTCTCCTTCAAATACCTTGCAGCTCTCTTTTCTCCCCCTGATTATCCAAGGGGGTTATCTTTAGGGAGTAATGCTGTGCACTTAAAACCCTGAACCACTGCATGCTGATCTGTACAGGTAAAGGGAAACATTCAGCAGTTGGAGAGGAAGCAAAAGGAGAGGAATGGAGTTGCAGACAAATCACCAAAACGCGGCTTTTTAAAAGTACATTTTTCTTTGCATGAAAGAACTTGATATAAACATAAACCTCTGCCGCCCCAACTCCTCCTCTCCATTTCCCTGACACAGTCATTACTTTTCCACAATAAAAATGCCAGATTTATGCAGTAATATGGCAAACAACAGCAGAAATTTACGTTTCAGAGGATAAACTCTTCTAATACTGAAGATCCAGTCTTGCTCAGGTGATGCTCCATAACTATTGTCCTGTCCCAGGCATCCCTCATCATAGTAGGCAAATCTCCCTGCTGATCGGAGCTGGCAGCAGGAATCTGGTTGTGGAAAGACAAGAGTGGAGAAGCAGAAGTAGTGAATTTCTGTCTTGTGGGACACTTACTTAACCCAGTTTGATCTCCAAGTTTTCGTGGTTGTGCTGAACAAGATCATGTTTGCATTTCCCAAATGACAAGGAAGGGAAAACTGATTTGTTCTTTTTTTTTCTGAGCTCAAAGGGTTTACCACGGAAACCTACAGCTACAATGCAAACATCACGCAGCCAGAGCAAAGGAACAAGCCCCCAAACACCACCACACATCTCCCACAACAAACAGTGGTTGACAGGAAGCTGCAACAACGGGAGGGAGAGAGCCGTGGTGGTCTCCACAGTTACACGATAACCAAGAAATCAGAACTTGGGAACGCGATGACCACAACAAACAAGCAGCCAAGGAATCAACAAGCACAAGAACAAACCCACCGTCACACATCACAGGCAGAGATGATGGCTACCGCCTGCAAGCAGCCCCATCACTTATAAGCTATTGAGCCACAGTCAGCCAAACCCACAGCACATCCCAGAACAAACTGTTCCCAGTAACTGATCCCAGTTGATTAGTTGAGAAACCATCCAATCCCATGACAAAATTAAAGCGAGTCTCTAAGACATTCAAAATCATTAGCCTATAGACGTGGAAAAACACATGGGATATGACAACAAAACATTTTATGTGATCGTCTGCATCTCACCAGGGTACTTGGCCACGAACGACAGCAACTAGTCTAGGAAATTAGGGACACATCAGTCTAAATGGAGATATGCTCCTTGATGTCAGCCTATGTGCTTTTGGAGGAGAAATGAGTGACACAGTCAGCTGGGGAAACTCCTTAAGAAGGCAAAGACACAACTGTCAGAAGAATGACTAGATACACAAAGGAATTCTGGTTGTGCAAAAGACTAAATTTGCATTCTTCTATTTTCTTTTTCTTTTTTGGTTAGGACTTGGACTTTTATCAAAACTGATGTCTGTAGTCTAGTAATTTCTGATCCTACATACAATAAATGCAAAATCTTTTCTCTGGCAGTCAAAACAACCAGAAAGGTAAAAACGGTCCTGTGTTAACCTTTTCTTGGTGGTCTCAAACACAAGTCCCTGTTATAGGGAGAAAAAACAGTTTATCCTGTGTCAAGTTTGGGCAGTGAGGTTTGACTGCCCCATTCCCTTAGGGCTGCAGCCCTTCAGGTCACACCTGGCAGGAGAAACACCAGCCCCTTGCAGAAGGTGTGTTGGGCAAGTCTTTGGCTCACTTGCTCTACGGACAGAGGTTAGCAAAACTATAATGCAAGCTTATCAAGGCAGATGATATAAAGTGGGCAATGGCTTGCCATCTTCTTGGTGCTACTTGATCTGGCAATGATGTAGCTCAGCCAAGAACTCAGGGTGCTAAAAGTCCAGAACTACAAATAAGAGGGCAAATTCCTTCTCCTAAATGAGATTTTCAGGTGGTTTGAGGCTAAATTAGCTGATGATGTTTGTACATTTTGTAATCTAAGTCATTTGAGGGGGGGAAATTGAGGTAGGTACGTCAGGATATAGACACATCTCTACATCTCTTATAGGCTGGTCTTGTCAGTCAAGTTGAACCACATGCCCCAACACCTTGGAAAGAGATCCCTGTAATGAGGGGCAAGTCTGTAAAGCAAGCAAAATCAGAGGTTTGAGACCAAGCTTCAGGTTAAGGTCCATGCTTGTTCCATCTCAAAATTCCACCAGGAAATCCGAAATTATGAACTCTCAGAAACAAATCCCTCTGATGATTCTCCCTTTTGAGGAAACAGTGCCAGAGCAGAATAATCCACTTGATTTGCCTTGACATCTACAGAAGGCTGCAGCCTATAGCATCCTAAATAGACCCCATTCCCCGCATGCATACAAGGGGAGTCCAGATTGACCAGCTTAGGCACAGAATCCTCAGCGCAGACATTTGTGCACCCTCAGATGATGTGCCCCCAGCACAGCACGTGAGAAACTTGAAGATTTTTGCAGATAATTACTACTGCCCCTATTTAATGACATTTTGCCTGACTTCAGTATTTACAATAATTCCCAGCATAACACTATCTGGAACATGGCAGGATCGGGTCCAGTGCCCTTTTTCAGCTGATTAAAGCCAGACACAGATGACAAGATCCTAGCATGCACAGCTGTGTAACACCTACTTGGGGTGCAATCTATCCCCTATCTTTCTTTTTTTTTTTTTTTAAGGTTAAATAATGATGCAGAGCAGAACGAGGGAAAAATCTCTCTTCCAGCATCTCTATCTGAGCTTTTGGAATGTGCTATTTTTAGTTGTCCTCCTGCCACTTGCAGCTTCATGATATAAATGATTGCTCTGGGCATCTTGAAGTAAAACAAATTAATTTAGTTTAAAAAAAAAAAAAAAAGTGATTTCCAGTGACTTAGTAACAGCACTTGACAGTCAAATAAGTCAGGGCTTGGAGTCCCTGAGTGCCCATTGACACAAAAGTCAGAGCTGGCTTCCAGCACATGAGAACTCTGAAAGGCACAGAATGCCATAAAAACATGTTTTTCAAACAAAATAAATGACATCCTGTAATGCAAAAAGCAGTTTCAAAACTTGCACACATCTGCCCCGTTCCTCCTCTCGCTCTCACACTCTGTCTCCCTTCCACAGAATCTATTTATTTCTCCCACTGGTCTCAGGATGTTTTGTTTCTTGTTTATCTACAAGCATGTCCACTTATAGCTCTGGGAGACTGTGTGATTAGACCTGTGTGAGTTTCTTTTAGGACTATTTGTGTGGAAAAGAGAAGATTTCCAGGACTATAATATATCACAAACTCCTCTTGATACGGCTGGTTTGATATTTTTATTTACTTCCAGTGCTAAAGCCAACAAATTAAAGTTTCAACACTTTCAGTAACCATTTCAATTTGAAAAGACTATTCCATGTATTTTCTTTTTCATTGCATTAGGTAATACTGCAACGTTAACACAATTGCCACTGTGCAAGACAAACACAAAATCACTCTCTTTGGACTTCTAAAGTTCTCATTATACATTAATCACTGCTCTTATTTTTTTTTTTTTTAATTATAATCTATTTTGTTTGGGGTCTTCATTTTGTGTTTGGTGCTGTCCTCTCAAAAAACAGATGCTGAGTGCACAGGTGCTACATTCTGAATTTGTCTACGAATGGGCAGAATAATGGAAGCTCATGAAGAACGCAGGGCAGCATCCTGCCCTTTGGACACTTCTTGCACTGCTATAAGCACAAATCCCCCCAGAACCAAAGCAACATGAGAGCTCAGCTGGAAGCACGGAGACCAGGTTTGTTGCTTCAGCACATCTATACTTGTGCAAGGTGGAGACCAACACTCTGCAACCACTCCAAGCACCAGTGCAGCCTGCAGCCCAAGAGCAGCTGCGCTGAGCAGGAGGCACGGCCTGCAGGGATATCAGGCTCGACACAAGCCAGCAGCACACCCGCAGCACAGCCAAGGCAAACCATTTATCCAAAAAAAAAACATGGCCAGCAGATCAAAGAACACTATTATCCACCTCCACTGAGCACTGGAGGAACCCTATCTGGCTTGCAGCCTCCAGCTATGGTTTTGCCTGCTCACAGAAGGCTCCAGCCTAACAATATCTCTGCGATTTCACTATCCTTTCATTCGGCCAAATGCTGCCCAGTGCAGCACTGACACAAAGCCCAGCAGTGACAGCACTGACACACTAGAGGGACGGAGGCCAGGCTCCAAATGTGGGGAGCAGGAGCAGGGAGGAACAACAACAACAACAAAACAAGAAACAAAGAATGTACGATTGAAAATGATGTTTCAATTAGTGCTGGTAACTAGCAACTGCGTGACATGCATCAAGCACATGGGCTCTGCACGCAGCTGCAAGCATGGCACGAGGAGACATGCAAGTCAGCAAGCAGTATGGCCAGGAGCACAACCATGGCTCCAGGAGACACGAGCCTCCCACTGCCTTCCTGAGGCTTGCTGACTGCACCAGGGGATGTGCAGATACGTGGCTGCACGTGCGGTTGCCAACTATGCCATGTCATGGAGTGGATTCCACTGGAATCTCTGTCTTGCCCCTTCCTGAAGGAAATTGGGAAATTTTGAAACAAGGGGTTCTTGGCTGCTGAGGGCTCATTGCTGAGCCCTTTCATTCTGTCATACTTGTGGACTTATGCCAAGTCAGCACAGATCCTCCTAATTTAAACACCACTGGACTGGGGGCTTTGAGATCTTCCATCAGACAGCATGTTGCTGGGTGGGGAATAAACAGCAACAACCAGACACAATAAGGACGGATTGTGGACTTTTAATTTTAATTGAGGGTTGTGTAACTTCAACCATATCCACAGCTGGCAGAAAAGGAGAGAAGCACATGTGCATTTTATCAAAGAGGTGTCTATTTTCCCTTGGCCTTCAAAACATCAACAGAACAACAGAAGTCCCTCCAATTCAAAACCTCCAGTTCTGCACGTCTTTGATGCAACTGTCCCTTCTGGCATTACAAATCTGTGGATTGCCACCTCTTACTTATCTGTCTATCAGTTTTGCTCCTGCACACAGATACATACAGATGTTACCTATCTGTCACATATACTACGTGTCTAAATACACACAATATTCTCTTTCTTCTCTTTTTCACCAGGAAAGAGATAACAGGTAGGCAGACAGACCAACACATGTAGAATATTAGCTATAGGTCCTGTAAAGCTTATCTTATCAGCTTCATTTAAACCTCTACTCACAGCCTTTTGCTGCCAAAATCTTTAATTCGGAAAATGTGGTGCTGCATGGGGAACCCTGACATGTGCTGAAGAGCTGAGCAGAAGTGCTATCAGCTCCCTGCCGCCTCCCTGCCCAAACCACAGCCTCCTGCCCCCCAAAATCCAGAGACAAAATGAAAGGTTGAAAGGGAAAAGAAACGGCTTGAGATAAAATGGGAAGTTTTAGATCTCACAGGAGGAATGCTGCCGAAAATGAGAACCATTTGAAAGCTCTGGGGGTTATAAAGTGGAATTCCCACTCATACAGTACACAAGAGTTATTAAGTGTGTATATGAGACTCCTGTTTTACTTCATGTACATGATTATTTTATACAGGGAAGTTTGGAAAGAATTATAGACTGAGCCTGAGGCCAAGCCAAGAAGCAAGATGAGCAGCAGCAGCAGCTAAAGGAGAAAGGTTGAGCTGGCAGTGGAGAAGCAGCCGGCCAGACAAGGGTTATTTATAGTGCCTGGAGCATGAGAATGTTAATTGAAATCAATCAGTGGCCATGAGGACACTAAGTTGGAGTGTCAAGCTAGAGCAATTAAAAAGCCCTTCTCAGGGGATGAGCATGTTCTGACTTTTTCTTTTTCCATGGGATAAAGATTAAACAGCCATTTACTAGAGCGAGGAAGATGCAAGGTGGGAGCACTGCACATATATAAGGCAGGAAATCAAACCAATACTGTTGTTTAAAATACCCACTGGAAGCACCAACAACTGTGCTTTCCCTTATCAACTATTTCTATCAGGGAAAATGGTGGACTTGGTGAAGAAGCACATAGGAAAATGGTCAATTTGGCAAAAAACAGAGGAAAAAAAGCTGTTTTAGAGTGTATTCAGTTTGCCTTCCCTCTTTGGCAACAAGGCCATTTGGCCACTCTGACATCTGACCTGTGTCAGAGAGCAGCAGTTTGCTGTTGTGACTTAATTATGCCACGATTAAGAGAAAAATGGATTAAAAAAAGTGAAGCAGGGGCACTATGGTGCCCTTCATCATGC
Source organism: Centrocercus urophasianus (assembly GCF_019232065.1). Classification (NCBI taxonomy): domain Eukaryota; kingdom Metazoa; phylum Chordata; class Aves; order Galliformes; family Phasianidae; genus Centrocercus; species Centrocercus urophasianus. The sequence goes on from NW_024884867.1 coordinate 460,131, forward strand.
CAGGGAGAACAGTGTTCTGCTATACAGACAAAAGACCTTAAGCTGAGCTCTGTGAGGAGGAGATCTTGCAGAGAGGGGCTGTGTAGCAGCTGGGTAGAGGCACCGGTGGTCCAGCTGGATGCCAGGCAGTTGAAGGAAAAGAAGAAAGTCAGCATCTTTAGGCCTGATACAGTTACTGTGGAAGAGCCAGGTGTCAAAAACTTAGCTTCAGCATCAGGCTGACATGGAACCAGGGCAAGTGAAAAGCGAATCAATATGTATTTTAATTGCACTCTTTCAATTGTTGACAGAACACTTCCCACGTCTTCACCTTCAGCGAGGTAAGGAGAGCACTCTGTTAGCTCTCAGATAAGCCACGTGTGTGTTTTGTGTCCTTTCATTTATCAGGGAGATAAGCTCCAATTGCTGAGGTTACAAATATTGGGAAATCCACAGAGTGCATTTTAAGTGCTGCTGGGAGGGGGAGGATGGAGGCTTGGCAATGCTGCATGTTGGTGGGAAGCAGCAGGAAAGACTTTTCTCTCTTTGGAGCACCTGGCAAATTAGCTGCTGGAATCCTGAGGGAGAATCTTTAAAAACAAAGTGCACTCCATGCCTTGGAGAGAAATCTCCGAGATGCCTTTTGTCAGTTATTCATCAAAAAGGTTGTACAGTTGTAAAGCAGCATTCATTCATACAAAAATAAATGGTGAACACTTCGTTTTCCCCCAGAACTTTTATTTTTTAATTCTTACAGAACATTTCTGTACCTGAAAATTCCCAACTCTTCCAGAGTGCAGGAAAAAAAAAAAAAAAAAAAAAAAAAAAAAGAGAGATTAAAACTCAAAATGGTTCCAGCTCCTTTCCTGGAATGCTAATTCTCTACACACAATCGCGTTTCCTTTGAACCAGGACCTCACGCATGAAGAAAATCTGCTTCCAGAACCTGCTCTCCTTGCCTTCCCCGAGCTGATACCAGGAACACAGCCGGCCCTCAGTCTCTGGGAATGCGGGGCCTTGGCTGTGACAATCACCTCTGGATCGTGTCTCCAGCACAGCTGGATCTGCACATGCCAGACCTCAGCCCTGGCCAACAGTTTGTACATAATTAACCCTCCTGATGTTGCAACTTGAAGGAAGTTCAGCTGAGTGTTGGCAGTAAAACACCCAGAATCTGCTGACACCAACAGATTACACAGTGAAGAAAGCTTTGGGATTTTAGGTTCGGCAACAAAGGACGATTCTTTTCTTCCACCCACACTTTGGAATTCAGATGATGCTGTTGACTCAGTTGCATTTCTCCTGCTCATCAGAGGAGGCTTGCACTGGGAGCATTCACCAAGGTGCTTTCACTAAGCTAGCAGGTGCACTGACCGCTTAATAAAGCAAATGCAGCAGATGCAAAGGTGGGGCTCAGCTCCTCAGCTCTTCGCTACAAAAGTGCCACAACAGGTATTTCTGTATCAAACAGCAACCAGATCAAGAGCAACGACAGAGTGTAGTCTGGCATCGCTTGTGCAAGGATTCCTAGGACTGAGTCAGCAAAAGAGTTTGCAGCAACAAGAATAACTTGTGTGTTGCAGCTCAGCCTGCTCCTTAGGAAAAGCCTATTTGCAGGAGATAAGTACACGCGTGTACCTACGTGCATGAGAAAGAAGAAAACCTCTTTGACAGAGGCTTCTGTAATTAAGTTGGGGTTTGTTTTACCATGGCACCCCCACCTGCTACCCTCTTGGCCACCCAAGTTGCCAGATGTTCTGTTGACTCTAGGCGTTTCCATTTTTTTTCACAAGCAGGATAAATTATGGAGGAATTTTCATATGAAAATCTTTCATTTGAAGAGATTTTCAGTACCGCAGGAACAGAGAAGTTTGCTGTTTATTGACAGAATATGGGCTCACATGTGATTTTGAGGGCATACAAAATAAGAAGTGTTATTCCATATACGTAAACAGGAGGCAATGGAGATTAAGGGGGGAAAAGCAACACAGAGCAAGTAAAAAGCAGAGAAATTGCTTGACCTACTGGGAATAGTGAGATCACAACTGCGTTGATTTCAGACCAATTCACTTTTCTGAGTCCTTGAACTGTGTTTGTTTTACATCAAAGACCAGTGAATTGGCACAGAGGCAGAGGAATGGAGCTGCCTCTGCATTACTTCTTCATGAGCATCCTGCAGATGTTCACCAGGGCACCATTTACCAGCACCACATTTAGCATTTCTCACTGGTGTTGTGGTACAGTGAAAAAGACAAGCCAAAATCTCTCATCACAGGTTCCTGGGATCATCTGATTAAAATTCTGCTATCAAGTGGTGGACTTTGCCTTGGTCTTTCTGATACTCCTCCAGCTCTGTACCGGGAGTTTAATTAAGGTCACCACACCACAGATGTCCTTGCACATGCCCTTTTTTTTTTTTTTTTTTTTTTTTTTTTTTTTTTTTTTTTTTTTTTTCTCCCAGAGACAAAAATCAATCTCAGCAAAGACAGGGGTATCAGGATATTGGTTTGTGCAGCAGCTCTAACTAAGCACCCAGATATCTGGAAACACCACAATGACCATGGAGCGGATCCAGGCTTTGGCACATGCCAGACTGCCAGATCCAAAACACATGCACCGCACTGTCAGACCACGTCTGCAGCCAGCAGGTCTTAGTTGGATTTATTATACTCTGACACATCTGCCTATATGATTCCATCCAGGAAACCAAGGCAGAAATTTGCAGGCACTGGGGTTCATCACTACTGTTATCAGTGACTCAGTGCTGATGGATCAGGATATTTAGGGAGATTCTAAAGAGGGAATTCACCTGCCAGCATCTGTTTTCCAAAATTTACTTTCAGGGAAAGACGTTATCTTGCAAACAAACACACGCCGACACTTGCAGACACACACTCCTGATTGCACAAGCTGAACTCTGTGCTGTGCTATCAATACTCTTTGTGTATTTTGCAGCAACAACATTTAAGCATTTCCAGCAAAATAGCCTTCATTTAAGTTTGTTTGCCAGGTGACTCTCCCTCCTTCCTTGCATGGATTTCTGAGAAAATTGCATTTAAACAGGAGCACTGATGCACTGCAACTTCCCTCCCTCAGTGGTGCAAAAACAGCTCAGGATTCAACACCCATTAACAGCAGGGGAATGGTAGGAGTCCTTGTGAAAATCACAGGCTCAAAGAAAGGTGCCTGAGGCAGCTGTTCAACCTCTCTTTGAGATGCACTTGTTCTGGGATGTCCTTCCTCTACCTTGGCACTAAAATAGGTCTTTTCAAAGCCTTTTCGACTACTGTACTGATTTGACGCCATGTATTTTCAGGTGCTTGGGTATAATCCAGTACTGTTTTATGTTGCAAGATATATTGCCTTATATTGATATATTGTCTTATATATATTGATATACTCTCTTATTACTGTAGAAACTACCAGCAACATTACTGCACTCAGACTACCTGCTGACACCCAGCCTGGGCATAGCCTGTTTTGCTGCTCACACTAAGTGTAGTTGAGCTCACACTAAGGAGAAGGTTGATCTCAATGTTTTCCCCTTTGCTAGAGTACCCCAAACTCATCGTATGCCCATGTTTTGGGGGGCTAGTTGTGCTCAGAGCACACACAGCCAGCTTGGTCTGAGCAGAGGTCAGGTACATCCTCAGAGTGGCTGTACAAATTTAACTCTGCAGTACACTCTCAGAGATGTTATTGGTTGCAAGTAAAGGTTCTGAACATGGTCAGAACCTGCAGGGCAGATCCTTACCCTCCCTCACAGATTCTTTATATGCCCACCCCCTGATACACAGGATAGGGCTCACGTGTGTGAGCCTTCCAGCTGAATCTCTACTAAGTAATGCCTTGAAAACCAAAGGAGTTCAAGCTCCAAAAATCACCTCTTGATACCATCAGTGGCCCTGCCACAGACCTCTTCACCCAAGTGTACCCAACTGAGCAAGGTGCAACCTCTGTTGTGGCTTTGACACTTCATTTTCCTGTCCCAGCTCTTAAATCTGAGCCCTCAATGCTGTTTGCTGAAAGGAAAAGGCTCCCAACAGCACAAGCAGAGAAATCTGAACCGACTATGGCATTCTGCCTGCATTTATCCCATGCCTCTCCATTTGCCCTGCCAAAACTAGCAGGTTCTCTCACAGAAATGCAGAGGACCACAGTGGAGCTATGCCAAAGATAGTCCTTTGCATGTATAAGATCTAAGTACTGCTAAATATCAGTCCTCAAGTTAGATGCCTGGTGAAAATGGCACATCACTTGCCATGAGAAACGATAGGCTTGGCCTTCTGGATTTTTTTTTTTTTTCTTAAGAATCTCCAGAATGGCAAACAGCTCCCAGATCTGGCTAGTTAGCATCCTGAAGCAGTGCCCCAAATGTTTCCTATGAGGTCATTTATTGCTCTATAAGGCTTTGGAAACAAGCAACGACAGAGAAAAAGTGGCAGATGAAGGTTATAGACTGCAACAACCATTTTATTGGGAAACTCTGCCCCAGCATCTCAGAGGGAGTAGAAGAGACAGTGACTGCTGCAGACACGGTCCTCCAGGGTCACTAGTGCTTGCCCAAGCTCTGAAGCAATCAAATGCCCAAGAACAGTGCCAAGACTTACTGCAGAATAGATATGATAACCTTCTGCAAGGCATCCTTGTGGATGTCATTTCACAATGCCTGACTAGTAGCTCTCTTGAGCAAGGCACAATACCAGAATTACCCAACAGTGTCAGGGCAAAATGCTGCACACCTTTCTTAGAGTACAAATAAAAGACAGCATAGGTCTTGTGTCCTGACTGGCGGGACACTTCTGGAGCTCTCAGGTCTCTCAGAGACACACTGTTGGTCTGTTGTGGAGTTATTACCTCATTGCAGAGGACCTTTTACTCAGAACAGCACAAAACATGCTATGAAACAACTGGGTGACCCTTTCGAGGGATAAATCCCTGAATTTTATGCCTGAAGGACAATTCCTTTCTCTCTCCCCTCAGTTCCCTCCCACTTCCTCCCTCCTCCCTGAAAGAAAGATGAACGACTTTGCTGGAGGAAAGGGTGAAATTTCATCCTGGATCAAAACCCATGAGCAGAATACCCATGTGACTGCTCGCAGAATGCGTTTTGCATGCAAATATCATACATGCAAAGTGAAAATGAGTCATTTCACAGCCGCTCTGGCTCTAGGCACAGAGTGACTTCTCCTTGGTGACTCCTGCAGTTGCCTGCTTCCCCTCATTCACCAGCTCCATCCCTGTCATCCCCAGCTCTGGTGGTTTCTTAGACCTTTTTTCCTGCTTAGGTTCCACTCATTCCAGAGTGAATATTAGGTGGGAAGGAGGCAGGGTGGTTCAATTAATTAATTATTTACTTAAGCTGTTAGTTTTGATTTACATTCCAGTTTTCACAGCTTTGAGGTTTTCACTCACTTCTTTCGCCATCGGCTTCAGTCACTGTGTTGGCTCCCAAAATCCAGAGAGGCCAGCTTAGTTTTCAAGACACAGTGGTGGTATTTGTATTGGCTGCTGAACCTGCTTGGGCATGGACATGTCTTGGCTTTCTCTCCCCATGCACATGAGCTGATTTCTTTCATTATGGCTTTTATTGTTTGCTTTCAAGATCTAGGTATGGGGAAAATCAGTGTAGGAACAATCAAAATCAGGAGAAAAAAACTGGGCTCCTCTTCCCCGTCCCCCCTGCCCACCCCCGTCCTCCCCTTTGTCATTAGCTGATCGCACAGACTTGGAAATCAAAGGCAGGATGAACCCTCTGCACTCCATGTTGGCACATGAAGGAGAGGGGAAGCTGGAGGTTTTGGCTGCCTGGATGGAAAAACAAATCCCTTCCCACAAATGAGCAACTCACAGCTTTGGATTAGTTCTGGCAAAAGCCACCTAGGAGCTCCTTCAGTGATAGTAATGGGTCTGAAAAGATCAGAGTGGACCTTGGGGCTGTGAAGAAGATCCCTGCTGAAGGTTTGCATGAGTCAAGGTGCATGAGAGATGCGGAGGAGAGGAAAAAGCATAACGATAAAGAGAAAACACACATTTTCTAAAATATTACAAACCTGCAGGCCAATACTAAATCCCACTTCTCTTAAATCAAACAGTAGCTAAAACAGCAAAAGAGAGCCCAGGTTTCACTTGGAAAAGCAAAGCTTTAAAATCGCCCGGCCATTTTTCTGGCTGAGATGCAAATCCAAAAGCCAGCAAATAGCACAAAGAACAAGAACTGACTGTAAAAATGAGCGACAAGACCTTGGATCTCAAGCAGGCGTCCAGCCAGTCTGTACACACGGAGTGGTTCAGAGCAGCCATCACATTCAACAGAGAAGCTGAAACTATTTGTCTGTTGTTTACCTCCCCACCCCACATCCCCCCCGCCTTTCTTCCCAATTCTTCCCCACCACTGACCTCCTCCTCCTGCCCTCCCCACCAATCAGCCAAGCCTGCCAGTGCAGGGGTTACAGCATGACATAATTGCAACATGCATAAACAACATTTGCCATTAAGGGATACTTTTAATGAGAAACAGAGCTGCGAAGGGGAAGCATCAAAGTGGCTCACGGAAGGAAACCGCCTGGAACAAAATCCTACTTGATGCCCCAATTAATATGTTCCCTAATTCTATTTCCTGCACTTGTGGTCCCGCAGCCTCCTTGCTTTAATTTCTTTGGGAGGATGGAGAGGAAGGAACCTGGAAATGCAGCGTCTTCATGGCTGACTTGATGTGCAGGCAATGCGCATATTAGAACAAATTAGAGAATTAAAAAATAACCGACGACAGACTGAGGAAATGTCATCCCCAGGATAATAGTATTAATTGAGACCTGGGTTTTGCAGGCCAGGCCAGCTTTCGAAAAAAACAAAGCCGAAAGCTGGAGTAATATGACTGGATTAATTACACTGGGAGGTATTTTACTCTGCCCAGCTTCGATCTTTAACTCAGCAACACTGTTGTGCGTTACTGCGGCATCTCTTGGCACAAAGGCAAATGTGTTGTCGGCTCTCAGACATGGCAGGAGGGAGCTCTGCAGGGCTTCTGTGCCAAAGGCTATGCAGGTCCATTTGTAGCAGAGCCTAACCAAACTTGGATGCATCCTAACTGACACAGAGACAACGCCTTCTTCAGATCTGCCGTGTTGTGAACAAAGCACAGCTGAGCACCTTATGTTTTCCTGACCTTGAGCTTGGCTCCAAAGAAAAGGGTAGAGTATACTGTTTACATTAGCATTTAACATATGTATTTGTACACAGCTGACACTCTGTAGTCAGAAATGAACTCTGTCTACACATCAGATGTCACTACAGCAGGTATGTCCAATGATTCCCTGACTCATGAGGCAAAGAGATATATTGAGAGTAAAAGAGAGAAAGAAAACAGTTCCTGTTGATAAAACGCTCAACAGCTGAACATGGAAGAGGGAGCAAAAGAAACAGAAATACCCTTATGAAAGGAGAGACCTGGGAAGATGAGCCATGTGGTGAACATCTCTGCTTAACCTTCACCAACAGCTTGAAGCTAAACAGAGTCAAGACTCAGCAATGATGTAAGCCTTTTCTTTCTTTTTTTTCCCCTGATTCCTATGGAGACAAGACTAGTGTGATCAGGGTTTGTCCGCCCACAGTTACCTCATCATCTCTGAGCCCACAGATCTTTATTTAGTTGGAATACTTGGTTTTTCAGTAGGGTAGAGAACTCAGAGTTATGTAGTTCTGACAAGTATTGCACATACAGGAAGCCAGGTGGAAAAGAGCTCCCATAGTGGTCCAGAAAAGGGGAAAATGAAACCCTTAGCAGCCACCAGAGAATCCTACAAGAGAGAAATTCACAGCAATTCAGATTTCATTACTTTGCTTGTTGAACAATTCCTTTTAAAGGGCTCTGCCTTTTTCTGCAACTCTAAGCTATAACTTAGAGCAGCCAAAATTATCACAAAGATGAATATTGCCTTTGAAATTCTAGCAGGAAGTGGAAGAAAATCTTCTGAGAAATCTCACACAGAAGCTTGCTTTCTGCAGAACTTCAGTCATCACATGAAGTGCAAGCAGACTGCATGACTTGAGATTAAATTCCTACTTATGATCATGAAATAAAAAACACCCTCTTCCACCTGTGAACCACAGTACAAGTGACAACCAGCTTGCAGGAGATCCCCTAATCATTTATTAGATAGAATAAAGAGTAATTTGACAGAGACTGGGCTCAGAAGAGATGTGACTCAAAACCCTCATTAACATGTCCAGCTTTGGTCTCAGCACTGTGAGCAAGAGGATGTGGGGAAGTCACAGTCCCCCACATCCCAGGGCTATCATAATCTGTGGTAAGATTGCAGGACAAAGAGAAATTAGGAAAAGAAAAAGAAAAAGAAAAAGAAAAAGAAAAAGAAAAAGAAAAAG
>NW_024884867.1:468504-503195 GCF_019232065.1 Centrocercus urophasianus
AGAAAAAGAAAAAGAAAAAGAAAAAGAAAAAGAAAAAGAAAAAGAAAGGAGAGAAAAAAAAAGCTGGAACCAAAGAGCTGGAGGAGCAAGCTTCTCCTGGTTTGCAGCTGTTGAGAAGTTCCAACAAGACATCAAAAGCTCTGCTCACACATTGCACTGCCGGGTCTCCATCCCAGCTGATACCGCAGCACAGCCAATGAGAAGTTAATGGACTGTTGGGTATGGTAACATGGTAACACACCTGCCAGCCTGCCTTGTGCTCTTCAGGTCTTATGCACTGGACACAAAGCTGCATCTCCTCTGCTCCTGGATGTGATTCATGAGGTTTGAGTTCTGCTCCCAGGCACTCTCTTCAGAGGTGCGCGGATGGAAAGGCTCTGGCAGCTTTCAGTATGTGCTAAGAATTTCACAGAAACAGCCCCAAATCTGCATCAGACTCTGGATGACTGGATGGCACATGCAGTGCAGACAAGCAGCCCTTACTTCTCTCATTCCGATTTCACTCATTTGAGATTTGTTAGGGAGACCAAAGCATTTGTTTATGGATACAAAAGACAATGACAGCTGGCTTAAATTCTTGGCATGAGAAGTGTTTTATGTTGAAACCAGTCCTTTCCCGTTTTCAAAAACAAAATTTTTAGCCAAAATTTCTTTTTACTGTCGGCATTTTCCAAAGCCTGCTGGATTCTTTTGGTATAACTTATCAGTATCTTTACTGAACTTATTCAAACTGTTATCATAACAAGAGTGTACTTTTAACTCCTTGCCACCGCCGCTGTTTTAGGAAAATGAAGTTCACTGTAATCAAAGATACAGAAGCTGATTACTGAAATTAGTTTGCTAAAGCTATTTGAGAAAGGATTGAGATTCTAGAGCATTTCAAACCTTGCGATCTAAAAACAATCTGAAGTTACAGCTTTAAAATATTTGTGATACAATCTGCCACCAGCTTTAACTGGAAACTTGTTTTGCAACAAGGACCTTTTCTCCTCCTGGAGTTACACATTTTCACCTCTTTCACATTGAAACAGATTGAAACTAAATTTCAAGGTGTATTCCACAATGCAGGCTCAGGTCTTTACAAGGAATCTCAGAATACGGCATTGAGCATACAGGAAAAAAAAAAAAAAAAAAAAGAAAGTACTTTCTGAACATTTGCAGACTCTGTTATCCAGAAATCATTTCAAAATGGTGTTATTATACACCAAATTCACTAGAAGCGTTGGACTTCTCACTTACTGAGAAAATATTTAACATATGGGAAACCATTAAAATGCTTCGGGATGAAACAAGAACCTACACAGCCTTTCCTCTTGGTTCAGGTTGAGCTGAGGACTATCACAACATGCAGTGGATCCCACAGTGGCTGCAGACATACAATTCTCCTCAGAGATACCACTTGTCTGCAGGTATGTAAGTTCTGCAGAGCTTTCTCCATCTTTCTCCACTATTTATTAAGATGCTTGGGCAGTTTCTTGTTCCTGGTCAGGCTGTTAGTACTCAAGTCAACATCCTGAGCAAATGCAGAGAAGTTCTATTGCTGTCTTAGGCCCTGGCATGGTCAATACAAACAAGTTAGGGTGAGTTTTGAATATAAGTGGACTTAAATTTGGAAGAAATCAGGTGATCTGGAACACCTAGGAGAAACACAGCAGGTTTTCACCACAGTTTTCAGATGAACATAAAACTATGGGCAATTCAACCATTTCTGTCATAACACAGACCTAAGAAATATTAAAACAGTACTTTCAAGCAACTTTTCCAAGTCTGGGGATTTGAAAATGTGATTTGTCGTAAGGCAACAGGAGAAATATTATGACACTTTTCAGACCAGTCCTGCTGCCATTCTGACAGTCGCCAAATCCACCCATTCATCTAAAGAGAAGCATCAGCAAGTTAAAGGCTTTGGGTATAGGAAATCAGGCCATGAAAGAGAATAAAAATATAGATGCTTCTAAAGCTACATCAGCATTTTCCTTAGGTGATTTTCCTGTACCTTGCCTATTGCTTGACACATCATTACCTGGTAATAGGTCTCTCAGCTCTGGGTGGGAACTGGTGGAAAGAGGTGCTGGGAACTTAAGGACCATGGCAAGTCGTGGGCTTAATAAAACCAGAGATGCACGTCTGGAAAAGGTAGAGCAGACATATAGAATTGCAAAAGAGGCCCTTGCTCACATGAACTGGGGCTCAGCCCTGCAAAACTGTCGAATACCTCCTGCAATGAGTGGGAGTTAGAGGTGCTTGCATGACTTTACCGGATCAGTTGCTCATTCATTGCTCTACTCCTGGTTTTACTATTCTCCTTAATGGACTCAACTTCCTCTCTTTTCCCTGTATGAGTGCATTGAAAGGATCGGACCTCCACATGGGCTGACTCTCAATTGGAAAACACTCCATTATAATTCACAGGGAACTCTCTCATCTGCTGTCTGTGACACCTTCCCACAGAGGATGTGCTTTGTACTGTCCTGCATGGATAAAAAATATTGCAAAACAAAACAAGGACAATCATTTTCCTTGTTTAGATTTCATTGGAGCTGCCAGAAAATCCAGCTGGTTGAAACATACTACATGTGTTTTGCAACTATTTTCCTTAAAGTTTTATTTTGTAAAAAGTCTTGAATGTTTCTTTTGCACACACAAAGAAAAATAACACCAACAATTCTTAAGAGAATTTTTGCACTTCTCTTTCTAAACCTTTACTTCAGAAAAGAAAACTCAAAAACTTCAAACAACTCAGGGCTTACTTTCTTCTGCAGATTTTTGTTTTGAGTGAAGGTCAGAGCCTTTTAAACATTTTCACCCTTCACTGAACAAACCTTCTGATACCGACATCTATCCACATATGAATGCATGAAACTGTTTGCTTTATCTGGTTTGCAGCCTTCCAAGACATCAAACCCTCAGCTGAGAAATGGATGCAGCTACCCTGCCTTAGTTAGAGAAAGCACTGCAGCCAGTGACCCTGCCTGGCTTGGCAGTTCATGGAGAGAAATGCACGCCTTGAGGGACACGAAGGGCAATTGCCCCCCAAGTCACTTACTTCTCTTCAGGGGCACATGTGGGATCTGCTGCTGACCAGTTGACACATAGCTGCCTACTGCCAGAGAAGCCAAGCCTGCCAGTCCCGTTAAATATTCCTGGCACTCAGACAACCCAATATTCAGTGATTAAAGAGCTTGCCTTGTTCTTTCTTTCCTCGAGACAGAAATTAGCCACCTGAGGTTTCCTCATTGCTCTCCACAATCCCAAACAATCAGAAGGCAAATTTCCAACCTCATAACCCAGACTTTGGGAGTCACTCCCTAATCTCCCTGGTTTATCAGCCACATCATGAGATTACATCATGGCCTGGTCTCACCCAGCCTAGCGCCAGCCGGCGGGCAGCCACACAGCCATTTAGGATTGCTTGTTGCTCTGTTTCTAAGGAATAAATTGAGCCTCTAGCATATGCAATGAGGCTGAGCAATGGCTGGTTAATTTTCATTTTCATTTTATTTTTAATGACCATCTCATATCCTCTCCTCCCTGTTCCTCCTTCCCAGCATGGGCTGACTGCTACAGCAGCAGAACTGTACCTTCTCTGGGTGCTTTCACTTTCAGCCAGGATTAACATGGCTTCTTAGAAATCATTAATATTGCCAGCAGTGAATCTGCAAAATACGAGCATTCAAGTCCAACCGGTTTAATTTGGAAAAAGATCAAGAAGATGCAGGTTATCAGATTCTACTACATCTGAAACACTACTCCAAGTGCAGGAGCTCAGCTGCTCTAATTTGGCCCCAGTAATTTACAGGAAACATTGTGCCTCCTCCCTAGTTCCTTCCCACCTTTAGAACACAGCGTTTATGTATAAGGTAAAAGTGCATCTCAGATGTACGCTTTTAAAGCCACTTCACCAGTAAGAGCTCAGCTGTTTTGCTAAAAGCTTTGCATAAATACATTTTGTTAGGGGTCTGGCAGACCTGGCAAGCCAATGACAACACATCTCTAAGTATAAACAGGCACAATGCGGGTTCCTTGCTAGAAAGCAACATAGCTCCTACAAGATTCCTTCCCAGTCTGTCAAAATTACTTCCAAGTCCCAATGCAATGCCTGGAAATGCTAACAGATCCCCTTTGAATTTCCTGTTTCAGACTGGACCTCCTTTTGGGCTGCCCTTGTCATTCATGTATTTCAGTTGCCAGCTGCTGGAAGCAAAGATTGGGAGTGTGCCCACTGCGTAAAATTTTGCAGGAGACTTCACCTTAGCTAGTGCATCTGTGAAGTGAATCAGAAATGACAGGGAAATGAGAAGTCTCAGTCCGAAATTACTCAGTTTTCCAATCTGAGCTCACTTTCTTCCTCGACCACTTTGCAAGGCTTTGTGGAGAAGAGATGAGCAGAAATGAAGTTGTATACATAAATTCCAGCCTTCCTTCATGGTGTTTCAGAGTGCTGAAAGACCTCAAAAAGGCATCACATACAGCACAGCCCAGTGCCGGAGTCACTTCTGCAGCTCAGCCCTCGGCTCCCCAGCTCAGGAACTTGGCTCACCAGCCGTTTCATTACATGTGAATGGCTTTTGCATTACCAGATATCAGGCCTGTTCCTCCACCTCCCAGCCCCCCCAACACCCCATGTACCACCCCTGTCACTTCCTGCAAGCAACAGCACAAGCCTGGCTTCAACCCTCCAATTTGTCTGTTTAGTGTCTTCATACAGGAGGTAGAAAATGAAAGAAAGGCTGGGGGAAGGGGATGGGATGACTGAATGAGTAACTTGTCTCTTTAATTTCTCTGCGTGCCCCCCCATATATCCCCTGGGGACAAAAGCTTCAAAGTGAGCTACAAATATTTACTAATTCTATTAACAGGATACAAATTGTTTTCAGGGGAGCATCAACCACACAGACCCGTGTCAGTCCCCTCCTGATCACAGACCCCCGGCACACACCCCCACACTGTGCAGCCACATGCGCTCCATGGCCGGCCGCTCCTTCCCGCCCCCCCAATTTTTCCTAAGTTCAAGATGAGTTGAAGGGTCAAAAAGGCAAAGGGTGTTTCAGAAGTTTAGCAGACAGCATTTGGTAAAGGGAAGGCAGCGAGGGGTGGGAGGGGGCGGGGGGAGAGGAGAGAGGAGAAATCTGGCATGCATTAGGCTGAACAGTTCCAAACATCCATCCTCCACAGACTTGTTACTTTCTTTCTTTCTCACAAGAGGTTTTTTTTTTTTTTTTCCTTTCTTTCTTTCATAATTTGTGGTTTATTTAAGATTTTTTTTTTTCGTATCGGCCAACAACTGTATTATAATCTCCTTCTCCCACTCTCCTATTGTGCCTGCTTGCTTCCAAAATCTCACTTGTAATAATTGACAACTCTCCTAGTGAAGCTCTCAGACACATCCTACACGTGCTACCAAGTAGTTGCAAGGACAGTTGCTGGAAACCAGAAAGCTGAATAAAATGCCTTACTGTGGACAAGCAAGGTGCACAATGTGCTCAGATGCTCTGTTCCCAGCAGAACTGGGGAGGGGAGGCATGGTGCTTGCATCTGGGCCCATCGAGAGCATCCCAACATTCAAATGTAATGCCAGTCGTGAGCTCTAGAAAGGAGAACAACACTCACAGCTTTAGTCAAAGGCTGCAGTTGCTGCTACAGAGTTCAATGGAGTATAATTAGAGCTAATACCAGCTAAGCCTTCGGCTCCACAAAGTCTTCCAGGATGTAATTTTCCACAGGACTTAAATGTTGACCCATATCTCGTTATGTTTTATGAGCTTCAAACAAGAGAGGCACAGGCTACATATTCAGAAGAAATAATACTTCCCAAATGCCCAGCTACTTAAAGCAGATCCATCTGGTTGGATGGACAGATGACCAAAGCACTCCCAAGGATGTCAGGATGCCATCGGTTGGGGTTGTTGCATGAAACAGGACACGTCTGACCTCTGGACACTACGTTCTCCACTGAAAAATTATGGACAGGACATCACCGTGGACAAAGTGGACACTGGACAAAGGCATGGAAAGTGATTTGTAGAAGATGTGTCCCTTTGCTAGTACCGGACTGCCAGGTGGGATGCAGGGGAGATCATTCTCCTCCCACTGAACTGATGTCATGGGGAGGAGAAGGCTGTGCATCACTTTATTTTTTAACCTTTTCTGGCATGCCAAATATTTTCACTTTTGTTCTGGGTCAAAGAGTGCTGAGGATGCAGCAGAGTGTTCAGCATATTGTGGAGGAGCTGCTGAAGGACCTGCCTTCTGCCAACCAGATGTGAGAGATGGAAACTGTGGCACAAGCATTTGACAAAGAACAAACAACGTGACCAAAGACCCCTCCAGTATCACTTCAAATCATGTCTCTTTTCTTCTCATGGGATACGAACCTGTCAGTCCTCCAGAATATTTTCTACAGCCAGGGAACAAATAGATAAAATCTTATGTTCTAGTGGAAATCTCTTCCCTCTTCAAAAAAGAGAACTCCCCCAACTTTTGGAGGGGGGAAAGGAAAGGTCGCGTGCACTGTGTGGATGATGAAAGGAAGAGCACTGCACCCTGTTGTACGTCACCCAACTTCAGTCACACGTATTTGAAGTCACGTTGCCCCTGTCTTATCACTGAGAGAAATAGGTACCTCCAAAGGGCAATTTAAATCTCAGGTGGATTGAAGTGCCCTTTGGCACAAAGCAGTTCAATAGTGCCTGAAATTAGCCAGGATGAATCTGGGCCTTAATCAGCAAATGGACTTTTCATTCCATGAGAAGTGTCAAGATTGCAAATTATTTTTCTTCCAAATGAGAACCAGAAAAACCCCACCAACATTTCACTTTTCCCATGATTTATATTTAAATTCACCTGAGCTAATCAAAATATATTTTTTCAGTCCCGTCAAAACATTCCAATTTAATTTTACACATCTTTAATTTGTCTAAATATAAACTACATTTTAAAAATTAAAATTCCAGTTGTCCCTCCCCTGCAAAGAGAAAGAATAAACTCCGTTAATTTGGAACTACTGAAGTTGGACTTCTGACGTTTTTTTCCCCTCTTTTATAATTTAAAACAAGAACATCTGAAAATGTAACCATTTGCACATAGAAAAATAATCAGTTTTCCATCAAGGTGATGAGTTATTGTAGAAAAAACACAAACAGTGGCATTTTCTTAATCGCTTATGGTGGGCAATTCTTAATTAGCCTATAGAGGAAGGTAAGTCAAAGGCTGGATGGGGCTTTGGTGAGTGTCAGTTAAACCCAGCCCAGGATATAGAGAAGCTGAACTCTTTCCTAGCTGCGTGTGATGTGCTAACTATGTTCCTCCTACTATGTGCTATCGTGTGTGACCGTTACTTGAGCAACATGGACCTGTTAGGAATATCAATCTACAGCAGAAGTCTTCTGACATACACTTTAAGTGGGAAGGAGGGAGGAGAGGAAAAAAATCTAGCACCAAATCAGTTCTCTGATAGTTTTCAAATGTTCAAAATGTCAATCTCCTGGCAACACCTGCACATGGCACACAGACCTTGGCTTTCTGGAGTCCCTGTAGCATCTTTTCAAATAATCTACAGAATAGAAGGATGCGGCCTTGGAAAAAAAACCTCCTAAGTGCATAAACAGCTGTGGCCACATTTCCTATGTCTGACATCTCAAGGTTGCTGAAGGAGGGGAGAATGAGGACAAACAAGGCTCTGTAATAGACTCTCCACAGAAAAGTATCCTTCATGTGTTAGTTACTCTTTAAAGAGCACAGCAACTAAATTTGTAGAAAGATTTTAGTTGCTTTCTGGTAGTTTTTTGCTATAGCAGTGGGGTAGAAGATCTCCATGCTGTCTACCTACAAACATTTTTGGGTACCTGAATATAAATGATATATAGATATTTGGGTAGATAAAGTTATGGATGTGGTAAAACACAGTAATAGAAGTATTCTCACTCATACAAGTGGACTTATGAAGCATTAGTATGACCACAAAAGTCAAACTCATTACGAAAGTGAGAGCATTATGCTAACAGCAGATAGTCCCAAAATTAAACTGGAGCAGCTTCAGTTATGGTCATATCTACACCATCTGTACCACTTGACAACGTACCAGTACAACTCAGGCAGCAAATCATTTCCAATTGGAACCAAGCAGTCTCCCTCTTGGACGGATCCGATGACAGCACTCACCTGTGAGGTGGTGCAGTGGATCCAAGAGGCTGGCACAGTGATTAGTGGTCTGGTTAGCTCATCACAGAGCCGGAAGACATGAACGCTGGTCCAAGGAGGGCTGTCTGTGCAATGCATGCTAGCACTGAGTGCAAGTCTATGAGGGCCAGGGGTCCACAAAGGCCCAGTTTGATGTCCAAAGCCACAGGCTGCAGGGATGAATATTGGTAGGTGGGCAAGGATGGCACCAGAAATAATGCCTTCAGCTGACACAAAACAATCCGTCTGCTAAGAGTGATCTCAGTCACTGACTCTTAAATTTGTCTTGCTACACTCTAGAAATCCAAGCCCTGCACTCCTCTTGCTTTCAAACAAAGATAACACTGAACCTGGGATGCCGATCAGAAGTACAGACACGAATAAGTCACCTAAAGAAGGCAACTTTGAACACTGCTGAGCACTCAGCCAGGGACTGAAGAGCTACAGGGACTGTGGCAGGTGAAGCCAGCTGTTGTGGAAAATGAGCAGAGCGTGAGGGGCTCTCCATCTATTCCCCTTGCTGGGCTCAACTCTCCATAATCCTTAAAAAGGGAGGAAACAAAACAAAACAAAGCGTCTCTGCGTCAGCCTGTTTTGGCCATACATCCTCTCCACTGCAATGGCACTCAGACCATCGCAGCAACCCAATGAAGTGTTGCTGTAATTAAGGTTTAATGGAGCTGCAAGGCTATGTCATAGCAAAGAGCCTTATAACAGAGGTGGAATGCAATTTACTACCCACCAGGTATAGAGCAATAAATCTGCAATATTTATTGGCAAGAGAGAGAAATGTGATCCAGAATTCCATATGCTGGGTTGGGGGAGGAGATGAACACCACTTCCAAGGGGAAAACTTCCTCTGCTACTCTGTTGATACATCCTGTAACCACATTTACGTGCTGTAGCCATTCCCAAAGATCCCAAAGCAACTTCCAGACTTCATACATGCAGCTCCAACCTGGCTGCTTCAAGGGGAGGGAGTGGCAGCTCCCTGTCCCCTGGTACCCTGTCAGTCATGGAGGAAAAGGAGCACAGCAGCCAGCACATCTGGCCAGCCCTGCATTCTTGCAATATGAGCCCCAGGATAATGTGAACACAAAAACCTTGGGGCCAACTCTACAGCTGGTGTAAGCTAGCAAAGGCATACTGATTTGCACCCGCTGAGTGGCCGGCCTTGGGTTCTCCTCCACAACTTCTCTTGTGGGTACGCAGTAAACTGCATGTTATTCAATTTATTGTCCTCAGAAGGGGGAAAGACTGAGCAAGCTGTAGATCTGAGCCTGCTGTTCCCAAGGAAAATTCCTAGCCTGTTTCTTGAGGCCATTAAACTGTCCCTTCTGATACTGAGACCAACTCTGGGGAAACTTACGTGGAACCCCTAGTGCAAAAAATTTGAGTCAAATCACACTGCAGTGGCATACAGAGTGCAATGGCACTAGGGAAGTGGTAGGATGAAGAGGCACTGACCTGTCCTTGAAACACACAGATTCCAAAGCAGTAAATAGAGAAGACCCATGCTTCTCAAAAGTCAGACACTGCACAAACAATGACTGTGCTTTCCAGCTTACACAATACACATTTTTCTCTATTAATTTGTTTTTAAGCCAAGATGAAGGGATGGGGATTCCTGTGTGCGAATGGGGCACAATGTATTCTTTGTTGCCCGGAATTGGATGGTCAAATGTCAATAGCTGAGAAATGCTACATTAGACAAAAACAAAATACAGAACTACTGCCAGGTGGAAAAATAACCAGAAAAAAAAACCCCATAGCGTCATAGTCCTAAAAGGGGCTGAGTACCTGTACTGGAGACAGTGAGAATGACAAATTGCTGGTCCGTCCCAGGGGACTGAATTAGTCGTTTCCTATGTGTCCAATAGACGTTTTCTCTCTGAGCAAAACAACTAGCAGGTGGCTAGTCCTGCCTTCTGAATTGGCTGTGGCAGATGCAGGGCTGTGCTGAAGGGGAAGCTAGAGTTTCATGTCCCTTAATTCCCCGCTAGCTAACTGGGTTGTCGGAGGGTCACCAACATTTGTTTTTTCTGCATGTGTGAGTGTGTCAGAGACGGAGCAATGGGCAAGAGGGAGTTTCTCAGCAAGATTAATCCTCTACCAGAACTGGCTGTGTCCCAAGAGCGACTCTTGGAGATGCTGGCATAAATTGGCAATTAATATTATTGCTTCAATGGAGTTTCTTGGGAAGCAACTGTTTGGCCCAGTGGGTGCTGATCCCATGGTTTATGCTCTCATTTTCCCCTTCTGAATTTTCCACATGGATTTCCTACTCATTTCTACAGTTCAAATGTTTAGGGAACAGAACTACTTCACTCTATAGGAGTGATTCCCATCGAACACTTCAGAGAAGACACCTTGGCAGTAGCAGAACTCATACCTGGTACCAGCTGTTGTACCTTCATGATAACGTTAGTGCTCTGGCTCTTTGCAGGCAGGAGGAGAGCAAGGTGACAGGGTCAGGGGTCCCTTTCTGTGGTTTCAGCATTTTAGCACGAGTGCATTGCAGTCTGGCAGCATTTCAAGATAGCATCCAAGTTCACTGAAGACGTGCCAAGTTGATAACCTTGGCCGTATCTGCTGAGGCAAAGGTTTCAAAGGCTCTTCATGACTCTGACTTCAAGTTGAAAAAGCCCATCATTTATTGTCTTAGGGAAAGAGCTTTGTTGCCAGCTGGGAGTGCACTTCAGTTGAGTAACCCTAAGAAACTGTAGATCTACCCAGTATATGGAGTCTTGCTCTAAGAGGTGTTGCATTAGCAAGCAGCTTTTCAGTTCACTTGGCGTGGCAGCATGCCTCTGTGCTGTTGGCAGATGTCCCCCAGCCTGCAGGGGCTAGACAAATTACAGAGCTGGGCAATCACCAGCCACATGAAAGGTGGCCACAAGAGAAAGTAATGGATTCTGCACCTTGGAAGGACAAACTTTGGCTATACACACAGACTGGTGGGTGAGACACTGAAGCAGCCCCCTTGAAAGCAATCTGGCAGTTTTGGTGAACAGCAAGTTGAACATGAGTGTACCCAGGCAGCCAGGAAGGCCTACCGTATCCTGAGATGCATCAAGCATGGCATTGCCAGTTGTGTCAGAGAAGTGATTATCGCTCTCTACACTGCATTGGTGTGGCCCCACCCTGAGTCATGTGAGCAGTTCTGTGTGCCACAGTACAAAAAGGACATAAAACTACTAAAGAACATCCAAAGGAGGTCTGCAAAGATGATGAAGGGTCTGAAGGAATGATTGAAGTCCCTTGGTTTGTTCAGCATAGAGAAGAGGAGACTAAGGGGAGACCTCATGGCGGCCTGTGGATTCCTCGTGGGGGGGGAGCAGAGGGGCAAATGCTGATCTCCTCCCCCTAGTGACAAGTGATAGAACCTGAGGGAACAGCATGGAGCTGTGCCAGGGAAGGGTCAGGCTGGATATCAAGAAAAAATTCTTCACCAGAGGGTAGTTGGGCACTGGCACAGGCTTCCTAGGGAAATGGTCACAGCACCGAGCTTGCCAAGGTTTCGAGAAGTGTCTGGACAGTGCTTTCAGACATATAGTCTGATTTATAGGTGGTCCTGTGTGGAACCAGGAGTTGGATTTGATGATCCTTCCAACTCTGGATATTCTATGATTCTATGGTTCTACCATCCTGTCCTGCTCTGCCCTTGCTGCCGGTTCCAATGGCTAATTACCCTCACAAGGCTAATTTCAGCCTTCAGACCCTTAAGACTTCAAGTCTAACACTAGAGTGCCTACAGTGGGCAGTTCAAAGACTCAATTTTTTTTCATCTAGATGATGGATCCCTCTGAGCCAAACTTCCTCTCACCTCTGCAGCTCCCACTCCACTTCTGGCTGTACAGCACCAAGGGCTAACCCTCCTGAAATGAGCCCTTTCTGCTCAGAGAAAAGCCCCATCTCTGGCTGAGGGCAGACAATTCCTCCTTCCTGAGGGCCCTCTGAATCTGCGTGCTGCCTAAGCATAGCACAGATTTTGTTGTTGTTTTTTGTTTTCCTCTCCTTCTCAGTGCCTACAGAGCCAAAGGGCCTGTTTGTTTTCCTTTTAGTTATCAGAAAGGTTTATTTGCGATTGCTTGAGAGGGGAAAAAACCCTCTGTAGCCACAGGCAGACAAGCTCAGTGCTCAGGAACATAATGGCTGGAGCCTGCAGGCCCATATGCTCGCCATCCTGCGAGGTGGAAGGCCAGCTCCGATCATCTCTAGCTGCTCAGGATACAATTGATCAGGTATGGCTGAATGTCAGAAAATGGGATCAGGTTGGCTGGGGGCTGCAGCAGGCAGGGGAACGGGCAAGGAGCTATTTAAAGAGTGGCAGAACTGGGAATGTTCCTCTTTGGAGATGTCAGGGCTGCAAACACAGACACATACACAGTCCCTGAAGGGAGGGAGGGAGGTTATATTTTCCCTGTCAGCTGCTATAGCATCTTCTGAGCTCCATGAGAGAATGGACTAAGCTTGGACTGCATTGAATAATTCCTGCATTTTTAGGTTCCTGTTTCCTTCTCCCAAATGAATTAAGACCCAGGAATTCAGCTTGTTTGTTGTTTCTTTTGTTACTGAATATCCATGAAAAGCTCAATGTCCCTGGGAACTAATTAGGTATTAACCCTGCATTATTGCTGCATATCAGCCATGGAAACATGCCATTCAGATAAATCTCCTTGAAACATGGAAATACTGAGTGATCAGGTGGAATGGCTAAAGAATAAGTTAAAAAATACAGGGTTTCTGACACAGGGAAGGAAAAAAGAAGTATTTCTAGTGAAAGCATATACATGGTATTCTTGTATACAATTTCTATGAAGTGATGAACAAAATCAGCAGATAGGAACAAAACTGTTTGCAAAAAACCAGTAAGGTCTAAGCTACCACTAGGAATAGTCTGGGAGAGATGTGGGTGGGTTTTGGAGACATACAGGGTCCTACTCTAGCCTAAGGTGTACATTTTCCAGTTGTTTTGTGCTTAGCACCTCACCCTAACCTCAATGTCTTTGTGAAATACAATTTTGGAAGATCACCAGGTTGCATCTTCAAAGACTGGACTTTCAGTGACATCAGGTTTTGTGCAGGCAGTGATTTTGTGTTTCACAGGGTCTCCTAAACACTCCAACCTTTCCCAGCCCACTATCACTTGATGCAGAAGCACAGACCGCTAATAGCATGAGATGAATAAGTGAGTACATATCTATTTTTTATTACTCAAGCCATTTCAACAATTCTCATAATTAACTCTGAATACTTTTTCATCTGTTTTCCCTCAAAAATCTTCCCATTTGACTTAAAACCCTTATTTGCGGTCCAAGCAGCAGCACACTTAATCACACTGAACAAGGCACTGCAGCTCTGAAGATGCCTTAAAGCATCTGAAGAATCTGAAACCAAGACATAGGATTGCTCTCATGCAGCCTTTCCTTGACCTAAAAAGCAATGTGCTCCTCTCTTAGGCCTTAGCAGACAGCAGAGATCCCAGCTCCAGTAGCAGGGGATGCATCACCCTCCAATTTGGGTGTTTCTACAACTCCACGTCACCATAGACAAACACTGACTCAAGGCAACACACTACTGAACCAAAATATTTTGATTTGATAAGACAAACTCAAGAGCTGTTTAGACTTTAGCTGACCAGACTCACATGGATGTTTGCTTTTCAACTTCCCCTGTTTACCCTCATCCCTGCCATCATTCTGTTTGGTGATGGCAGCCAAATACGCTCCCTTCTCCTTGCCTCCAAATCCCTTCCTTGAACCTTCAGAGTCCCAGTCCTTCTAGATCATCTCCCGCTTCTTACTTACAGGAAACCAATGCAATAGGACTCTGGATGTCTTTGTGAAATCCCACGTGTGGCTTTAAGAATAAATTGTTATTTTAGTGGTTTGCTTTCAAGTTGTTGTACAAGCACTTCCCACAACCCACTAAGGAAGTAAAAAGCCTCGTTTCAATTGGTAAAGGACTTTAAGAATTCAGTGGACCTAACCAAAATGCCCTTGTCTACCTATTCCAATAAAATAATCCTGTCCCTGGTCACAGCTACACCCAGCCTGCAAGTTCCCTTACACAAAGCACTCTTGAGAGCTCACAGTGGGAGGTCTATTCTCACATCAAATTAAAGCCAGACAGAATCAATTAAAGCAAAAAGGATGGGGTCTTCCAAAATGACAGAAGGCATTTGGGGCAAATGCTCACAGCTGAATGCAGAAGAGGTGCCATTGCTCAAGCTTTCTTGCTCTTCCATGGAAGCTGGGCACAACAATACACTTGTCTCCAGAGGACTCCTGGTTGTAATGTTTTGTGGTGCCTCATGATGCTGAATAGCAAGAAGAGTAAAGTTTGAGACAGATAGAAAAGGATATGAATGGGACATCAAAAATTATCAGAGGAAGGACTTTTAGACTCTCCCTTCTATTACTCAGAGGTGACTTATTCCAGTGCAGGCCCTGAGATAAGAATACTGAATACACAAAAAATCCCCACCAAACTCACAGATGGATTTCATTCCTATGTAGGACTCATTCTCCACAAGATCTCTGTATTCATGCTTACTTCTATAGCCCCCCATAAATTCTATCTGATGACCCAAGGCCATTCCCCTGGGCTTCCCTGAAGCCAGCCCTGACTGCAGAGGCTATGGCAGAGCACTTCAGCCAACACACCAACAGTTGCTGGCTTTGTAACTCTAACTCTCTCCAGGCCATACCCTTCTCTTCCTCATCTGGCGTGTTCAGCCTACAAGTTGTCCAACTTTTTACCTGCAAGGGAGATCAGGGATCAGCTGGGTGCTGAACATCTCTCAGTTTGGGGCACCTTCAGTCAATTCCAGCTCTCTCCACCCCCAAGAAAGTTATTAGTTGGAACAGGAAAAGAACAAGAGAAATAAATTCTCTTTAGAGAGATGATGACACAGGCACCAGTTAGTGAAGGAAGATTTTTTGGTGCTGTTTCCTTCCCTCTTCACTGTAAATTCTCCAGCGTTCTAGTAACAACACCCTAATTCCCAGACATCCAGGGGAGGCAAGTGCCTCTACAAGATCCTGAGATCCCCAGCTTCCATTGACAGCAAGTGAGCAGCATTAGCTCTTCTGAGTTTGCCTTGCTGGGCTGATTTGTGGTGTGAACACACACTAATTAGCCAATTAACTTAGGAACTAAGACTCCCAAGAGAAAAAGATTTCAGAGGGGAATTCAGAGCCCTTCAGATTGAAATTATCATCAAGTGCCTAATGTAACTGTTCTGCTTCTCCTTTTCAAGACTTCTTTTCCTCCATCTGACTATTAAAATAGGCAGTGTGAATGCTTCCACAACTTTGCCAAAAGTGGGTGGTGTATCCTTTCTTGAAATCACGTGGGTAAATTCACAACACATTTTTGTCTTCTGGATTTGGGTAGGGAAAAGGAAGGCGTCTGTTCAAGAGACAAGCAACAAGAGATACTTCATGCCTCTTACACAATGGTTGGCAACTCACAGAATATGGTTAAAAACTCTAAGCCTACCAGCATGTAAAGCAATTCTTAAAGATGAAAGATGCTCTGAACACTAGACTTGAAATGGATTGACTTTTAAATATGATCAAATCTTAGTTTATATCTCATCCAAGCAACAAATCTGAGTCCGCATTTTAAAACAAGTCTTATGTTACCTGAACATTCACAATTATTAAAAAGCCTCTTCAAACAACCCCTATGGAGTGCTATTGTTGGCCTCTTGACCTCTTTGCTTATGTACATCCAGAGACTGAAAAGGCTGTATTTATGATATTACCAATTCCAGCACTGCCAGGCCAACCAACCTGAACTTAGCACAATACTTTCCCTAGACTGTTCCTTTCCTGACAGAAAAGACAAGAGACTGACTTTGTGCATGGTTTGGAAAGCTTCCAACTAGTTTAGCAGGGCTCTGCTAAATATAGATATATATTAGATATACAGAGACATAAATACAGATATAGACTGTGCAATTTTTGGCTTTACATAAGATAATAGCCCAACTTACTGACTGTAAAATGAAACTGGGAAGGCTACTGTACTGGAGGAAGCGCTGGCCTAGGGTTTGAGAGACTTGCAGCAGGATTCAGATCACCTGATCAGGTACCTAAAGCATGACTTTGTTCAAACACCCAGAATATCCACTCTCAAGTATTTCCTATTTCAGAAGGACCCAGATCTCATAAACACCTATTTCAGCATGAAATACCCTCCCATGCAGCTGTGTAGAAGCCCTTCTGGATATGCAAATTACAGACATAATCCCTTTTTCTGCTGCAGTGCAGATCCAGACAGCCATCCACAGTTCCTGAGCAGCTAAAGTGCTCTTACAAGATTCCCAGCTCAGCAGAGGACCACACCATGATGCTTATGGATGCATCCAGCTCTCAGTTAATTCTACAATCTGCCTGGGCACCTACATGCCATTTTCTTTGGACAAGCATCTACATCAGGTGCTGCAACCCCTTAGGCAGGCATGTAAACTAGGTATTACAGTATGAGACTGGACTTCCAATCCTGAATTTGAAGCTGTCCTGCAAGATGATTTTGAAGACACTTCATCTCTGAGTGCCTCTCTTTAAAATGCTAAGAAAGGTAACATTCACAGCGCATTGGAAGACAGCAATTATTTCTGGGTGCTTGTGAATAAAAAGTGCTTTACTGAAGACACTAAGCGACTCAATAAATGAACTGCTAAATGAATCTGAAGACCTACTGCATAATTTGGCTAAGTTATATGATAGAATTAGAAGGTAAAACGAAGCAGATGTCTTGGTCGCTGTTGTGACTCCACAGAAATAAATTCTTGTTACCAGTAAACAATAACAAGAGAACCTGTCTTTAGTCTGCCACAAAACAAACAAACAAAGAAACAAAACCCTGTTAAAATCTTTTGGATGTTGTTTCAAGCAATGTGTGAAAAACCTGCCTTGGTGACAGCTCTCCCCATCTCTGGAGCCAAGCTTTGCAGACAGCCAGTATCATGTGCGTCCACATATGACGGATCTTACTTGGGCGTGAAATTTTCATTAGTTCTTGAGCAGTGCACAGATGCAGGGTTTGACCAATCTAATGAGCTAACACATACCACTGCCCAGCTGGTTATAGCTGCAAAAAAAGCCAAGAAGGGAATCTGGTTGATCCTGTATATTTTGTATATTTTTTCATCCTACGCTACAACAGCATTACCATATCTTTTTTCCAGTTCTTTTAGAACAGAGAAGAGAATGCTGCAGGCCAGTAACTTGAGAAGATCTTTGTTTCCCTCTATAATTTCTCTAGACACAATAAAAATGATTTCATCAGTGAGAAGCGACTTCAATTTGTTCTTCAGTAGGACAACTTCTAGAGGAAGTCCTGAAAAGACATAAAGCAAGGGTGTTTGTTTTTGTTTTCTGAATAGAAACTGCCAGAAAAATTCTCAAGCTCTCTAATACATGAGAAATCTTAAGTAACATCAACATCTCTTAGAACTCTTAGCTGGAATTAAAAACCATAGAAAAGACTCTTCAGAGTACAGTAAACTGGCAGTTCAGTTCATCTCACAAGTATGGTGCCCATAGGAGCTGAAAATCTGCAAAGAACCCATTAAAACTAAGTTCTTCCTTCTGTGTGTTCTTACCCCAAGCATAGCACTATGCATAACAGAAAAAGGATAGCACCCACTCCCAAGAAATTAAATCCCTGGATAGCCTTTGAAACATTTGTATGTCATATTAATGTATCTTATACTCTTAGCCCCTGATCTCCCAGCATTACCAAGAAGGTAGTAACAGCAGACTATACAAGCACAGAACAATTTTTTAAGCTTCTATCGCATCATAGCTCTGGACACTAGAAAATTCCTTAAAAAGAAAATATTCGCATCTCAATGAAAGGAAAAATAAAGTCACCATCACCTCAAGATAGGAAGAATTTTTGCTAATGTAAGGATAAAAGTAACCCATAGATTGAAAAAGAGCAAGTTTTGTCTCAATAACATTTGAACAAAAACACTTGTACTTGAAATATCCAAACCAGGGGCATGTTTCCCTGCAAGGAATCCTGTCTGTCGCTGATATATAAAGGTCTAGGGCTTTCTTTTCTGAACACTAAGATAACATTCAGAAGATGATCCAACATACAACAGTCCAGTTTCACTGTACAAGTCTTCACACAGCTGGACCAACAGCCCCCTCAGAGGCAAATCACAGAAAGAAAGCCTTTGAGTTCCATGAGTAGTAATGGAGCACCCTTTGCAGCTCCTTGCAGAACACTCATTTCCATGCTGACAAGCACCGCCTTCGATCTGCAGGAACGACTCGGGTTCTTTTGCCCACGAAGCCGCCCGTTTGCCCCGGCTCGCGCCGCGCAGCCACGCAGGACCATGGACAGCAGTCCCGCGCCGTGGCGAGGCGCTCGGCCGCCCCGGAGCCCCGGCACCCGGCAGCTTCCAGCCATTTTTAATTAATTAACCTCGGCTAGGTGATGAATTCACTTGTAAAAAGTACCTGGAACCAATTCTGTTCATCCTGAGGTGCTGCAGTCCTGCAGTCCTCCGGTGAGCGCACGTTAGTCCAAGGAATTATCATTAAATGGAACGCATAAAAAAGATGGAGGTTTTTTTTTTTTTTTTTTTTTTTTAGTGTGGTCTGATAGCGATAGGAGGAGGACTAGTTCTAAACTAAAAGAAGAGAGACTGAAATTAGATGTTAGGGGGAAATTCTTTACTCAGAGGGCTGTGAGGCAAGTGTGGGAGTGTGGGTGCCCCATCCCTGGTGGTGCCCAAGGTTATGTTGAATAGGACCCAGGGAAGCCATTCATGCCTTGTGAATTCACAAAACAAGCAAGAAACATTGTGACAGTGCCTCATTTGCGTATCGACTATTTTATACAACTGTATTTATAACTGTGTCATGCTGGGTGTATATATCTTTCCATAAGGAAAGAAAAGATGGTATCTTATCTCTGCCTTAGTACAATATCAGTATCGTTATTGAGGACTAATCATGAATTCTCTCACTTTCAAATTTGCACAGCAGACTATAAGTGGACTATCAGCCAAATTTAACTAGCTGCCAGCAGCCACTCAGACAAAGAACACATTGCTAAGAGTCTACAAGACCAGTGCTCCTATAAGATTTCATTCTCCTTCAACATCCAAAGTTCAACTTGGAAGATGAGGAAAATGAGAGAAATGGCTAGTGACAGTAAGGCTTGATGGGGTCATGGGCTTTGCAACAGCTTCAGCATGCAGGCGGGTGAAAACATCACTCACAAAGTAAAGGGACAGAGGAAAGAAATGAAAAAGGGGGAGGGGAGGGAAGGAAAGAAAAAGGGAAGGTTGATGGACAGTTGGACTTGTTGAGGGTGAAATCAATTAAAGTGCATCAAATCCAGAATTCATGCTTTTTCAAAGTGACAAATATGTGCTGGAAACTGAGAAAGACGAAGGGAAAATAATGTCTTTGACCTCCCAGAGACCGGCTGTTCCTTCCGTCAGAGGAGCCAAAAGTGAAGTGAGATGCGTTCATGATAAATTGTAACAGCCAGGCAGCCACCTTAAAAAAGAACGAGGTGAAAAGGTTACAGAAGGGACCCAAAATGCAAAGAATTCAACCAAACATCAAGATAAATCAACTCAGGCCCTTGTGTATGCGTGCCCAGCCTTCACAGATCTGCTGCAGTTCATCTCAATTTGTTAGTCTTAAAGTGTAAGAGACACGCACAAACACAGCTTGTTTACCAAAGCTTTTGTAAACAGTGTTCCAAAAGATTGATTCAGTGAAGGCTGAGGCCTTTCCTAGCCAAAGGATGCACTGACCACTTTACCTGCCATTCTCTCAGTGGCAACTGCTAAACAGCTAGAGAAGGTCTTCAGCGCACACAAATTCCTGCATTCTGTTCAATTCAGATGAGTTTTGGATAAAAGTTTTTAATGAGATAGAAACCTTGCTCCTAAAAAGAGAGGAAAGCAAATATTCTCAAAGCTTCAGAAAAGGAAATCTTGGTGTATGTCTAATTTTCTCTCACATTTACAGATAATTTTCTAGTTCTCAGCTTCAAAGCACAATAGAAATGTTCATCTGGATGCTTTGCAGCTTTAGATCTTTTCACTTGCTGGCAATCAGTAAACATTAAATTTGACCATAGCTATCATGGAGAATAGCTTGAATAATCGAAAATCAGAAGGTACAAGATATCTACTAATCAAATTATTTGAAATATCCTTTTAAACATTATGTCCTTCTGGGTATCAACATGACTTTACAGGACCAATACATGCATTTTCAACTCAGTTCATGCCCAAGCAAATGTCAAGGTAAAACTGGACATTAAAAAATTATTCACCTCCCTCAGCACTGGCATTTTCCATGTAACTGAACAACTACATGCACAGCCACTCTCGTTAAAGTTCTCCTCCTGAATCAGTTCTTGCAAAAAGCTCCCCCAGTGATGCATATGGTATTTTAAGTGAATCAAAGTAAGTCAAAGCAGTATTTTAAGGAGGTATTTAATGAAATTCAGTACACTTGTTCACATAAGGCAGGTTATACTCAATGCAGCTCCCATTCAGATGCTCACACTCTTCCAGACTTTTTGAATAGCAATTGATATTACCATTATATCTTTGATTAAAAATGACCCAAGCCACCCTGGCCCTTGGCAGATAGATCTTTACAGAGGCCACTGAAGAAGGCATGTGTGCTCTCCTTTCTTGAGCTGTTGCTGGCACTGAGGGCACTACAATAGATAGTTCACAACAGTCCAGATACCATCAGTTGAGCCTCTTAACAGAGAGCTGACTGCTCTGTGGATGGTCATGTTTGTGTAGTCTAAGCATGGGAGATGCAGGAGATTCCCAGCTGCACTGGGGAATTTCTGCTGCCTGGAATTCAAGCTGGCATCGAGAGCTTATTGCTGCAAACACTGGCACCAAGGGGAAGGAAGCTTGTATTGACACTGTGGCTGTGAGGAAGCTTAGCTATCAAGTCCTAGCTGGCATCCTCACAACTCTGCCTTCAGAAAGCACTGGTGATCATCTCTCCAGCTCCTCCTGACAAATGCCCACCCCACTGTTGCATTCCTCTTTACGACAACCCTCTCTGGACAGTCCCTTCCCCGAAACAGCATGATTCTCTCAGGGAGACACGAGTTCACATCAACAAATTCTTCCCGACACTGCCCTGAAGCACTTTCGCTATGATCAGCTATTCGGAGTGATGGGACACACTAGTTAGATCTCTCTGTGTGTTTATCAATCCCTTCTCAGCCATTTTCCTCTGTAAATCCGTCAAACCTCTTTTTTCAAGCTCTGTGGGAACAGTTAGGAGCTATCTCCTCAGAGGTGCCTACCGTGCCACTTGGATTTCATTCTCTTCTCGAGGAGATGGCTGCCAGCAGCCAGAGGGCTGACCCATGCAGCACAGGCACAACAGCAGTGCTGTTACTGCCAGTGCCACTGGAATGGATGGGTCCTCATGAAAAACCCTTAGGATACCTGCTGCTCCTGTGCAGGAGTCAGAGAGGGCTACTCTAAACCTGGGACAAAGGGAGAATGGAAAAAGCACAGGGAGGAAGTCAAGGGAGTGGGAATTCTGTAATCCTTCAAATCAGACACAAGCACCTTGTTCCAAGCTGAACCAGGATACAAATCAAGCTGCTCCACAGAACAACAGGATATTACAGGATTTCAAGGACACAAGACCTATACGTACATTTACCTTTTCATGCATATCAATATTTCAACTCTCTGCTGCTATGATCCTTAGCCAGTATGATGCAAGAAATTTAAATAGTACCAAATCAAGTAAAGAAGCAATTACATTGCCACAACAAGTGTAAATAAAGCCACATACACCATCAATAGATTTAGGACTTGTAAAGTTCCTTTTATTCCTCCAAGGAACTTGATGCCTTAAAAGACGTGCATCTTCCCTTTTCAGTAGGGACTATTAGATGGTGTTTGCCTTGTATTAATGCTCACAGCCTTTGTGGATGGCAGAGAATTGCCAGGCAGTCTAATTCATCATACATGCTGTCCCATGAAACTAGAGTATGCAGCCTATATACAGTTTGATTGTGCAGATCTAGGTCAGCATCCTGCACCCTGACAAATGTCAGATGATAGCACTTATTTCTCCTTTCACACTTGTCATCAGCCAGGCTGGTTATCAGCCCCATTTGCAGCCATGGAATGAGGCCCAAAGCCGAAAGAGACTTGGCTCAGGCTACTTTGCAAGCCAGTGCCTTTGAGATTCAAGCCCATGGAAGGAGCCTCCAGGTCCTTCATGCCACCACCCAAAGCCATGCCACATCCACAGCACTAACTCACAGTGCAGCTGAGAAGTTATTCACAGTGGAGGGTCAATAAATGCCATTTGTAGAGATCAGCACTTAGATTTCCTACTCATCAACCTGGTGCGTATACCACCAAGTATCTGATGGCTTGTGTAGCTTTCCTCATGATAACAAAATGACTAGAATTCAGGGCAATACCTACTGTGTTCCAACAAGCTGCATATTCTTTCTTTGCTCACTAGCCAGAAGGTTTTGGATTCCTTTCTTCAAGCCCTGCAGAACGGGGCATGAATCTCACAGAACAACCTTTCGTGCTCTATTTCGTCAAAGCCACTGTATGCAAGCACAGAGACAAACATGAGATTAGACATACGAAATCAATGGAACATTTTACCATCCAAAAAAAGGGCTCTGTCACTATGATTGAATAGCTTCTGCTCCTGCTTCTGATGTCTCATGTCAGTAGGGGCAGATGAGAAAGAGCCACGTGGCAGAAACAGCTTCACAAAATAGAGTCTGGTAACTGGCGACCAGACAGCTCTGTATCAGACACATCCACAAGGAACAAGAGGTTCTCAAGAACCAGACAGCAACTGTTAGCCTTTTAGGAGTGAAATTTGTCTGTTTGTCCAAAAATATTTGCTATCTGAACATCAGCAACTTTTATTTCTATTTTGGAGATTTTGTTGAATTCCACTAAATTGCTTTCATTCACTGCACCGTCCATCTACTCAGTGTTGAAATCTTCCATCTACTCAGTGCTTCGGTTATTTTTTCTATCTGTTCTAAAACCTTTTTCCATTTTTGTGGATTTCAAAGTAGTTTGGTGCTGATATATTTTGAATGAATTTAGAATAGAAAAAAATTCCTCTTGCAAGGAAGAAAATAAAGAAATCTTTTTTAAGCTATTGTTTCATTGCTGCTCATTATAAAAATGAACTTTTTTTTTTTTTTTTTTTCTTTTTGAAAGAAAACTATCAGTAAAACGTGACCAAATAAAAGCTCTTTGCTGATCCATGATGTTCAGCTTCACCACAACTGCTGTCACACAAAGCCATTCTAGAGTTCTGGGATTTAGTTCCCAAGAAAGGTGAAGTTTTTTATACGTGTATATATATCAGCACAAGTTGCTTTTTTCCCTCTTCTCAAAACAGCACAGACACCTGGTAACACACCTCATTTGCAGAACAACAAGGTTTGAGTCCCAGGACAGATTGTTGAACGTGAATCTTCCGGGTGAGACACAAAGGGAAAGCCCAAACACAGGCCCAGGCTAAAGGATGAGGGCTAACTGGAGCTTCTGGACCAGGGAGCGGAGTGCTGGTAGGTCCAGGTTAGGCTCCTCAGGCCTCACTGGTGCATTCAGTACAATGCTAATTGTTACTTAATTGCTGCTCATAGAAGATGGGGATATGTTCTTGGAACTTCTAACTAAGGAAGTTCCAGATTTCTGAAAGGGAATGGCCAGAAGACCAAAGTGAAACAAGTGGACTTCAAATCCAATCTAGATGCCTTTCAAAACACAAGCCTAACTACTATCCAGGAGTTCCAGCCAGACAGTCAGGCTGGTTTTGATTGTGATTATGCTTATGAGCTAGCACAGCTCCTCAGGACACTATGCACTTCTGCTCCTGAAATATCCCAACTGTTTCTCCTTAGAGTCAAAGCATCCTTCGGGCTTTTGACCTTAAGCAAGTCTTTTGCTTTTACAAGGCAAAGCGACCCAAACAGGGCTGGTGAAAGAGCTAGAGAGGAGGCCCTGATATGAAACCCTTCCAGAACACAGCATAAAACCCAGAGGGACAAGGAGCACAAAAGGCCATAATTTGGGCTCCTCACCAAGGTGACAGCTCTCCAAAGGCACTCTCAGATGGCTCGGCAGGTTGTAACCCGCCTCTTCTTTCATTTGCTGTTTATTTTTGTTGCTTCTCTGCCCTCTTTGGCTTCACAGAATTCGGAGATGAATTAAGCACAGCAACTAGGAATTGCTTTTTTTATGATAGCGTTTTCCTTTCCCTCATACTCTCCTCACCCCACCATCAGCTGCCCCCAGATTGCTCCTTGGCACTTTGTAGTTCTCCTTTGCTTTCTCTTCCAAGCCCCCAGTAGCATCCTCCCCCCAGTCCTGCTGCCTGCTGTGGCAGCATTCTGCAC
The DNA here is from genome assembly GCF_019232065.1 of Centrocercus urophasianus. Taxonomy (NCBI): domain Eukaryota; kingdom Metazoa; phylum Chordata; class Aves; order Galliformes; family Phasianidae; genus Centrocercus; species Centrocercus urophasianus. The sequence goes on from NW_024884867.1 coordinate 493,114, forward strand.
CTACAAGATAATAAATACATCAAGCCTGTCAGAGTTGTGTTGTTTTGGCTGGGAGAGGTGCCCCCCTGCTGGGTGAGATCACTTCCCTCTGCGACGTATGGCTTTCCCCTCACTGACAGCTCTCCAACAGGGAGTAATCGGTGTCCAACTGAGAAGAGCAGCCAGCTAACACTGCTAAATGGAACTTAGGACTGATGAGGGCAATGAGAAAGAGAAAGGAGAATTGCAGCCTCTCTCTTGCTGGTGTAGCGTGCTGACAGAGAGACAAACTGGATCTCCTTGCTGGCCCTGCCTGTGATTTCCCAGATGGGAGATGGCAAAGAAAAACGTGGAAATTGATATTGCTGCTTGAGTCTCAGGGCAAGTGTCAGCCTTAATCCTACAAGAACACCTGTGGCTTTTAGAGTGAAAATGTTGTAGTTAATGTGAAATTAAGAGAGGAAGGATGTCAAGAAAGAAGGACAGCCAGAACACCTGTGTTCAGTGAAGGCCAGGCTCCCCACAGCAAAAGCTCTGGCAGAGACCAGCCCTGAGCTGTGCTCCTGGCACAGGGCAGATTTCTGAGACAGGAACTGGCAGGGAAGTAAAATTCACTTGGGAAATGGATTTTCCATGGAAAAAAAAAATAAAATCAGAAAGAATTAATTTGGTGCCTTTGCATTTTGCAGATGTCTAGGATGTTCAGCACTATCTGAGACACCTGGGCATAAGCAGCACATTTCTCACCTGCAGGTCACCAGCTCACTTCAGAAACCTGTCATCATTGTGCTGTTGTTTTTGATTAAGCCAGGTGAATTAGTTTTGTATCCTTGGCTCTGTTTTTTGTTTTTTTTTTATTAATTAAAGAAATATAAAAGAGTAAAATGATCAATGAGACATTGCGAACAAACTATGCAATATTAAAATGAGTCACCTGGAGTTTCTCTACTTTTATACCAGCCTCTTCAAGGACATTTAGGGGAATCAATTGCCCGTATGCCACTAAAATCCTCTCTGTATGTGGTTCATGAAGCTCTGAGCTCCTTTCCCACCCCCACAGCCTCCATCCCTCACCTCTGCAGTCTCTCTAGTCCATTATTCTTGAGCTGATTTGTGAACAATATGTTCACTTTCCGTACGGCCTAATGAAGATGTTCCTGCCCCTGAATATTCTATCTGCTGCATGCTTAATGGAAAAAAATAGCTATTATTATCATTGGTGGTTCGGATGAGTTTCTTGGCAGTGAGGGTGGTACAGTTATGTGGACAATCAAACAAGCCAGTGATTATTGCCAATGCATTTTTGAAGAAATCATTGCTGTTTAAACTCCAATCACAACAATACCTCATTTAAAAGCATAAAAGCTTTCACTCAGTAGACCTACCTTTTTTTTTTTTTTTTAATAGCAAGACAATTAAGTAAAGCTCCTGGCACTTAACCATCATTTACCCAACAGTCAGAAAATGGACTCAATGCCTCTACATTAGTTAGATTATGATATTAAAGCAGAAACTGAATAAGTACAAGCAGGTGAAGGAAGATCCTTGAAGAGTGTGTGCAGAAAAATTTCTTTTGCAGGGGACAGGAAGCCAATTTTTTTTAACTTATTTGGATATAAACTACAATCTTAATACATAATAAATAGTGTTTCATAGATTTCAGTTTTATGTGATGAGAGAAAAGGAGGGATGCTCCTCCTCTTATAAACAAAAAAACTCAAGTACAGTGCTGATGATGCGGTCCTGAAATTCTGCATCTGAACCAGGAACTGAATCAGGATGCAGTAAAACTATTCAGCACCATAACCTTTCTACACTTAAAACTTGTGCAAGCTCTGTTTTGTTAGCATTTCCATTAGAACTCATACATGGAAACTTTAATGTAAATGTGGATTAAAACCCAGGAGGTCAAAAAGTTTGGGATCTATTGCATGTTTGCTGGCATCTTGGGGAAAGATTGCTTTATCTTAAAAGACAGTCCCAAAACTAACACAGAAACAACTGACCCTGAACAGGTATGAACACCGTTGACAGATTATGGGGCTTTTATTACCTGTGATCCCGGTGGTGCCCCTTATCTCTGGCTCTAGCACTTCTCCTTCATTAGGATCCTCATGTAAAGAGGTATGTCCTTCTCGTACCATTCTTCAGAACCTGATACTAAATAACTCCTAAATTTATGACCTTCACCCGTCAGCTACCAGCATGTCTGTAATAGGAGCCTTTCTCTCCCTCAGGTAAAAACAGTGATAGAACAAAATCCCTGTTTTCTGAGAAGTGTTCAAATTTGAGATGGATTACTAAATTATTCACAAGCCTATGTTAAATTTCATGGTCACTTTCACTTTTATTGTGTTCAGGAAATAAATAAGTAAATAAAATAACATTGATCCAGTCTTATGCTAAGTAACTGACATCTACATAGACAGCTAATTTCTTCCTGACCCCTGCTTATTCAGTTTCTAAAGAGTTCCCATAGATAAATTTTTAGGTAAGTGGATCATTGTTTTTGTCTCCCTCCTTGCCGTATACCTATAAACTATACCTTCACATGGCAAAGGCAGTCACAATGGGTTGGAAAGAGTTAAAACCTCATCTTCCACTCCTCCCTCTTTATCGTTTTAATTGGCTGTTCTGATGACCTGACCACCTCTTTGATACGCATCAAATGCCGACCCGTGAAATATGGAGTATGTCAGCCTGCTGAACAAGGGTCAACCTGATTGTCAATAAGGCCATCCATCAGAGCTTCTGGCATGGTGGATCCAATCCAGACCCAAAGTCCCAGCTGGAAAAGAAGTAGCCTCCTGGTGATAACAACGTGTGCAATGTTGGCCCGACAACTGGCACCGGGGTCACTGGCCCAGAGGCCAGAAGGCGGCAAACTTCAAACTGGAAAAAGGTAATAGTGAGCAAACAATAGAATCTCCAAACCAACAAAAAGCAACTCTCTCAGCCAACCCAACAGTGGCTTCAAATCAAAGCAGCCCAGTAAGATGAGAGAGATGGGAGGATATCCAGGGAGTCAAACGAGGCATTAGGGATACAGCATACGTTGTGGCTCGTATCTCCTACCCCTGTGTTTCTTCTTTTCCTGTTCCCACAGTCAGAGAGAGATGACAACACCACAAAACATCACTACAATTGCACAAGTATGCCTTCCCACCTCCTCACCTTCATTCATCTCATGATGAAGTGAATAAGGGAATAGATCTAAGATAAAACCCACCATAATTCTTGTTGGAGATTCTTTGGAACTGCACAACAGAGCTTTCTCACCTGTTCTAGCAAGGAAGGAGAAAGCAAGAATTTATGAAATTCCTGCTTACCATGTGCTCCCAGGGTATGAGGGCTGCACTAGCTCTAGCAGTGGCTTATTTTTCTCCAGACAGTCACTATCACTGCATTCACTTAAGATTCTCTACTTAAGGATGGGATGTGGACTACGGCTGATAATCCAAACAGTTCTGCAAAAAGAAGTAGCTCTAAAATGTCAGTCATCTCAGTAGCTGGATTTCCAGGTGTTCATCTGAAACATATCACCACAGCACAGGCAATGGGGAAAGGAGTTCCCTCTTGCAAGCTGGAGGAAAGAACTACTTCCTTCAAATGAGAAACAAAACAATATAGAAAGCCCTGAAGCCACCATCCATCTTAAGCATTTTTCTGGTTCCATCAGGTGTTGGCCTGCTGTGAAGGGATAAAGCCTGAATCCTCAATAGATTCAGGATACAACGGTAGAAAACTCAAGACAGAGTGCCTCACTCACCTCCGGCAGTGTACACCTCCCTGTACACCAACATGCCCACTCATATTTCCAACCCACAGAAACACAGAACTGCATGCACATAATGTACTATTTTGAAATGCAGAAGCCTCAAAATTAAGATAATGCCAGAAAGCAGCACTTGGCTTGGCGTACCACACATACACCCCTAATGCCATATCCTCTTGTCCTCATTGCCCCAGACCAAGGAGTCCCTTACTAAGTGCTCCAAGCCAACCGTTCCAGCTGCCGTGTGCTGGTTTCGCACCCTGTGGCTTCCCATCCTGCACCTCATCGTGTGGCTGCTCACGTCTCATGGCTCTCAGCCTGATGCGGTGCAAATATTTGCTGCTGTGCTGGGAGGAACACAGTGCACTGGCCGCCAGGGGCAGGTTGTCTGCATATTTATTCTGGAATAGCAAACAACACGGTGAGCAAAGAAGGGAAAAAGCCAGATAAGATAAAAGCCTGTTACTGCGTCTAACAGCATAAAATCAACAAGGACCACAGAGAAAAGTTATCTGCAAAGACCAGCAAACCCAGCAGCAACTGATTCTAGCAGAGGAGCAATTTTACAGGTTGGATCACTCAGATGACTGGCAATATAAAGCAATTTGTCTCTTGGACCACCCAATCTCAGGTTATTGTGAACCACTGTCTCTTTCATGATTTACATGAAAATATGCTGCAACCAGCACCTTCATAATACAAAGCAGAAGTAAAAGACTTCCCCACGCATTATAAGATAATTATTCCATAGCAAGCCATAACCTAATTCCTTCCTGAAGAGTGGTGTAGAATACTGCAGCAGCTAATTTCCAGTATGGTGTGGGACTGAATGTTTCTTCCAGGAGATAGATTCACCCAGTTGTGAAGGTTTCCTCTGTCATTTTAAAAATAATACTTGATGAAGTTTTGATTCATGTATGTGATTAATTTATAAAGTGAAACAAAGTGTACTTGTTATATAAACTGCACAACGATGAGTCCACAGGGGAAAAATAGGAGGTACTAGGAGAACCACATGTGAAAACCATATGGAAGGGTGTTCCAGCAGCTTGGAACCAGATGGAAGAAAACACTGTCCCTGGACACTGTACAGAGTCCTACTGATAACACATGATAAATCATTCACTGAGTGTAAGCAGGAAAGTGAACATCACCACATACCAAGCTGTGCAGGGACAACAGGACCAAGAGCTGGAGAACCGGAGAGGAAAGCATTTCATGCTCAGATGCTACCCTATGTGTAGATCTAATTAAAGCTACTATCAGCAGAACAAAAGAAAAAGCACTGCAGCAGTGTTTGAATGCACCAGAAAACCTGTAAAAGAGCTGATTTTGCAAATAACTGCAAAGTGAACTTAATAGATACTGGAAAATTGGCAAGACATTCACCCCTATAAAAAGGACACAAATTTTGTCCTGTACCAACTTCTCTCTGTGACCTTTGATAAGTCATTTAAGGTCCTCCTAAGTAGAAGGACATCCTCCCATTCATCCAAACACTGCTCACTGGCGGCTTTCTCAGCCACACTTCATTTCCCAGGGAGGGAGAAATCTCTTCTATGATCCTGTGAGTTTGAACTGTGGATTCCGAGGAAGGACAACTGCTCCTGAGAGAAGAGAAATCCAGATTTGACCAGGTCTGATGAGAGGACAGAAGAAGACACAGCAGTGACTGTCAGGGGAAGGCTGGATAGAAGGAGGCTGTGCCTAAGATTCAATAATTCATTTGTAGTCATGAGTATGAAAAAGCACAGATTTCTACAGTGGTTCTGCTAGAGGTACATGGGCCATTACACAGATGTGGAACTGCAGATCTCAGACTAAAAACTTGTTAAAGCTTTACATTCACCTCAATTATCAAATTCTGGTTATGGCCTGGAAGGTCACTCCTGGCAGTGACTCCTCTTCTCTTGCCAGTCTTTTCATTTTCTGCTTTCACAGGGAATTTTCCTATCTTGATGGAAGGGAGCATCACAATAAACATGACTATTTTATGCTCTTGGTAGTTGCCACGTACAAAGTGTCTGTATAGGCACAAAATGACTTCCTGCCCTAAGAAGGGCCTGAAATCTCTCTTCCAAGTGCAGTGGTTTTTGTTGTATTTTTTTTAATGGTGCAAGCCTGTGAAACAGACCCAAGAGCAGGATGAGACATTTTGAACAGAGACATGCAGACAAGGAAGCTGACCAGAACACATGTATGCAGGACCACCAAGGATGACCCTAAATTAGACCACCCAGTCACTTCGTTGGCCCCATTTTGAGGAGCCAGAATCTCAAAGCTCAAAAGGGTGTCCTTTCCCGGGTTCCTTGGCCTGTGTTTTAGACCATCACGTATCTCCAGTCACTTCCTGCTGCTGACCTCTTTGAGTAAATCATCCTCCTCAGCCTCCCTCCCTCCTGGCAATATCCTGTTCCTTTCCCAAAGAAAACCTCCCACTCACAATCCCAAGGTTTGATATCAATCTTAAATAAATGCCTCTCTAGACTCAGCTGCATTCCCTAAGCCACCTTTATCTCAAGCCTTTCTAGAACGGCTGCAGTTCAAGAAGCTTGTGCAGAAGCCTCTGACGCCTTTTTAATTTCAATTGTTCCCTAGTGTACTCTTTCTTCCACATTTTTTTTTTTTCTTACAGAGAAGTAAATTATCTTCAGGAGAATATAAACTGCAATATACACGTGTGCTTATTGCTACTTGGAAAGGGAAAAAATGAAAGCCCCAGAAAAAGACATATTTCCATATGAAATATAGTAAGAAGAGAATCTGTAAGTGAGGTTGTGCCCCAACATCTTCCTCCTCTGGTTTCCCTCACTTCATGGTTTGGGAGAGAAAGCTTGTCAATATATCTACCCACCAAAGTCCCATCTGCAGCATCCAGAAGCTGAATCCCTCTGACTGTTCAGTTATTTCATCACTTTCATAACCTTTTCTGTTAGCACATTTCCATCCATCCTCAAATCCTTATGCTCAGTGCTTTCCAGGTTGTAATCCTTTCCATAAATGGAAGACACTCAAAAGCAATGAAATTTGTCTGCTTGTATTTCACATTTACATGGTTAAATGTGGTACTACTGCTTACCTGCCCACCCACACTTCATTTTACTTTGCCCTACACTCAGCCATCCTTGCCTTTACAGACTATGGAAATGCTCCTGACCAGCTACACAGAATGTGTTTCAGTGAGGACCTGTTTCTCCCTTGAGAGAAATTCCTTGGGTCTGCCCAGACTCACATCTCTCTCTCTTTTTTTTTTTTTTTTTTTTTAATGTAAGAGTAATCAACTAATTCATCAGCAGTTCACTTGATTAACGAGGCAGCGACCATGCAGCTGTGAACAAGCAGAATTCCAAGTCAGAGAAAAAAAGCTGCAGAATAAGCAAAGAAAATATGTTTTAGTCAGAAAAACAAAATAGGTGAATAAGATGGCATGGCAGGCTCCTAAAATGCCCTCAGAGTTCTTAGAGTAACCTTATTCCAGAGCACACATCCCTCAGATGCCCTGCCTCTCTCCTTATCATCCAACTCACTCAACCATGTCAGTGACATATGTACTTAGCAGCAGTTATCGTCAGTGGCACATAAATAAATGGCAGGTATCAAAGAATCAAGGTCGTCAACTCGTCATGAATATTTCAGAGAGAAGCAACGTGAAAAGCCTGAGTGTCCCAGCCTCTCACATTTCCAACAGAAGGAAAAAAATACAAACCACACACAGGCAGGCATGTGCGCACACACACACTGGGTCTGCTGGCTTGGCCATCGCATGCACGTAGTTCATTTCAAGGCAATAGCACATATGTTACGAGACAATCTGTCACATTTTAAAAATATGTAAATATATATTGTACATCTCCTCTGTATAATGTGCAAACTCTAAGCGGCTGGCAAGAGGGCAGTGGTGATTTAATGTAAGAAAACTGCGCTTTGCTGAAGGGGCTATGGACTAGATAGCTTGGGCTGTAACAAGAAGCCTCTTTGACAAAGGCGCAGAGTGGCATCTTTTCACACAATTATATGTGGGTCACATTAACCTCTGCTGTGCAGGATTCCCTTGAGCTGCACATCGTGCAAAGCAACGAAAGCAGCAGCTCCTCTCTCCCTCTCTTTTGCTGCATAGGGCGATGCAGCGAAGTGATGGAGAGGGAGAGGGGCTGCCAGCTTGTCACAGCGAACAGGTTGGAAATGGAGAGATCTTTCTGCTGAATCCAGGGGCAAAATCCACTCTTAGACTTTCATTAATCAGTTGTGTTAATCAGTGGGCAGATTTGAGATCTTGAGCTGTTTAGAGCACTATGATATTTGGATATACAGTTACGTATAGCAGGAGATATTTAAAGTTTCTCTTTCAGCACATATGCCAGATGCTGCTGGGAAACTCTTTGAATTCTGTTCTGTGAATGGAGAGATGGATGGATGGAGGCAGGGGAGGCATTTTTTCTGCAGACTTTGTAGATACAGATTTTCTCCTGTCAAGTTCAACTCAAATCTGCAAACAGAAATTTCACCAGAGCCCTCAGGATTTATTAAACAAAGCAACGTTTCTTTCACAAAATTGTTTGGCTATTCTACTGTTCTGGTTTTCGTTTTGTCTGCAGGGTTTTTTATTTATGTATCAGACAAATTCTGGGAGCATACACCAAACATTCAAGGAACATAGTTTCCCACTTTCTTGTGTCTTGAAAGTTAGATTTTTAAAATTATTATTATTTTTTTTTTTTCAGGGTCCTCACCCTTTTCTTCAGGTTACCTACGGATCTAGATGGCTCAATGTGGCGTATGGCACATGGTCTTTATGTTCCATGGAAAAATGGATTTAAATGACAAGCCCTTCCAGATCTGGGAAAGCCACCGTGGAATCCTGCTTTTGTTCATATTAAAATGGGACCTATTGAGATAACAATACAAACTCATGGTGGAAATGAAGAATACATTTCTTGCAGTGACAGCTAATATTGACATTGTCATTCAACTCCAATTGCTTTGTTAATCCCCCTGCTTTCAACACCAGTGTCCTGTGGGGTTTTGAACCTGCGGAACACAAGAAGCTGGAAAAGTCTCAGAAGATGGCTGGAAACTGAGATAAGGACACAAATTGGAAGCACCTGCCAAGGTACCTAACACTGAGGTTTAAGACTAACAATTTGAAGGCATTTGAACATTTTTCACATGTTGCAATAAGTGCCAGACCATGGTCTGATATTATACAGTACACAGTGGCACTACAGGAATCAGTCATTGCCGCTCACCTTTCACCCTCTGTTGTTCATTTCCACTCCATGCCAAAGAGCTCTTTCCACTCACTTGTGCCAGTAAAACTGTCTGCATGACCAGGCACTGAACCAGACTGAGCAACTTTTCTTGCTTTAAACAAACACACTAGATTTTTTTTTTTTTTTTTTGGCCAGGTTGTCTTGCTCCTCCCATCTGGTTCCCAACCACAAGAGTCCTTGTGCCAGCAGAGCAGTGCAAATGAAGGGCCAGGAGACAGCAACATCTCAAACCAATGCTACTAACAAACACTCTGCAAGATCAAACCACAGGCTAAATCTCAGTTAAGAGCTTTTTGGGTTCAGAGTGAACACCTCTATTAAGATGAATAAACCACTTCACAGTGTTCAGAAATGCAGTTTTGAACGCAGCTAAAATCTTTATTTTCGTCACTCTGCCCTGAAACAAAAACGGCTTGAAAGAATCCGGATAGGAAGACCATTAATTCTGGGTTTCTGTAGATGAGGTTTTTTGTGCAACCATTTTGTTTAATAGAAAAGCATAGCCCTGCACTGCAGTCACTGCCACTGTGACTCCACTGTACTGCAGAGATACCAGAACTACCTTAACATTGGCTAGTCCAGGTCCCGATAACCATCTAGTCTCAACAGACCAGGCTCAGCATGGACTAATTTGTCCTGACAAGATTATTTGCAAATTACGTGAGGAGGTCAGACAGCTGCCGTATAACCATATTAAAATGGAATAAATATTGGCTCCAAGTTTATGCCTTACCTACCTTTTAAATGTTTCTCATGGGGCACTCACTTCATGTACCCCCTTAGTGCCAAGTTTCACTTTCTCATAGGCCTGTTTTCAGCTCAGAAAATGTCTAAATGCTCTCAGTCTGATACTGCAGGTGCAGGTGTGTACTGATGCAAGTCAGCAGTCTTAGTGAAAGGGAGACTGGGAAGATGCCTGAGTGATGACATTAAATCACACAGAAACAAGATTGCTGGAATTAAACATGTAAAACCAAGTAGGGTGGGAGTGTGTTTTGCAGAGAACTAGAAAAGGAAGGAAGGAAGGAAGGAAGGAAGGAAGGAAGGAAGGAAGGAAG
>NW_024884867.1:503205-533258 GCF_019232065.1 Centrocercus urophasianus
GGAAGGAAGGAAGGAAGGAAGGAAGGAAGGAAGGAAGGAAGGAAGGAGGCTCTTGGATGTTTCTCTGTGCATATCTGTGCAAGATGCATGGGCCTGCCCATCTGGAGGGCTAAAAGAGTCAGATGATGTTACTGTGAGAACAGTTTTGGATCGTAGTCAGAACATGAACATTCTCCTCTATTATGCTTTGCAAAGGGTCTGTCTGTTTTGTCATGAGGAGATGTGAGCTGTTTGTCAGTGAAATGAGCACAGTACCGCGGGATTTCCCACGCGAAATGATTCAAAACCCACGGACTCACATGAACCCATCCAGATGTCTCAATGGTTTGTCCTGACACGTAGCATGAACATGCCCAAATGACAGAATGAGCTGGAAGAGGGCTTGTTGTTAATTCTAAACATTGTGGGCTATTTGGAAAACACTTTTCTGAATTTTTATCCCTAATTTTCAGAAGGAAACTATTCTTTTAGTTCAAGAAGCACTAACAGAAGCAAGGCTAGCTGACTGGAGCCACTGCAAGCCCTGCAAAAACAAAAACAAAAACAAAACAAAACAAACAAAAACAACCAACCAACCAACCAACCAACCAACAAACAAACAAACAAAAACCCACAAGGTACAAGGGTAACATCCTTCTAAACTTGTGTGTAGAAATGCTGTCGGACCACTTGCACCCAGTCCCACTGTAGTCAAATCCTACATGTCAATATATGTAGATAGGCAGGACACAAAAGCAGGCATGCAGACTAAACTGACAGAAAAACTTCCAGTGAAACTTTCCAGCAGAGAAGATTCTTTCACAAGAAAAGAATGTGCAAGAACTACTTACAACAAGAATAAGAAATGCCATGTTGTGTCAGACCAAAAATCAACCTAGCTCAGTACCTGACCTCTACCAGAAGGCAGGAGCACTCACTTACAGGAGAAAACAGAAAATGAGTCCTTGCAGGACTGCCCTTTCCTTGTTATAACTGGCTGTTGTTTTAGTAATCTGCTTGAGGACCCCCCCCTATATCAGGTGGCTGGCAGAGCCACCCTCTACTTACACATCCAAATGTTCTCTGAACATATTTTTGCCTTTGGCCATCATATTTACTTCACAATGACTTCCGCCATTTATTTAGCCACTAATGTCGCAAATTGTTTCCTTCTATTTGTTTTAAACTTATTACCTGAAGAGTTCTTCTGGTCCTTCTGACTCCAAAACCTCCTTATGAGAGCTGCTCAGGAAATTTTCCAAGTACAATTTCATTGGGAAAGGTCAATTAAGTTTAACTGAAATTTCTCACAAAAAGAAAGTAGTTTCAAAAAGAGTATATTCTCAGTTCTTTGATGGACTTTCTTTTGTCCCTCCGTTCTATCCTTTTATACTTAGGATTACCACATGTAATGTGGGGTACCCAGGGTTAATTACATGCTACTCACAATTATTTTATCAGGTATACAAATCTGAACAATTCTATTGCAATGTGGAAGACTCTGGTTCTAGTCTACGGTACAAACAATGTAGAGCAGAGTTGAGCTTTGGTCTATCTCATGGCCACATGCCATAGGGACTGGATTATTCTAGAATGATTTAACTTATTTTTCTAATTTTGAATGACCACAGGTTTATCCTGAAATAGAATAGATACAGAAACTTTCCCAACTCTGTTCTGTGTGCGTTTCCTGTTCCCTTCTTCTATCTTGAACTTCCTCATTAAATGTACCTTAATTGTGTATCAGAAATTTCCATTCATTTTGAAGTGAATCACTGAACTGGAATTTGCATAAATAAAACACGCAAATATCTGCAATGCAAACACATAAACTCCCGTAAAAGAAATCCCACTTTCTATCTTTTCTAAGACTCCTTGTGGTTACAATGCAACAACATGCACTCCAATTAGTTCCTTGTCATGCTGGATGCTTTATCAGCAGTGAATACTCTCAAAATCCTTAGTTTCAATGGTACTGCCTTCTCCTGGCTTTCCTTCTTTTTCTGTTTCTTTTGAGCAGCCTTTTTTCCACTATCCACTCCAGCTGGTATATGATAAAACTTATTACCCAGAATTTCTACTAACCAAGTCCTCTTGTCCCAGAATAAAACTGAAGACAGGTAGGACTGAGTTATAATCCTTAGAATCATTCTACAAGGTTTTTAGGTAAAGTATTGAATTGGTTTCTGTCCGAAAAAATACAACATATGAATAGGTATCCCCACCAGAAGGTGACATAACCCAGATGTCATGTTGACTTGACACTGACTTTACAGCCCTCTACAGAGAGGAAGAAACTTCCCCTTCATCAGCCAATATTTAGGACCTCTCCTGCCTCACTGAGAACCCAGAAGCTCCTCATCCCACGTACCTCCCTTCAGACAAAATGAAATGTTGTCCCATATACATCATTCATCAAAGCCATGCAACATAATTAACAGCATCATTCAGGGGATTTCAGTAGGTACTAAGATCCAAAGATTCAAAGCTTGGATACTGTCTTATTGCAGCTTGGGTAGACAAAAATGTGTCAGGAAGACTTTCACAGACATGTGGCACAGGAAACATTCTGCCTCTGAAAAGGAGCGTAAAGGCGTGTCAAAGCTATGAGGCACTGCAAACCAGGTTCTTACCTCCAACACAGAGGACACTAAAAAGGAGTGTCACCTGTGGGGGATCACCTTTTGGTGATTTGAAGTAACACTGTAGATTGGAATTGCCCCCCACAAAAACTGAAACAATTAGAGCTATAACAAATACAAAGCCTCCAGCAAGCAACATGCCAGGTGCAGCCAGGTACACTGAAGGCCTGGGCATTCTTTTTCCTTTGGCACTATTTTCCAGCCCAGCAGTAGGAAGAACAGAGAGCTCCCTGTGAAGAGTTATTGTCCAAATCAGAGGTCAAGTCCAGACTTCACAGCCGGTAACACAGCACTCAGCCAGGAACTCTTTCTCCCTAGCACTGCAGCACAGAATGGCTCACCCCAGCACAGGACCTCAGCTTCCCTCTTACAACTCCACAGCTTCTCTGGAATTATTTTTTTAGGCCTGTGGTTTTCAGCAAAGAGGAATCTAAAGAACAAAACCTTTGTTCATTACATCATGGCTCCAGTAATGTCTAGGAACATTTTTACATTTGATAAAATCTCCCCAGATTACCTTTTGAAAGCCTGCGGTCAAGTCACATGGCTGGAAGCACAGGAATGATGTAAGTAACCACTGAGTAGCCCGTAGATCAGTTCTCTCATGATGCTAGCACAGAAGGTTGGGAGAGGCATCACTTCTTCAAGGGAACGTGGAGGATTAGCTGAAGTCAAGGAACAACTGTGCCTATGGAGAGACAGGAGGAATGGCCTGGAGTTACCTGTGCTTCTTCTCACTTTGCAAGAATTTGGGGCCCAAGTCGGCTTGCAGTGCCAACTCTCCGCACTAATACTGCCCATCCCTATCTATTCCTCTGTGTCTGTTTCCTCTGGGTATGTTGTCCCATCCTGGCTATGGTTTGGAAGCTCTACGGGGAAAGAAGATGAAAGACCTATCTTTCACTGTGAGTCTGTGGCGTATGAGACTTTGCTCTCAGTCCTACTTCTTTTAAGCAGAGGTGAGCCTACCTTTAAGTGAGGACTCAAATCTGAAGTCTGAATGTAAAGTAAAAGGTCGGAGGGCTTCTCTTCCAGACAGCTCAATTTGGACAAAAATGGCAGAGAAAACAGGGAGATGAACAATGCCAAGCTATGCAGGGAAAACCTGAGGTAAATTTTCCCAACAGATCAATTACTTTAAAGGAAATTGCTGTTTCATACATGTGTATTATGCCTTCAGGAGAAAAACACTTTCAGAATCTATTATTTCTAGGATAAGCCCTGTGCTCTGGTGGACACTATAATCTGTCTTTCAGAGACAAAGAGTGAACCTTCAGTCTTCAAGTAAAGCCATGTAAGTACAATTTGGATAGTTAACAATGGAAGAATGGGTGGGAATCATCTTAAAATTCTGACCTCAGGTGACTTCTCAGGTGACTCAGATGTCAGAAAGTCAGAGACAAACTGAGACATAATAACCAAGAATGCTGATTTCCAGACTGTGCTTGCATCCACTAATTCATGCCTCTTCTCATCAAAGCAATGTCACCACAAGACCTTTATTAACTGAGAAAGCAGAAGAGACAGCAACTCTTTGTTGTGATTGGCCTCCAAGCCTCCCTTCTCACACCATCATTAGTTAGCTGGACTACGTTATTGCAGTTGGGGTATTCCCTTCACAAATGCATTTGGATGGCTATTTCGAAGATAAATCTCAAAAGAAGATTGAGATGTTTCTCTTAACTAGGTGACTCATCCATTTTGCCTACTTTCTCTTATGGACTTAAGGCCTTTATTTTTGCTTTGAAGACTCAAATCCATTGGAGTTCTTGTCGTAAGCAAGAGTCAGGGAGACTACCTGTCCTAAAAAGCTGGCTGTCTAAAACAGGTACCAAGCAAAGAGAAAAAAAGTATCAGTATTAACATGATTTCCTGTTCTTTATGAATTGAGAAAATAGCCAAGAGGAAATGAAATGGCTTGCCTTATATCACTGTAGCTGCATCAGAACTCAAAGCCCCGGGTAATGACTCAGCCAGAAGACCACCCTTCCTCTTGAACAGTAGCTGGAGGTCTAAATGCGAGTAGCCTGGCAATGGAGGCAATATGTTGTTCACATGGCTGAAGATTTCTGGACAGCCTGAGGCTCCTGGGATCTTTGTCAAAGCAGCTAAAGAGAAATGCTCCTCTGGTGGTGTTCCCAGTGGCCCATCTGCAAGTTTCAGTGCTAACTTCCTGGTAGGTGCCTCCCTTTCAAACTGGAATCCAATTTACAAAGCCTTTAATTTTAAACTTTCTCATCACTGACTAAATAAAACTAAATGACAGGTAATGGTCCCAGAAGCCAGGAGCTATTAGATCCTTCTCAACACTAATCAGGGCTGATCAGATGCTTGTGCACTCCTTTTCCAGCTCACAAAAGCCCAGCTCCCCAAGGACTGCCACTGGGAGGGAAACAGGAAACCAACCCTCTCACAGGCAAGTGAAGAAGGGCAAGAGAAGAAAGAAAGAAAGAAAAAAAAAATCAGGAAAAAATGATGTTAATGTGAACACTTACAACTGGAAACGGGTTGCAGGATCACCAGGGATAATGCCTGCTCTCTCCCTGGAGTTCATCTGGGGCCCACGTGCTCGCTCCAGTTCCCCACCAGGGCACTGGGGGCTCTCAGAGGCGCTACAGGCATCATGGCTACATGGAGGCATGTAGCAAACCGGCTCTGATTTCTGCCCAAAGGCATCAGTGTCATACCGGTCGGGATGTCAGCTTGGGAGAATGTCAAGGCAGCAGTCACGGCGTGCTGTCACAAAGAGAAATAGATATCATTTCAAACACACAGCTCTGGAGAGAGGAGGGAGAGGCAGAAAAGAGAATCCCATCATGCACTTTTAGAGGGGGGAAGAGAAGGAGGCTTAACTCTGCTTTGGCCATACTCGAGGAGGCAGAAGGAGAGGATGTACCACATCCTTACAGCCACCACGCCACTAGGCTAGGAGGGGCAGGGGATGCACCAAAGCAGACACCATTCTTAGCTGTTTTATTCACTTTGTTTCCAAAGGAGCTGGAATTGGCCTTCAAGGATTATTTCCTGCTTTATGGGCATCCTTGGCCAGCAGGAAACTTTGGCTTCAGTGCAGAGGAGGTGGATAGTGACATGGTGGCGATGAACAGCTCCACTGGCTTTTTTCTCTTCAACTTACACCTCCACACACCAAAGAAGGCTTAAACCCAACCTCCTTCCTACTTCAGTTGTCTTAGTAAGAATCAGGCCTTGTAGCAGGCAGCCCTGGCTTATAAACATTGCATGACACCCTTCTCCATAGGATGGAGAGCCATAGGACGGCTGTTAACAGTCAGATCTTTCCCTGTTACATGGGCCTTTTATGGAGATATTGCATCTACCACATGGGTGAATTAGACTGCGCTGTTCCTGCAGCTGTGAAGTTCCCAGTCCTTGTTTTGCAAAGGGAAGACAAGATGGAGGCATTTTATCCAGGTGACACAAAGCAGCTGTGGCACAGCCAGGACTGAAAAACAGAGCATCTGAATCTCCCTCCCTGCTACAGAACTCTGCTGGGCAGCTCCTGTCTCTTACCTTTCCCTTTCTTTCTATAAACAAAACTTGGAAAACCAAGTTTTGCCTTTGTTTCACTGCAATTGAGGATGGCAGTGAAATTAGCAGCAGGTCTGCTGCTAATTGTGCCTGTGAGACACATTTCCTTCCTTCTTGGTGGCACTTGTCACCCAGTGCATGCAGCTGGAACACTTCTCTGTTAGAGGGGAAAAAGAGTCTTCACTCCAGTCCTTTTCCCAGAACACACAGCATGTAACCGTATTTTCCAAGTAGGAAACATTTTTGAAATAAGGCCTTTTGGTGACACAAAAATGCCAACCAAAGAGCACATGTATTTTAAAGAAAAGACAGTGGATTTATTTAAATTTTGAGAGAAACACAACATTTCCCAGACCAGATTATTCCTCCTTCCCCTCACAGTATTCACTTTCTGCCCATGTGCACAGAGGGAGCAGCACCAAGGAGTCTCAGGCTTCATCTTTTAAGGCATCCTAGTGGAAGGCTTGGAGACGACACAATGAGCGTATCTTATTACCCCCTGATATCTGTGTAACTTTTTTGATACACAAAGTCTGTATCATAGAAAGCCCTGGAGCCTGCTGTAATATAATTAATGTGATAGGAAAACTTGAACTGGAGCACAGCCAGGATTTTCATCACACTCAAGCCCCACTCAGTAACCACTGGACTTTCCATTCCTCCCTCAGCCACCCACCTTATTTGTCTTTGCTTCCCAGCTCCTCTGAAGCACCTTTTAAACCCTATTGACATATTTGTTAGCTATAGTAGCGTGATGGATCTATGAAGGATGCTCTGTCTGGAGCGAATGCCTTGCTTGCTGGCTCATCTCTAGCCTGAATCAAGTCTCTCTTATCCTTGCATACGGCACTAGCTCATATAGCCTTGAAACCTCTCACTTCCCTATTCCCTTCAGACTTATTCTTAAAGTAGTTCCCCCTTCCTCACTCTTGTCCTTTTCCTCCCAAATTTGACTTTCTATCTGTCCTTTTCCTCTCCAGTTTGGCATTCTACATAAAATTCTTCCAGCCTTCCTAAACAGTGAGACGTTTCCCAAGACCTTGCATTGTGCTGCTTACTCTATAATTTTCTCTGTACTTTGGATCTCTCTGATAATAAGGTGCGTAGACTGTATATCACAGCTGCAGAAAGAAAGGGGATATATACATGTGGCCTCTTCTAAGTGCAAAACACAGGTCTGGAACCTCTCCCAACATCTGCTCTTAGTCTGGACAAAGGGAATGGAAGATGTTACAAGTTTGGTAGCTCGTGTAAGAAAGATCTCATGAAGAATTGCAATAGCACACTCCTAACCCACAGGAAACGGGTATGGACAGCCTCTTGGAATGAGGTGTAGCACTGACAGGGATGCTCCATCTTGCAGCACTACCTTTTTCACTGCACTTTTTAGTAGCAAATAGCAAATAGCATTTGCATTACTTCTTACAACAGTGCACTGCTGGACAGATGACAATATCTGTCACCCATCACAGACAAGGTTAGTAAAAGGGCTTTTCCAAATTTGTAGGGACAGTCGAGTGAAGAAGATAAGCTGGTGTCTAGGATTACACAGTATTTATCCACATATGTTTATTATTTTGGGAAAACATGAGCTTTTTTTGCTCTTTCTTCCGGACACCAGTGGGCTACATCAAGCTGACACCCTCATCAAGGTGCTGGTTCTCTTCACTCAAAATCTCCTTCCATAGGCAAGCGTAATCTTGCTGGTAGTTTTGACTTAATCTGGATCTGAAGTAACCCAGCTCTTCTCACTAATTATTCTTTTCTGTCCCCTTGATAGGGTTTCTGTTCCTCGTTAGAACACAAATCTAACTGTCCATGTAAAGCTGAACACTTAGATAAATTCATAGGATTGTAAAAAATTTGCTTGGAAAAAGGTTTCCTGTTTTGGGCATGATCATATTTTAGGCTAGAACAAAAGTAAATTCCCGAAGTCTGTATGTCCATTCACTTTACACAAAACAAGTTGGCCATAGAAGGTTCATTATAGGACCGCTAATTTCACTACACTCATACTAAAAATAAGTTCTAAATGCTGGAATTCTTTTGTATCTCTTTTGTATATGAAATGACCAAAAGCCAGGGTTACCTCTAGATCTGTAACTGCAAGTTACCCACACTCTGTTTTGTTTTCATAGGATTTCACCACTTCAGATACTTACCTGAGATTCCTCAGCAGACTCTTCATTGGACCCCTATCAAAAGCACAAGCAAAAGCTCACAGGTGCTGATCTCATGTCTGAGGTGCACTGAAGTCCCTGGGTAAGTAAATGAATGCTCTCATCTCCCAGTATAGACTTTGCAGATGAAAAACCAAGGACAGCAGGATTCCTTTTATGAATACTATTGATATCTAAAATTCATGTTAGCTATTTCATCTACTACAGAAAATAATGACTAAAGGGGACATTTCTGTCTTGAGTAGAGAAGAGCCGAGTTGTAGTCTTGATTCTGCTACCACTTCTTTTTTTAGATGGGGGAAAAGTGTTGTGTCTGCAAATAGGACACAACAGCTATGTATCTCACTACCTCTTACTCACAATTCACTCCCTTGCCTACCCAAGCATTTCACAAAAAGAGATAGTGAAGCCTAAGTGCAATGGCTTCAGCCTTACAGGAGGGGCAAATAATAAACTACTAATAAACTAAAGAGAGGAACTGTTGGTCCTAACAAACACAGAATGAAAGATGAGACACTGTAATTTGGACAAACACAGAATTACACCCACGTCTGTGCCATGGCCCATTTGACTTTAGGAGAGATGCACAGTATATGCGTGAAGCAGCTGGATTCTTGTTTTTCAAGCACAATCCTGAGACTTTTGGAGAGAATATTAGCAGTAGAATCTCACTGGTTATGATCTCCTATTATCTCTTGGAAATCCTCCTTCCCTTCTCCCCTCCTGAGACTTTACTTCTTGAGTTCCCAGGACCATTTAACAAGGCGAAGCTTTCATAGGAGCAGAAGCATGACCAGATGATCTAGCAAAGCAGTGCTTGTAAAAAAAGAATTCTCCACGAGCAGAAAACTTACGATGAGCATGAATACTAGAAACAGCTCTAAACATAGATTTTGAGGTGCACCATTGAAGGAAAGGTGGAGGGCCTGCACTGCTTTCCAACTGGTACCTACTCAGCCACATATATTACACACACACATTCTTTTCATTGCTTGTTGTCTTTTCAAAACACAACAGTGTCATTGTTCAGATGGCAACTTCACAGCAAAAGGCAATTGTCACATCCCTCCCCTGGAATTGGCTGTAGTTCAGATTTCAAAGCCCAGAGCAAGGTTTTTTCACTGAAGCTTTTTTCTGGAAGCATGCTGACAAGCAGAGTGGCTTACCCTCAAATGTGCCAGGCCATAATAAAATCACCAGTCACACAGGATCTTCTCCAGACCAGACAAAGATACTGCAAGGGCAGGAAAAACAGATGCCCTGCAAATACCAGAAATCATGTGGTGTTTACTGGGGCTCTCAGCTTTGTTCCTGCCACTCAGCTGGAGCAGCTCCAGGCATTCTGGGTTCACACTGGACTGACTCCAGATTCAACGACAATGTAATAATTTATGTGCATCTCCACGCTTTGGTTTTCAACCCTACAATTAAAAGGATACAGGGATACAGTAATTTCCTTGCTGAATCAGACCTGTGGGCCCCTTAACACAGGATCCTGCATTTCCACTGGTAAGTGGAAATTTGACAGCATAGTTCTCTATGTCCTGGTATTTGGCAAACTGGTGCTTTAAGAAGGATGACAAAGGAAACCTGGATAGTGAGTGAAAAAAAAAGCTTTTCTGAAAATCACAGGGAACTCTTACTGCAGTATTTTGAGGATATTTGTTAAGCGAGCATGGTTCAGTCTGTGTGTATAACTGCTGCTAGGAGGAGAAAAAGAATGAAATTCCATTTGATAAAGAATTTTGTGCTTTCATTAATCACTTCTGTTTTGCTTTTGAAAAGAACTCAAACAATCTCATTATGCCCTCCATAACTTTGTTTTGGGTCTGCTGAAGTACTGCAAAATGTCTTACACTCTATTAAATACTACTGGAAAAAGAAGCAAAAAGCAGAACACCAGTTGGGAAGAAAAAGAACAACTAAATAAAAACAATGTCTTCAACCCAGTCAGGCTTGTATTTTATTGTTCCTCTGAAGACAAAATAGAAAAACAAAACACATAAACAAAAAGTCAAATCAACGTGATTTCCTCAACCATTTTCTTTTTGTCAGTATGTCATTTTCCAATGGAAAACCACACTGCCAAAACTTTACTGACTAATTCTATGTACAAAGTTCCTAGAGAGCATCTCTGTGAGCTGTGATAATTAGGACAAGACTCACAAAAAACTAAGTGGCTGTGAGGAAATTCAATGGTTGCACATGGATAATATTAGGCAATGCAATTCCTACCATTATTTTTACCTTTAGCTTTCAAGATACCGGCCGAGTACAACTTCTACTTTACTGTCAGCCAAGAGATGTAGCTTATTAGAGGGGAAATACGTATATCAAATAGCTGCTGCCATGAAAGCTTTGCTCTTGTTCTGTCTTCTTTAGCTTTTTTCTCTTAAAAAGTCATTAGACCGAAAGTAAATGGTCACTCTTTATGGACTAAAAACATTGTGTATCCTTAGTTCATCAGCACAAAGAACACAAAACACAATGGATATTTATCTTGTCTAGATGCCAATTAAACTTCTATAAAAGTGACCAGAAATTATTCTTACCAGCTCAGGAGAATCCTTTCTGGGGAAGATATTTCAGTGCTAACAGCTTTGATTGTATGAAAAATACTTGCAGAAGTACTTTCTCAAGACATCTTGATAATCCAGCTGCCAATACCAACCAGACAGAGGAATCTGAGAAGGGAAGGAACAAATGCATAAGTATTTGTGCAAGATGGTGAGCTCTGGGGCAGCTTGAAAAGCAGTGCTGTGCAGCTGCCCTGCTTATCAGGAGCTCCTCCACAAAATACTACTTCCACAGCTATTTCCTACCAGTGGCAAGTTATTCCTGGCATACAGGAGCAGTGAATTTCTTCCTGGCCCCACACTGGCTCAGCTTCTTGGCAGAGGAGAGGTAAGAGGCCATCCTCTGCCTCTCTTCACCATTTTTCCACCCAAAAGCTCTTTTAAAGTATTCCCACCTGCTCCTCTGTGCTCAGACGCAAAGCTAAGACAGTATAGAAAGATAGCAATATACTTGCTATTCCAGCTCCCTGGACATAAATACTCTGCTTGACTCAGACTGGTGGAGCTGCGGTACAGGGAGGTACTAATACATAAACGTGTCCACCTCTCCCAGTGCATTTATTTTCATGTTTTTCCAGTCCTTTCAATCCTCTTTGTTTGGTTTGGGTTCTGTTTGTAACTTGGCTGAGAGATACTGTCAGCTGCTTACCAGCACTAACAGCCTGTCCATTCCTGTGAATAACCTGGGCAAGCCCAATCCAACCCAACAACACGTTCCTCTGCTGGGCTGGGAAATGGCTTTCATATATGACTGAAGGCTAGAAAGGTCCTTATCTCCACACTTCAAAGAGCCTCCTCCCATATGACAACTTGGTGTCTCCCCATGGATAATTTGAAAATCTTATTCTCAACGGTTTTAAGCCTTTTGATCTTCATAAAAGCCAGGTCACAGAACATCTTATACCGTATGCCTTGAGGAATTCCATAAAGTCTGAACTGTTGCCACATCCAGGCCTCACTACATCTAATCTCGCAGTATTTATGAGCTCATATTTTCTTTGAAGGGACACAATCTACTTGAAAATCTTGTATTAAAATCACCAATGTCAGCACCAGTGCCTGCATTTTACATTAGTAAAAGGGGAATAAAATCCATAATCCACTCATTTTTCTCCAACCAGTCCAGCTTTTAAGCCATTTGCATTTACTCTCCAGCAACAAAAGCAGATGAGGAAATTTCCAGCCAGCTTCGTTCTCTGCAGATGCCAGTTCTACAAACATTGTATTGCAAATATTGCCGTAAGTATTTTAATCTCAGTAAAGACAATGTCAGCCTCGTGTCTTTAAAATACATGCATGAAGCTGTTTTAGAAAATCTTTGTAAGGCTGTTATAAATTTTGGATATAAGCTCGCCGATGACGTATATTTAAGGAACTATGAAGATCAAAAGCAGAACGAGAGGGATTTATTTCCACATACTCTTATGACATCTTTTACCCATCTGTCTATAAGTTAGCATTTCTGAAAGTGCTTTTCATCACCCTGTTATCTTAGGGCAAGATCTCTGCCCATAGCACTGAACACACCTGAAGTGCAGAGGGCCCTCAGTTTTCAGTGATTACATTGGGAGCCACCAACACTGCACTGATGGCAGCTTTGCCAGGAACAGTCACAGTGTCCCAAATACTGTCAGCAGCTGTCACCAAATGTATCTTTCTGCATTTGCTGATGTAAAGCAAGACATGAAGCTGATCCAGGTGGGAGAAAGCAGCAACATATCCTGAACTCAAGACATTACTGAACTCCAGAATTCATAGGGCAAACTGAAGGAATGTGCCACAGATCTAAAATAAGACTTGTAAGATCAAGCTATGCCTCTCTTCCTTCCAGGAAGAACAGCGAATCATGAAAACTTGTGGCATTTTTACTGATTAAGTCAAGCACAATACAAGTCTTCCTTTTATAGACAAGGCCTTGGAGTTAGCTCTCTCCTTCCTGCTGGGTCAATACTCATAGAAACATTAGACTTGATTTGGTTTACAGTGATGCTTCACATTTCATGGAGTATTCTCCATCCCTCATCCACAAAAGTGACAATGAGCAAGTACATCCCAAGTCATGAGGGAAAAGATGATGAATGTTAAGGGAATCTATTGGAATTATGCTGCATTACAGAGTAAGGGAGAAATGCTTCCAATGTCATTAAATTTCTCATTTGTCTAGTGCATTTTTCTAGATCATAAGAAACACATCAGGGAAAAAAACGAACATCTACACAAAATCAATAGGAAAAGAGGAAAGAAAAACTGATAAAATTTACACTACCCAAGAGCTAAGAGCACCCAAGATGGCAAGTTTGACATCTTTCTCTTCCACTTTTAAGAGTAGGTTAAGGCAAGTAATGAAATTTTATACTCAGTGTGAAGAATGACAAAACGGGAAATAAATATAAAATAAATGAAAAGGAAATAAATAATCACAGGGTCTATGGGATGATGCTAGAAAAAAAAAAAACAACACAAAAAGGGCATTCCTCTTGCCAGTTGTCAGAGACATGAAGTCACCTAGTACAACCTTCATCTATAACGGCTCAGATCCGTACTATTAGGAGACAGCTCCAGTGGTTTGAAGCCTAATTTATGATTTTCAGACTGCCAGCTGTGACATAACTCACTGGGCAGCAAGACTGAGGTCAATATACGTTTAAGTTAAAAGGTTTTTTGTAAGCCTGTGGGGTCAATCAGGAAAAGCTGCCATTATTGCATGGGAGGGAAGATGGGGAGAACGAATGGGCTGGCAGGGAGAGAAGTGACCAAGCAGTCAATTCCTGTTAAGTAACTAAGGCTGTTTTATTGCTAAACAGCAGTCTAGCAATAAAGCACGTCCTGGAGTGTCTGAGCCAAAGGACCTGCATCCCTTGGAAAGAAATATTCTACCAATTCCTCTATTTCTTCTTCCCTGTTATCCTCTAAGAACCTTCTTCACAAGCACAGTTAGAACTCAGATTCAAGGGCTTCTTCCAGGAAGACAATTCAGAAAACTACTAAGCCACCTGGACAGAGTTTGTTTCAAACAACCTAAGGTCCCTGTGCATGAAGAGCACGTTACAGGCCCTGCCCATGCCCTGCACCATGGCTTCATCACCCTGTCCAACCTGAAAAGTAAGGCCTTCCAGAAACGGAGGTTCCCAATTTTATTTGCACCTACCTTGCAGCCACGGTGATGTTGTTTATACTAAGACAATGTTCCTACTTAGTAAGCACCTATATAATCATATTTAGGCTGTAATATTCTTTGTGGACTGTTCAGTAGCAAAAAATCATGGCACCTAGATCAACTGATTGTAGCTTGTGTCTACTCCTCAGAGGAGAATGCTCTCTGGTGCAGAAGTGGTTAGCGCAGAAGTGGCCAAATCTGAAGCCTGCCCTGTGCATTCCTGACCCAAGCCTGTATATAAGAGAAGAAAACCGGTATCTGTGGTTGATCTCCCCTTCCTTAGAAAGCTATGGCTCTAGCTGCACATGCTCAAGTTGCCAAGATGAGATCTGGTCAATAAAGACAGACTTAGGAGATTGAGCTGGAGTCTCTGCTCTTCTGTCTGCAGGAGCCCAAAGGAACAGAACCCTTCACTTTATCTGACAAATGTTCAGAGGAATAGGGCATAGGACACAGAGGGAAAAGTGCCCTGTTGGAACACAAAGGGTGGGAGAGGTCAACAAAGTTCAGTAAAAGTTATAATAGCTTTTACTACTCGTACAGTAATGCCTCGAGAAGAACTCAAAAACAAAGACAATCCAGACCAATGTATTTATAGGATGACTACAAACAGAGAAAGCATAGAAATCACCTTCCTGTAGACTGCCTATGGTAAGATCTGGAGCTGGAATAGGCCAGCAGGCTCTGGGTAACATCTTAACTGGCTGACAGCACAAAAAAGCCTGGGAAGCTACTCTCCAGCCAAGCTGGATTGGGAAGCAGCGTTACTCACCAAGATTGCACCAGTGCTGTTCCAGAGAGCACGGACATGGCCACGGAGTCCAGCTTGGTTTGGCACAGGAGGTGGCTGCATAAACAGCGGTTAGAACAAGATCCAAAACCAAGCCTATTGCTCCCACAAGTGAAGATGGCATGACACAAAAGAGACAGGCCGCCATGGGCAGCGACCCAAGGCAGGGCGTAACAAAATTAAGTTTCATTTCTAAGGCCAGGCCATGACTGCTGACAGGGCTGGCATGTCCAAAGAAGGCACTAAAAAGGAAGTCCAGGTTTCACCCATGAGCAGAAATGCATATTGTGACTATTATGACTTTTCAATTCTAATGCAAGACCTCACTCTGACTCACCATATGACTTGCTTACTGTTCACACTCAGTTTCAAATTTACTTTCCAACTTGCTGGAGGGAAAGCATGTTGGCAATCATTTCTTTTCCTTCTCTGACTGCTTGAATCTATTGCTTTAGAATACAGAACCGGCTTTTTTTTCTCCATACTTGGAGGGTTCTCTGCTCTGTGTAGGACTGAGAGCATCTTCAAGAAAATCCCTTGTTACTCACATTCTCCTGAGACTCCCTTGTTTCTGTTCCAGGTAGCTGGGTCATCTGTGTTACAAAAAAAAACAAACAAACAAACAAAAAAAAACCCAGCATGAAAGCAATTCTTTTGTAAAACTGCTACATATGAAAGGAAAATATGATAGAACATCCATTTCAGACATAAACTCTCTCGAGAAACAAGTATGAGTTGTTGGTCGAGGTCTCTGCTTTGAATAACTGAAATGTAAAGCAGCACATGAGGCTTTGGAAGCACTCAATTTCAGCGTGGGACTCAGGAGCACAGCTCTTACACATCCACAATTGAAGATTAGATACACCTACCACCTCTGGGCTGAGCATTTTCACTATGTAGCACTTCAGATGGACTTTTGAGAACCACAGCTGTGAGGTGCATACAAGATTCAAGTATTTCCCTCATTATTATTGCAGAGCCCGTAAATGGCAAAAGCAGCTCATGCTTTCTCCTGGTTTCTAACTTGCGGGAAAGCTCGTTATCAGCAGGGCATCCTTGAAACAGCAACCAAGAGCATTAACTTTTAATATTTAATGTATTCCTCAGGCTCTGGGAGAGCAATGTGAGAAATATCCCGTAAAAATCTATTAGTGTTAATAAAATACCACCCAACAGGTTGTCCATTATCAGCAATTAAAGTTTTCAAAGCAGGTCAGATAACTCCCTGGAATGATTTGTGTGGCTTTACATCCGTTCTTCTCCTTTTTTTTTTTTTTTAATTTTAGTTATTAAACTTTCTCAACTCTTTTTTTCCTCCCTCCCACAGCACAGGCTGAGCCCTAACCAGTGAATTATAGCACTAATGAGGTGTTTATACTCTCTGCCCATCAATCACAGATGTGTGTGAGTGAAAGCGCCAGCCGATAGTCGGGAAGTGCTGCAGCCTTTGCTGCAGCCAACAGAATATTAGACTGCAGCTAGATAAATCCCCTGCTCTCTCCGTTGCTCATACTACAGTGCAAGAGCACATACACTCCATCTGATTTTCCAGCAGTGTAAAGAGGACATCATTGTAGCTCACATCTTTAACTTCTTTCTGTCCCATTTGCCTCACTTTAACCCTTAATCAGAGCATTGCTTGCCTGCAAAGTGAGAGCCCCAACAACTGAAGGGGCAGATAATGCAGCACAGTGAGCTAAGGCAACAGGTACCCCTGCTGCTCTGACCCCCCAGGTCCCACTGCTGGCACCCTGTCCTACTGCAGCACCCTGAGGGCCCAACACCCATAGTGTAATTAGAAAGCAGTTAATTTAAGATGTGTGCATCCTTAAAAATAAATTTAAAAACAGAATAAACCAAAATGCACTTGGGCTTTTAATAGCGAGGCTTTAGCTTTCTCACTGGTAATGAATTCATCTTTAAGAAAATCAAAGCAAATCTAGATGAATAAATATCCATGTTCATAGTTTTATGCCTCAAATACCTCTACACCTACACAAACAGCAATAAAATGAGGTCTCTGTGGCCACAGCTTAGCATAGACTGGCAGCTATGGGAAGATCACAAATATGGCGTTCAGGTAGAACTCCTCAAGGTGTTTTCACCTTGTGCCTTGAAGGTCACAGAAGACAGCAGGCTTCAGGCTGATATGCCCCAGCCCTGCACAAGAATAAAAGGGTCTCCTATGTGATCTTTAAGGAGCTGTGAGCAAGCAGACAGAGTTAAGGGGACTGAAATCATAAAGTAGCTGCTTCTGTTCTGGTTTGGGAGGGGGATCCTCACAAGCCTGAATTCCCACATTCATATAAAAACGGGTACACAGGAGCACATGCTGGGGTGCTGCATACTGGGAGCCCTGAGCAGTATGCACAGCACTAGCAGTCCTCCTCCCAGGAGCTGTGGTTTAAACCTCACATCAGGGTGGGGTTCTTCCTCATCCTGTTGAAGGATTGGTATGGAGGGTTTCCATATTATCCTGAAAGAAAGCTGTGTTTTCATTGGGATGTGGTTGATCTATGTGGTGCTTTTTGGAGCAGTATCCCCCCACCCTTGGATTTCACATAAATAGCAACCACTCATCCCATCTCCCCCACTTCCCACCATATTTATCTCAAATGATCCTGTTCTATCTTTTCCATTTTATGCTCCACTCCCATAAATAAAGCTTCCCTTAGCTCCTGCTCCCTTTGCACAGCCCAGGTGCAGACCCACACCATGAGCAGTTCTTCCCTCCCCTTGCCCTGCAACTGCTCGCCCATCATCCATTGTCCTTTCGGGGACATCTTGCTCCCTTCGGGATGGAGGTATCTTGCTTTCACCCAGGCTCATGGCTGGGGCAGAGGTTTCTAATTCTTTTCAACCTGTAACCTCCTAGCATTTCTCTAAGGAAGTTATAGTTCCTTGTGCAGGCAATTTGCGTCAACTGCCAAAAATCATGCTCTCCGTAGATACTTGAGACAAACTCTTTCCTAGTTAAGGCTGCCAGGACCAGCCTGCTAATAGAGAAACTTAATGACATTTTCCAGCGGGAATAATAGGTCAGCTACAGGAACAGATCCCCATGGGAACTAGCTGCAGACTCTTGGGGGATATTTACCCCACATTCAGGGGCAGCTCACCTTCTGGCAATGTCTGTAAGCACATTGCTCAACAACATTGACAACATCACCCTACAGCCAAACTGCTTCTGGTGCTCAAACACATCTGAATGTAGCTTGGGTGCCTCCCCCTCCCACTCTGTCTGCTGTACAGGCTGCTGAATTAGAAATTGGTAGGGATGAGAAGGGTGGGGAGGGAGACAAGCAGACACTGGGTTTTGTGGTAAGCAGTGGGGAGGGGGACTTGGCAGCTCAGCATAGCAGGGCAGGAAGTCTTAATGCTTGGAGCCAGTTGACTAACCTCACTGATGACCTTCCATCATAGGCGCCAGTGCTCTCACACAGGGGAAAAAATAACAGAAGGAAAGAAAGGAACACAGGCTTAGAGAACATGGTTCAAACGAGCAGTGCAGTGCACAGATGAAAGGCACTTCTTGCTCCAGTCACCTGCAGATATGGGGGAACACTAGGAAGTGGGACAGCAGATTTCCTTCCTGGGTGCACCTCCCAGATTTGATTTCTGTTAAGAGTTAAGTTTACATTTATGCACCAAAGCAAGTGGGTGGATTTTCTCGAGAACTTGGCATGTTGAGAAAATGTGGCTTTGAGTATCCCAAGGGCTACATGCAAATCATGGGGTAGGTGTGTTGTACAGCCTCAGCCCTGAATCACTCAGCCTGGTGACAGGATCAGAGCACACTGCAGCTCCCTGACTCACATGCCCAGGATTCCTTCCTGTGGAAACCAGAGCGTGGGAGGGGAGAAAACAGAAATGGTGCACGGCCACATCTGGGAAGAGAGGAGACAGTCTTTGACACAAGAGTTGGGAAACACTGAATATCCCACAGTTCAGCTAAAGCCCCAGGGAGCTACTGGGTGAGAAGTTCCCCTAAGAACTTGAGTTCTGTAACTGTTGTCCTCTTCTGACATCCCAGACGCCAAAAGAACAGAGAGAACAGGGATACCCGACTTCACTGTATCCATGAATGAAACAATCTCTCTGTATACATTTCACATATTCTTTCTGTTGCTGAAACAGAACACTTAAAATATAAGTTGTCTCTGAAATATTTTATGAATCTCTTTTTCCCCCTTAGTCCCGTGTAATGAAACGCATACAGAGAGTTTAGCAAATCGTTTCCTTTCATCACAGATACGCAGTCACCTCTAAGTAGGAAAAATTTATCTGCTTAGCAATAAAACATCCATGGTGGAAAAATACATACAAGTATTGACGATGCCTTTGAATGCTCCTAGACAATGTGTGCAAGCACATGCAAGAGAGCCCATGAAGCTTTCCTGGTGGATCCCACTTCCCCCAGCTACCCACCCAACTGACTGCAGAACAATCCATCTTGTAGCAGTGCCAGCAGAAAGGAACGTGCCTCCACACACACTGCAGAGCCTGGGAAAGAGGGAGAAGAGAGTGGGCATTACAGTAGTTTATGGGTAGGACTTTCATGTTTAGGACAATACCAGCAGTCAGCTGAAAATCATTAAGATTGGTCACTTGAGTGCTTTTGCAATCCATGGGCATGAGTCTGAGGCAGCCATGCTGCAGTGATTCATGCAGGGAGCATGTGAAAATCATACATGCAGAGTGGCTCATACAACAGAGCCAGATGTCTAAGGTGTAAAAGAAACAAGAGTCTAATTAAGGTCACCCTTACATACGTCACAAGTGACAGAGGCACTGATACATTCCATATCCATTTTGCACTTGCACTGTAGCCAGGGTGGCAAAACATGCACCCTCCAAAGACAACCAAGATCTTTTGCACAATGCCCAGGAATTCATACGTTGGGTTTACACCAGCAAAGCTAGGTAAAAACAACGCTGCATTGCCAAAGCAGTGGGCAAGTATGGAGCCAACCTGGGCAAGCTGGAGTGAAAGTCATCAATCTGTATAAATTCTGGGGGCAACACTGAATTTTCTCTCCTTGCTGTATTAGACTATATGGAAATGAGAGCCAAGATGGGAGCAGGGAGAAGTGAATGGGGGCGGGGTAGGGGGAGTCACGCACCGTAATGTGAAGCCTCAAAAAGGTAGGAATTAAATCGCAGCTAAGAGTTTGATTTCACCTTATATTTAATGGAGACAAAAACCACCCACTGATGGAATGGAGTTTCTCTCATCTTGAATTAGGTAGGATATACATTCAACCCAAATACTGTGCTTAAGACTAAAACAAGGTGAGATGAATCCTGCCCCAGATGTCCTACTCAGATCGCAGTTCACCTCCTCTGTGCCAGGTTACACTAACTCTGCTATCCGTGACATCCCTGGCCTCGCTCAACAGCTTCCAGCAAAGCCAGGAAGAGACTCCAGGATGATCTCCACCTTCTCAGGCCCTCTGTCTTCTGTTTCTGCTGCCTTTTCTCAAGCTGATCTTCAGTCAATGCCCTGAGAAAGCCAGTGAGCCTGTAAGTGGTGATGCCTAACCAGCAGAAATAAAGGCAGGAGTTGGGGGAACACAGGGATGCTAAGTGGTTGGTTATTTCAAATAGTCCATTTCAATTGCAAAAGACAGGGACGATTTCTCTTTGAACAGCCTCTTTGACATGTTTCTAAGATAGGTGAATTACTGGGCCCTGACAATCTTCCAAGGGCAGCAGAGCTTTCTTCCCAGCTTCCTTGCTAACAGGCGCAAGAGCTTCAGACCCAAACTCCATCTCTCCTCTACCTTCATATGCTCTCTGCACCCCAGTGCACACACAGACCCGTGGTGAGCAAAGCTCAGCCATTCTGGGAGGGAAAACAAAGGCAGCTGTCAGCAGCCAGGGCTGCCATCAGATCCTGAGTGCCAGGGGGGTGCAATTCACCTCCTCTGTGCCAGGTTACACTAACTGCTATCCGTGACATCCCTGGCCTCACTCAACCGCTTCCAGCAAACTGCCCAGACTTGCACTGATACAATTAGTCTGCCTCAGTCCTGGAAAAGGAGAACTCGTGAAAAATTACATTGAAATCCTACCTCTTGCAATGCTCACAACTTCCTTCTTTTCCTCCTTTCTTCATTTTTATTTCTGCAATTATTTCTCCCCCTTCCTTTTCCCACCTCTTCCCCTGTTAATAGGGGGGAAAACACAAGAAAGAAAACACAGGCAGCCAAAAGCTCATTAACATACTTGACCTTTCTGGAGAAAATTAATTCCAAATTCGCACATACCGGCTGTGTTGCTTGGTTTTGTCAAAACGGTGGCATCATTAGAGAGGAGAAGAGATGGCTCAAGGGGACGGGATGTCTGCCACCTCAATGGAACTTGCACCGAGTTACTGAGTGCTGGCACAAATAAAGCAATGACATGGGCCATTCTGTCAGCTTTTCACATGAAATTAATCTTCGTTTCGTTGGCTGTGTAAATTTTTATCACCATAGAGTAGGGGGTGATGAATATACCAAAGCATCCTGACAGCTATGGCCTGAAAACTCGAGATTGTCTCAGCATCTTAACCGCAGTGGTGCTGGAACAATTCTCTTCCCCTAACGTTCTCCCCATGCGTGTGCACACGTGTGTGCCTGAGTGCGGGTGTGCGTGGCTGTCGGTTCATGTGAGTGAGCTGCTGACACTCTTCTTCGATTCAAATGTGCTGTGGCCTGGGAAATGCTTGGGGTTTGGATTTCCTGGCTCGAGGGCAATGGCAAACAAATTACTGCCTCTCTCTCTCACTCTCTGAGTCCCAGTCCAAAAGCCAGTGTGGATCCCAGCATGCTTTGCTGGAGTTGGCAGGATTTCCTAACAGATGAACAAAAAGAGCAGCTTTGCCTTCTCCTGTGGCTCTGCAGCTTGTTGGTGCTGCTGCTCGTACAGCGTGTGTCATGTCACAGCCCAGGTGGAGGCGTGACATTGTTTGCTGCTAGCAAGGATATGAGAACAACACTCCCTTCAGCACTGCCTCATCCCCAGCCCCGGAACAAACACTGCTGAGGCACCAACACACACACTCAGCCCCCCTCATTGTACACTCACCCCGATACAATAGGGTAAATGCAGACCACCCTCACTGTACACTCAGATGTACTTGCACACACAGGTCCAACTTCGGTGTTCCCCCTCCACCCAAGCTGTCGGTCAGAGGCAACATGCTAGGCAGGAACTGTGCTGCTGACACTTCTAGCTTTACCCAGAAAGTCAGGATTTGCTTCCTGGATCATAGAATGGCCCAAGTTGAAAAGGACCACAATGATCATTCATTTCAACCCCCTGCTTTATGCAGGGTCACCAGCCACCAGACCAGGTTGTCCAGAGTCACATCCAGCCTGGCCTTGAATGTCTCCAGGAATGGGGCATCCACAACCTCCTTGGGCAGCCTGTTCCAGCACGTCACCACCTGAGTGAAAAAATTCCTCCTAATATCTAACCTAAACCTCCCCACCTTAGCTTAAAACCATTCCCTCATGTAAAGCACGTGGAGGTTCCCAGAACAACCCTCATTTTGTCCTAAAATGTGCACACACAGAAGTTCAGAGAAACTTGCAGATGCTGTGCAATGATGGATCCTGACACGGGTACTGAACATCCACATAGACTGACAGAGTGGAAGGGTGTGTATACCACATAAGAAATCCATCTTCATATGAAGGTAGATGTCTTCATACACATTAAGTGTGCACACATAAAATATAGACAGACAGATGCCCACTTTTTTGTTTATTTGAAGATATCCCACAAATAACCATTATCAATGTCTTAAAAGTAAACATAGGTGGAAACACATAACAGAGGTCAACTGCTATTTTTAATTATCAATCTTCTGCCATCCAACAAGTTTTGCGCCTGAGTAAATCCGTAACGGGAACCAGAGCTGAGCCTCTCTGAATCTGAGTCAAAGGTAGCTAAAAAGAAGATACATGTAAGTACATATCCATGCACATATGATTTACATCTGCATGCTTTTCTCAGGTCACTGCATGAACCTCTGGTCAATGACCACTGTCACATACTCCTACACTGCTGTCCCTTGCACTGAGAAAAGTAAAACAAACAAACAAAGAAACAAAATAATAAAAGCCTCTTCAGCTTGTCGTTCTTACCTCATCTGTGGCAACCAGATTCCTGTCCTTTCTGTTTTTGTGGAGCAGATGAGAGTCTTAACCCTTTAGCTCTTTCAGCAGCAGTAGAAAGTCCCTGGGGAGTCTCATCTCCCTGATCTGTGGACAAAGGAAAACAGTCATGAAGAGCTGGCAAAGAGGAGTGGTCAGACTTCTACCCCTGTCCTGATCCCCATCTGAAAAAGGAAGAGCTACATGAGAAAGAAGCTTCCCAGGAAAACACTACGGCAACACCTGTGCTCTGCTCTAGATTTTCTCCCAGCTTGAAGATAAAACAAATATGACAGCCACAAAGACACATCTGTTAATGCCCACCTCGTAAGTGTTCCAATCTTCCCATTGTTAGTGTTGGATGAAACCACCATCAGAAACAGAATAGAATCTGATGTTGGGAAAAATTTTAGCTGAATGTTTAGCCACCAGAATATTCTATGATCCAGATTTGAGTAATCCCATGGCATTAGCAAAATTTGGTGTTTGGCCATAAAAAAATGAAAAAAAAAAACAACCAACAAGAAACCTAATAAAAGGTCAGTTTCTTTCAGTTTTTTTCTTAAGATTTTTTTAAGATTTTCTTTTTTTCTTAAGATTTTCTTAAGATTCACAGTTTTTTATTTCAGCTTTCCATTCACCCGAGTGTTTCTGCTCAGGACTTCCTTCTGCTTGTATCTGAGAATGGGGATTCTTCTAACTGGGGTCCAAAAGAAAGCTGTAACAATCAGAAAGATCAATGACATGGAATGGTGACTCCATGACAGGAGATGTCATGACAAAGGAACTAGCACAATGGAAAAGTATTACAAAGGAAAGAGTAAGTGTTCACCAAACGAACATCTAGATTCACTGGGACAGCTCCACAAGGAGAAATATCCAACCAGAGATACTTTTCCAGTAGCAGTCAGCCCATCAATGAGGTCTAAGAGAGGTGCAGCCAGGCTCCACCCCTTCCCGTTGCATAGCTGAATTGCCTTCACTTGTGTTCCCAGGGCCGTCGGCCGTCCAGGTCCTTTCCCCCAGTGCTCAATCAGTGCTTCAGGCCAGAACTCAACAGTTACCACACTGAAGCTAAAAAACCCTTTACTTCACTTCATGCCTTACAGAACAATAGATTTGTAGGAATGTCTACGGAACTGAAAGTTCTTCCTCACACTAGGTACTGTAAAGTGACAAAATTCAGATTTTTCATGATGTGGATGAATCACACTGAACAAGCATTCAGTGCACAGCTCTTATCTGTGTTGGATACAGCAATAGCACAGAAGAATGAACGCTGTGCTTCTGCACAGTAAGTAAAAGCACAGTAAGTAAAAGCACAGTAAGCTGTGTAAAGCTGTTCCTTGTGCCAGTGATTGTGGATGTCTAACTTGTACTCCTTCTGAATGGTGAGACTTGGACAAGGGCTTGTGACCAGTATGGATACCGGCTACTACCAAGACAGGGCTGGAAGAGAAGGATCCTGGCTGAACCTCTCCAAACATGGGGAAGTAAAATGTTCAGTGGGTCTTCAAAGTGAGAAAGAAGAGCAACGAAGCTCACAACCATAGAATTATGAGAGATTTGGTAGGTTGTCTTACCTATCCTGTTCTCTGATAGCTCAATCAAGTCCTGGGATCCTAATATGGCCATGAAACTCTTCGAGATCTCTATATTTTAGCACAGGCTGGTAAGAAACAACGCTCACTGTTTGGTTTACTTATTTATTATTTTGTTATCAATTCAATTACAGCGAAGTGCCCATGGATACCCAGCTGAGAGGTATCTGGCAGCAATGGAAGCTAACCGCATCCTGCGCTGGATTAATAGGAGCACAGCCAGCAGATCAACAGAAAATATTAATCCTCTAATTACCCTAATTAAAAAACCCTAATTGTTAGACCCCATCTGGTCTGTGTCCAGTTGCGAGCTCAAGGTACAAGGCCTCACAAATCCAGAAGATGAGGAGGAGGCTGGAGCACAGGTCCTCTAGAGAGGCTGAAGGAAGTTTGTCCGACCTACAGAAGTCTTAGGGGGCACATAATAGCAGCCTGTCAATACCTACAGTGTTATCAAGTAGATATACACAAGCTGTTTGTTAATATCTGTGGCAGAGGAGCAAAAGAAATAAAAGGTAAAAATAAAGGTCATAAATTGAAGGAGTGAACAACTTGCTTGGACGTAAGGACAAAAAAATTGCACTAATCAAAACTCTGACTGAAGAAGGTTTTAAACATCTGATCGGATAAAGCCCCAAGCAAACCTTTCTAAGCACATTGTTGAGCATGCTTGGACCAGGAGCCTGCACTAACTCTCAAGAGGTCCCGTTACACCTGATTTATCCATCTCTTCCTTCACATTCTGCAACACCTTTGTGAGGTGAATAAATGTACCTGTATCCCTGCAAGCATGCTTGCAAGGCAGAGGCTGCGTGTGTACTGATTGCAGTAATGCGTACAGCAGCATGTGCTGTTGGTTGGAGTTTGCATGAGCGTAAATATGAGTGCTCAAATAAGAGAATTTCTCCCTCTGTGTATGTGTAAGCACAAAAAAAGGAAGAGTATTTGTGTATGTATAATTGCGTCGGTGTACTTACTGTACTTACGTACAGTGAAATTGCTGCAGGAGAGAATGTGTGTATGTGTATGCATGTAAGCTCAGGAGAGGAAGAGTATGTTTCCAGCTGCATGGAGATTGCAGAAAAGATCTCTGAGGAAAGCTGCACTAACAGAGGATCCTTCTCCCTCTCGCCAGCCCATTGTGGCTTGTTGAAGTAATGTAGTTTTTGAGGAGGGAAGTCTTATATCTTGAGACAAACCACATACCTCCAGGGTGTGCATCCAGTCTGGGAGAGAGTGGAAGTGAGACAAGAGAACAGTCCAAGTCTCTCGGAGGTGTCATTGTGCGCGCACTGAATGCAGTGACTTGGCCCCATTGGAAGCGATGGGGTGAGAAGAATGAGCGAGCTTCCTTGAGAGGGCTTCAGAAATAGAAACAGGACAATTCAAACACGCGTCCACTTGAAATCAATCCCCATGTGCATTACCAGCGTGTCAAGGATCTTCTAATACGATTGCAGTTGAAAAAGTTGCTCAAAACCATGCTTAAAGAGATACATGGGCTGCAGTATAAAGCACAGTGTCAGAATACATGTGTAAAATAACGTTTGGTATCAAATGCTCTTAGCCTAAATATTCGCAAAAGGAGCAGCTGGTTAACTTTCAATTCTTTAATAAACCTCTTGCCAACCTGGGAAGGAGCAGAGAAGTAGCACTCCCAAATTCCACAGAGATGAATCACTGAGTAACCTGGGGGACCCTGGTCATGCAGAGGTGAAGGAGAATTGAAACAGATTGTGGAGGAGCACAGAGGCATACTGTGGGAGGAGAAAGGAACAGTAATCGTAGTTCATTCAGCAACACACATCCTGCTGTAGTCTGTGACACACAGTAATGTGAGAGGGATAAATCCCATCCAAAAGCTCCAGCTCCAGACACCCTGTTTGTCAGAGGAATTTGTATTTCAGCTCTGATTTGATGGAGGCTGCTGCTTACCAAAGGAGGTTACCAGACAGCCCTGGGAGCCCTTTGGAAGTTCTGAGTTGTTGCTGTTCATGTGCTGGGTTATGAGCAGCGAGCAGTGTATGCAAGCCAGGGAGTTGATATCGAGCTCATTTCATTGGATGGGATGGGAGAAGGGAGACTCCTGAGTAGGTGATCAGAATAAATGATTTACCAGGGCACTAAAAGATCAAGGCACTTATTTCTAAAAGATCTCAGAGCAGCTAAAGCCTAAAGTGTTATGGTGCTTTTAGGTCTACCCTCAGGCCGTCAGCCTTGCTCCAGCTTCTTGGAATAAGTAATTTGTCCTGTTCCCCATTAGCCAAGCAGTAGAAAATCTGTTCCAAAAGTTGCTTGCTTACTCCCCCAAGAAAAAAGGCATGTGATAAATATCTGCCTCTTAAGAACAAAGAGCCAGGAAGAAGGATAAAATTTCCACATTTTGCAGTGCCAGGAGTATGAAAAAAAAAGAAGAAGAAGAAAAAAAAAAAAAGGCATTTGAAAATGCTTTTTCAATGTCAACTCAAATTCTCACTCCTGATTTCACTTTAACACAACAGAAGGTTCTACGCCTTTACTCACTCTTTGGTCCTTCTTGATACCCCCTTCAGTTCACAGCTATTTCTCTGATGGTGTGACCATAACACCAAAACCATCTAGTTTCTCCTGACGAACATGAACTGTTGGGCCAAAGGGACAGTGAGTGGGGCCATGTGCTACCCTGTTACAATCACTATGGACTGCGAGCATTTTGTGATTGTAAGTCCCAGCAGGTTGGTAACATGTTGCTCCAGAGCAGGTTGTATGGATTGGGAAGGAATTTAATACCTCAGCATTTTAAATGACATTTCTAAATGTTAAACTAAATAGCACTGGAGTGAAAATGGCTGCTTCCGAAGGCACTCATAAAACTCCATGTGGCCAGTCACTAGAGGGGGTCAGAAGGCACCTTGTATCAATCAACAGGGGCTGTATAATCATTGTGGACCAGGATTTGATCTACCTTGACTTGTGCAAAGCACTTGACACTGTCCCACATGACATCCTGGCTGCCATGTTGGAGAAAAATATATTTGAAGGATAAGGAATTGGCTGAAAGGTCACACTCAGAAAGCTGTGGTCAATCGCTTAATTTCCATGTGGATACTGGTGACAAGTGGCTTTCCTTAGAGATTGGTGTGGAGACCAGTGTTATTTAACATCTTTGCAAGAGACATGGGCACTGGGATCAAGTGCACCCTAAGCAAGTTTCCAGATGACACCAAGTTGAGTGGAGCAGCTGTCATGCCAAAGGAAAGGGGTGACATCCAGAAAGACCTGGACAAGCTTGAAAGGTGGACCCATGCCAAAATCATGAAGTCCAACAAGGTCAAGTGCAAGGGCTTGCACTTGAAGAAGAGATTCACTTTTTCAGAGTCACGTTAGTGTTGATGTAAAATTGCCATGCAGACATGTCACGTGATACAACCAGAACCCAACTAAGTTGTGGTTGAAACAAGGGCATATTTTTATGTTAATTCAACTGGGCACCACGACAGTGTTGCTGACAATATCTTCTGTCCATATCCAGGGAACAAGAATCGAAATTCTGCTTTTGGTTACTGAATGCACACCCTTGGACTCTGCTGAAGAAGATTGACCCCTCTCAAGCTGTTCTCAAACCAGCCAGTTTCCCAGATAGTTTTCTCTGTTGACTGCACTTCTGGAATTCAGGCTGTAAAGATGTACTGTGTGCTAGGAAGGAAGAGGATCTATCTACTACCAGACAGCCCTTCACTTTAGCTCTTCGTTGGCATAATACCCATAATACAAAGCTATGCCATAAAAAGGTCTGATTTAAGTTATGAAAAGCTGTCAGTGATGAGAAAGGTAAAACTTGCTTCTCAAGTCTTTTCTCTTAAACTGTCATTAAAAATGATTCATGGTAAAGACAAAGTTTAAGCAACTACATGGTTAGAACTGAAACCCACCATAAATTCAGGCTTTTCTTTCTGTTCTTACCCTGTCGTACTGTATCGGGTTACCAGAACAGAATAACTGTATGAAGCCTGAGACAGCAAAGTCTGACAACTGAAACTCAACTGCTACTTGTTTAAAAGGTAAGCGATATCTTGAGAAACACATGTTGGCTGTGTGGTTTAAAACAATGGATCCTTGTAGAAAATAATAAACCCCTAGTTTAAAAAAAATAATAATAATAAAAAAAAAAAAATTGTAAAATGACATTTACCATAAGCAACAGGGCACTGAAACCACGTGCTGCAATACTTTTTCAGCACTGCTCAGGGGGAAGTGAGAAGAACTGAAGAACTGAAGAATTGGACACCTAGAATGCATGAGCTATTGAAAGAGGATGAACAGAGAATGTTTTTCTTCATCGTTTCTTTCTGAGAGAGAAAATGAATTTAAATAGAAAGTGAGGATGAGTAAAGTAGCAGGGGGAGGTAGAGAGATGAAAAGACTGGCTTTCCTTCCTTCCTTCCTTCCTTCCTTCCTTCCTTCCTTCCTTCCTTCCTTCCTTCCTTCCTTCCTTCCTTCCTTTTTCTCCCAATTCCAGCTCTCTGATTTTCACTTCCTTGCGTTGATACCCTTGCCTTTCTCACTGGGTGCACAGGGCTGGCAGTATCACTGCAGGGTTACTGGCCCTGTTTGCACCAGCCACCACCACTGAGCCACTGTTGCTGTAGATACTGCTACAGTAACATTAGAGTTTCCACAAAGATGTTGCAGCAATTTACTTTGGCGATTAAACTGTAGCCACTTATTGCACAGAATAAATAACTGGATAATGGTGAATTATGGGGCTACGACTCCATCAATGGGTTCTGGTGACATCATAAACCACAAGAACCAAGCTCGACTCATCAGAACTCCTGAGATGGAATTATAAGGTCCATCATTCAAATTGTGCTCTTTAAAGACATTTGATATTATATATGGAGCCAAAAAAACAGATAGAGGCAGAGACAGCCCACCAGTCTCTTGGGCCAGCCGTATGCTGTCCTGACCACCACGAGCCTGCAGCCAAGACTGGGAACAAACCAACTCTCTGCTGGCCGAGAATTTTCTTTTCTCTTAGATGGGCACATGTTCACATTGTCAGCCTGTTAACTACTGACATTGATTTAAACTAGCCAAGACTCTGGCTGCAAGCCTACTATACTAGGATAGCATTTACCTGCAGATGATGGCTGTAGAGGTTGAACAACATTGATTGTTTTGTATGTTTTGTACGGCCTATTAGATGTTATTTAAAATACTGATGTATCAGAGAACAGAACAATCTATAAGATTAGTGACAGCAGATGACTTTTCTCACTTGTAAATGTTGTTTGTTTGACTTCAGTGCTTACCAAAAGTTGTCTTTAGCAACTAACAAACATGTAGGGTTTTTTCTTTTCTTTTCTTTTCTTTTCTTTTCTTTTCTTTTCTTTTCTTTTCTTTTCTTTTCTTTTCTTTTCTTTTCTTTTCTTTTCTTTTCTTTTCTTTTCTTT
>NW_024884867.1:534260-558178 GCF_019232065.1 Centrocercus urophasianus
CCTCTCCTCTCCTCTCCTCTCCTCTCCTCTCCTCTGCTCTCCTCTCCTCTCCTCTCCTCTCTTCTCAGAGAGAGAGAGAGACTGATGCATTTGCAGCTATTTGTCTCTCTGTTCATTCAACAACGCTAAAGAAATAAAATCATTCTTGAGGATTGTTTTTCCTATTTGATTGCAAAAAAAGTCCCTGATGGGAAATCACAATAGAAATCCCAAATCAGCACTGGCTGGGACAGATGAAATGGTGAGTTCTACATTGCTGTCTCTCCCTCTCATCACCATTTCTCAAACACAACTTTAGCATTAGAGAACTGAGTCTCGCTACAGTGATTCCTCTTTAAATATATATGTAAGGGTAGTATTTTAAAAATCACTCATCATTGACCTAAAATGTGATACTATTTGAGGTCAACATTATATTTTCCATTAGGGACAGTTTGACCAATGTTGAGTACTTCTAAAATTTCCACCCATACATACATATTGAGAGAGGGGAAGAGCGTAGAATGAGATGTGTATCTTAATGTACCATACTAGACATAGAGACAAAACCACATTTTTAATAGCTTTCTATACTGATTTCAGAACTATTTATCATGTGACTGCAACAGCACACATTTGCAGACTTTAAAAACGAAAGCTAAGCTTCAAAATGTTGGACTCGATCAAAATCTCATTGCAAATTCATAATGCCCCCAATGAATATAATTGCCCCCAATGCAAGTGTGATCAGAAACAGGTGGTTTTGTCTCACTGTGTTACTCTCTTCACCTTCTAAGTTCTGTGCATGATCAACTCACGACTGTCCATACATTTTGCAAGTTGGCTAGAATGACCCCTTGGAGATGCATTTGCCTCAGCAGATCTAAATTTTCTCCTCTTCATCTACCTTCACTTCACCTTTCCCTGTCACACAAACACACTCATTCAAGTTTTACTTCTCCTGTTTTGCTTTTATCTTCTCTTCTCTACAAGAGATCCCAACTGTTCCCAGTATTGCAGCTTATTTTTCCTCTTAGTATTTCCTGGACATTGGCAACTGACAGCAGGGGCTTTAAAGGTGTGTTGAAGTCCTGACCTATTTTTCAACTCCAGTTTCTTCAGCTGTCTTAAGGGAAAAAAAAGGCAGGGTGTGTGGTTAAAAAAAAAACACCTCTACAGTTCCAAAAGCAGAAGAGCTGCCAGTGAGCCTCACCTAATGCCAATACCCATTCCTGCCATTCTGCACATACATAACCCAGAGCACCCCAACCTGCTCCCCTAAAAGTGCTGCTTGTTCTAGAGTGTTTGTAAAGTTGCTGATGAAATGCTATGTATTTCACCAGTTTTAACACAAACATCCTGAAAATTTGAAAAGAAAAGCAACCTTCCCTCAGCTGGAACTGTTGTTGCTTAGACCACAGGTTAGCAAAGAAACAGGAGGGGTTCTGTGATACCACAATGGGAACTGTGAACAATGAAAGGTAACACCTGAAAAAAATTGACTGTCCTTGAAGAAACCTGCATTACTCGGCTAGTGACCATATCCAACGTAAAAGTGTGCTGGAATTAAAGATTAGTTCACAAGTGATTTTCTGCTTAAAAGAAGTTTGTCATTAATATCCTTTGGAAAAAGGAATTTATCAACTTCTACCTATCAATGTGCTCCACAGATATTCAGATTATCCATACATCTATCACAAAGTAAATGCATTGTCAAAATGAGCCAAAGTTTATGAGCTTTCCTTCCTCTGAAGTACTCAAGAATGGTGGAACAGTTCTCCTATGCCACCCTATCCATTAGCCTGAATGTTCCCATCTAAGCCGTTTAACATGATCTGAGGCATAGGTTGCTATTTTCTTTTTTACTCTAAGCTTATTTTTATTGCAAGTCAGTTTCTCTAAAAATCTACACAGTAGGATGACGAATTACTGTGGTTAATTAGTAGTTTGCTGATTGTGTGTTTAGCAACCAAACTGGATCTATACCAATATGAAACATGGCGTACTCTAACTAGAAAACAAAATAATGGAAAGAAAGGATATGAAGCAATGTATTTCACAAAGACAGCACTTAAAGCTCTTAAGCATCACTGCAATGGGCAATATCTCAGCAGCATCATGGTAATGGTAGTTTTACAAATGGCAGAAGTGCAGATAGGGTGACAATGAGACTGCCAATGGACACTCACACTTTACATAAGGAAGAAGTGGCCATGTGTGCAGCATGAGACCTTCGTCCACGCCATCACAGAGCACAGGCTTTGGGATCATTTTTAAAGAGACCCAAATTGTTCTTAGACAACATGATGCCAACAAGATAAAAAGCAGAATCACAGCCCTGGAGTTTAGGACAGCAGACTCTGGCTTTTTCAAGAATCTACTTTGAAGTACTGCAGGGATACAATTCTGGAGAGAAGAGTCTAGGAAACCTGGATGATTTGCAAGGATCCAGGACCCCTCCTCCAAGTGCAAGAGTGATCCATCTTGATAAGCAGTAAACTGAGCAAAGGTAGCAGGAGGCCTGCACGGAAGAATATACAGAAACATCATTTAAACATGCTGGAAGTAAGCTAGGAAGGTTAATGCCCAGCTAAGCCTGAATGCAGTGAGAGAAGTGAAGGTCAGCAAGAAGAGCTCCTACAGGTGCATCACCATCAAGTGGAAGATTTTGGAAAACGTGGACCCACTGGTAAACAAGCAGGAGATGTGGTAAAAAGGACACAGAAAAGGCCAGGGTACTTCCCCTCAGTCTGTACTGGTAAGTTTCAAGTAACCTGGCGCAGCTGAACCTGCTTGGAGCAGAGTGTCAGACTAGACAACGGTCCCTTCTAACATCAGCTGCTCCGTGATTCTTTGAGAGATGAAAGGAAAAACACCACTTTAAAATCTGAGTGTTCTATTCTAGCAAGGGAATTAGGACTGAATAAAGGAGATGCTTCCACGGAGAAGGATGCAGGATTTGAAAGATCTGAATCACCTCTTTTCCTTAGTTCCATGTAGACAAGGCACTCAAACTGACTAGCCTATTGTGCTTACATGGTGCACGTGCAGTTGGAAAGGAAGCAGGAGGAACTGCAAAATGTGGCATAGCCTTTAAAACACAGGGTCTATTGTCTTACCTGACCAAATCTGCCTTAATCAGGTGCTGGCTCCATTTCACTTCTTGAACACGAGCTCCTGGAGCTGCAAGGCACACAAGGAACTTTAAAACCATGCAAGCTCTGGCCTAACAGAAAGGGGAAAAAAAACCCAACAGCAAAATACCTGAGTTTGCTCTTTCACGTTAGTTCCTTTGCCCAGGTGACAAGACATTTTCACCTGGCCAGAAAACAGAAGAATAGCAATAGGAAGATCAAATGGAATAGGAGGAAGTGAGAGCAGTGAAAACTGCCAGTTGTTTTGTGTATGCTTTTTTTTTCTTCTCCTTTAATTTCAATTTGAAAAGACAGTGAAATGGAAAATGTGCCTCTAGTTATTACCCCTCTGTGCTTCCTAAAAGCCTTTCTCTGAACTTTTAAGTCTCCTCAAGTTTCAGGTCCCCCCTCTCTCTCTCTCTATTTTTCTCTCTTTCTCTCTCCCCCTTTTTTTTATTTAAACTAATCTAAAAAAGCTATAAAAAGCCTCTGACACTATAAATTTCCTTGTAAACCCTGGTTTTATAGGTTTAATTGCCTCATTTTACTGCCTTGCATGCTTTGTTCCTTCAGTATTTTAGAGAGCTGCCCCAGTATTTAGCAGAAGCAGGCATCTCGGAGAAAGAGAGGCCATCTCTGAGCCTTGTACTAGAATTTGGACGTACTCAGAGCTTTGGCACGGTTAACACCCTATGGAGACTGAGCCTTGAAATGGCTCCACTCAGACTCATGCATGTGGGAAGTTGACCTAGACAAAAATGAAGAAAAACCTCAGCACTGGGAAATTCAAGTGTCACTTGGCATGGGATAAAATCACGCTCACAAGCCTTGAGGGTATGAGAGAAACCACAAAGGATCTTTCATAGGGGAAGGGGCTATGGTAAGGTTCTTCTTGGTATTTCTATTACATAAATAGCTCATTTTCTGAGTGTTTCCAAAGCATAATGCAAGAATCCCAAAGAATCCCAAGAAAATAGGAAGGACAATCTTGTGCTAGGTGCTGTACACAAAATTGAGAACTT
Organism: Centrocercus urophasianus; assembly: GCF_019232065.1. Classification (NCBI taxonomy): domain Eukaryota; kingdom Metazoa; phylum Chordata; class Aves; order Galliformes; family Phasianidae; genus Centrocercus; species Centrocercus urophasianus. The sequence continues at coordinate 538,396 of NW_024884867.1, forward strand.
GGTTTAAAGAGCCCCCTGTATAAACAACTATCCTCTTCAAAGGGAAAGACAGGCATGCATGAAAATCCTACCAAGACTACCCCTTCATTCTTTGTAGTCAGTAGACTAGATCATAATTTTGATCCTAAAAACTTGATGCCCAAGCAATCGGCAAAACTCATCTTTGTTTCGAGCACATGATTTCCTGATTATGCCACTGTCTGCTGGACTGACTTCCACAGACCTTAACAGGATACTGTGCCTGTCCCGTGTCCCACATTGAGTGGTGCAAAACCAACAGATGCATGGAAAATTCAAGTGGGAAACCAAAAGAAACCTTTGTAACTGGAAGGGTGAAAATGGCTCCGATTTTCCACCATGCTAGCAAGTAGACAGGGCTGGTGCTACTAGGGAGAGGTTCATGTCAATACCACTATAAGTCGTGGAGGAATTTAGTAGTTGTCCTTAGGGGAACCCAAAGACTTTGACAGCCAGAAATGATTCTAGGAGAGTGTTTTGGAGGGCACTTCAGAAAGCTATGCAATCCACCCTTTAGTATTTTGCACTCTCAGCTTCCCTGATTGCCTAGCTTGGCATTAGCAGGATCTTGGTTTACTGCCTGATTCTAGTATCCATGAACGTGGTAATCTTTTACCATAGCTAGCTCAATAATTTCTGTGAAACCTTATGAGCCTAGTAGAGTGTTCCTACTCTGCAACAGCAGAGCAGAAAAAAAAGCATCTGAAAGACACGCAGTGGGCAGAATACTACAAGTGTTTTATCCTTGTCTAAGGATAACAAAAAATAAGAAATAGAAGAAATCCACTTCAGAGTGGAACAGCAATTGCAGGGTACCAGGAAACCCAGATTTGAATCCCTCCTCCACGTGAATTTAGAGGATAGATTTAGCCTTGGTCTTCTAAAGACAGACGTCTCAAAAAATCCATGCTTGATCTCCAGTTTTTTCTGCATAATAGGACTTCTGAAATATGATCTGATTTTCTTTGTTCTCCTAATAATTTAGGCTGTGGTACAGACTCCTTCCTTTCTTTATCAGTTCTAGTTCAGGCATGGGAAACAGAAAATATACTGGATAGAAGGGAGAAATAAATGAGAAGGCTTTCAAACAGTTTGGTTTTAGCTTAATTGAGGAAATGGTGAAGGGACTCAAATGTGGGTTTTATTGGCAAATGAAGGTTTTTGTTGTTTTTTTTCCCTGTGTTTTCTTAAAGTAACATAGCTTTTGAATCATGATGTGCATGCATCTGTCACTACTTTCTGGTTTGCAGTAACTTTAGACAATGTTGAGCATTCTTAACCAAGTATGTCAGAAAGAAGTTTTGAGATTATTAAGTGTCTATAAGTTTCATAAATGCCGGTCAGCCAATAAAGGAGTAAGATACAAATTTGTTTCCCCATGCGTAATCTAAACCATATAGAAGCTTAAATTTCCTCATGCTGTTCACCACGTTACCATCCTCTAAAACAGTTCTCCCAGATATGGTTATAGGAGAAAGGAACATACACAGTGTGTGAAGAACTGTTACCTTTGGTTTCTTCTGAAAGTGCTTTTTCTGGAAACAGGTAAGAGCAGCAATCAACTCATTTTTTCCAGGCCACTCATGATTTTATAGACCTCTGCTGTATCCCTCCTCAGCTACCTCACAGGCTGAAGATGCCTGGCCTGTTCAGTTGTTCTTCGTAAACACAAAACTTTTTGCTCTCCTCAGGATTTCTTTTGTTAGCTGTCTCCTGTGAAGAATAAAGAAGAAACATTCCTAGTCATAGAAGAACTTAAAAGTACGTGTTCATACATATGCTATTCCCTGTGAACAAGCAGAGCCTGACAAAATAAATTGCTTGCTGGCAGCAGGGCAGGCAAAGGGAACAACGACAGAAATCTCAAAAGGGAAAGGAAGAGGAGGGAGAGGCACTTAGAGGATCCAATCTAGAGGAAAAGTATGTTAAAAACAAATGAACTGAAGAAAGAACTTCTTGTTGGTGAAGTTGATCCTTCATGCTGCCATGCTATCTTGTAAAAGGAGTTTTATTTGCCTTTTTGTGGGAGTCCTGGGAGGAAACTATTAAAGGAACAGGCTTTAGGCAGTTTGTGGGGATGTGTATACAGGCATGTGCGCAAGTATGTGTGCGTGTGTGCTTGTGCGTGCATGACTGTGTTTTCTCCCTCTCTTTTACAAGGGCCAGTTAGGTCGCAAGGTTAAAGCCAGGGGGGACTTATTTTGTGTTGTAAGAATTTTTACAAAGTGTAAAGGATCAAAGTAATTAGCTAAGGGTGAGAGCCCAAGACTGTCAGTGAAGTATTGCAGCCTCTGCCCAGAGTCGTGATCGCAGCTGGCCAGACTGAAACTCCAGATACTGGGAATACATTAACCAACAGGTCCAAGCAGCGTGGGGTATGTTGCTAGATATGAGACTTGTAAGAAAGAGGAAAGGCAACACTTTGGATGGAGCAACTGGAAAATGTTCCAGAAGTGTGGCTGAATGAAGCACAGAAGCTTTTAGGTGCAAACATTTTAAAGCCAGCTGTCTGCTGCTGCATGGGCTGCCAAACCACGCTGGCACTCCTCAGGGACTGGGCCACTGCTTCCTGCTCCCAGATAGCTGGAACTGCTCTCTGGAAGCGAGTCAGGGCTCCCAGTAAGAGCTCTTCCTCTAAGCTTACATCAGTTTTCTCAAGAAAGAACCTCTGATGACACAGGTCTTCTGTGCCTATGAAAGTAGCTCTGGTGTGAAGTAGTGAGTAGTGAGTAGCTCTAGCAGTGAAAACTGCTACAACGATGGTGGTATATGTGCACACTATTGGCGTCACAGCAAGAAATTCAATTGCACAATCTATCTGATGATCTACTGTTCCAGGTTTCTCATTTTTCTATTTTCCTTGTGTGAAGAGAAATATCCAAAATTAGGAAATACATTCTTGACACACATTTTTACGTAGAAGTATAAGGATGAGAAAAGACCTTTGGTCAAAGAGACTGTCTCACCTATACATGACTTCCTCAGTTTCAGGAGTGGCTTCTGTGTGCTAAAGAGCCAAATTACAAGGCGAACAAACATGGACTACACCATAGAGAGTCTGCAAGTCCGTGGAGCTGCCCACATTTTTGACTGATAGTAGTAAATGAGAATAACGGATTATGTCCTGTCTTGGAAACAGAGACCAAGGTCTTCCAGCCAGCCACAGGAGAGCTTGCTGGTCATTATACACTTCCACCAGCCAGGGCACCATATCCATCTCCTCCAAGCATCATTCAACAAAAAGCTGACAATCTGCCACATCCCAGCAAGAGGATTCAAGGGGATAGGAAGTGAAACGTCTGATGCATGGACTCAGATGTGAATGATCCAAATTGTTTATTACAAGTTCTCACATCACTTGTATACCTTCACAAGTTCTCTTTTCCTAGCTTTCCCCCCCATCCACCCCTGCAACTTTCCCATCCACCTTTACATGTCAAGAGAGCATTCCACAAAACACTCTTCAACCATTCACACAGGCGCTTATCCAGTCAGAGCTGTGAGACATTCTTTCTTCTTCTAGAGGTGTCTTTGGTTCTCATGCTGTTTATCTTGATCCACAGCTTCTGCTCTGAACAATTTTTCTTGTATTTCCACAAGGAAGGAATTATGGAGTGGAACTCCAGCTATCTTCTCTGCATCTCAGCTAGCAATAAACCATTCGCACTACCCAGAGCACTGGGATGAGAGGAGAAGTTGTCTCTACACCCCATCTCCCACTGCTGTTTGAAAGAAATATATTTACTCCTGGAAAAGCTTCCTTTTTAAAGTACTGCATTAATTTCGTTAAATGTTCATCATCCACATTTCACCTTTCCTCCCCAAACTGTGTTCATCTTTGAGAGAGAAAAATAAACCTTGATGCCTAACCACAAGTTGGCTCGGAGCCGCCTTCTGTCTCCAGCCCCTGTGAGGATGAGTTAGTGCTTTGGAGCTGCTATTGATCTCCAGGCACAAACTGTCTGGCAGCACGGTCCTCGTGTCTCCAACCCTGCACCACTCCTGCCACCTGAGAGCTTCCTTCATTTGGCATCCCCCTGCTTCTAAGCCTGTTTGAGATGCAAAATGTACAGCTGGCAGGTGTGGCTCCATGATGGCCCGCAGCCATTTATCACACAGTTCTCAATAAGCTAATAGCCCTAATGTGTGAAAATTGATTTCTGGGGTGAATGCAAAAGTCCCAGTGATTTACACTCTATTTCCAATTGATGAGGCTCAATTGATTTCAACGAGTACTAAAATATTTACCATAGTGAAAGGCAAGGGGGAGGGCTGTGTTGTAAGACTGGGAACAGGGTCATCACTCATGGAGAGGCATCCAGCAGTGCCTGCAAACAGCACCGTCAGCCCATGGAGTGGCCCATCAGGAAATGAGGATTTAGGTGCACCAGGAAAACTACTGGGTCAGCACTAAATTACAAGAAGAGGGAAAGCAGCGGCGAAGAAGAAGGAAAAGCCAATGTGCTGTAAACACAGACTTCCAGCTTCAGGGTGAGCTAAGATTCACAGTGAAAGAGCCATCACTTCAGGAATCCTCTGCCCTTTGCTGCTGTGTGCTGCCAGCATGAGCTCCAGGAGGCTTTGCCCTTTGACTCATACAGCCTCCACGAGCCTCATGACAACAAGGCTATGCTTGGGCTTCCCAAACACCTAACCACAACCAGAAACTTCTCCAGGCACAGCTTTTCATAAGACAGATCTTAGTGCTGATTGCACAGTTTGATGGTCAGGGTGTCAGAGGGTAGCCCCAAGTAGGACACCTCCTCCCACTGCCTAATGCCTCAAGTGTCAGTGTCCCCAAACCAACTGCCCCAGCAAAACAGATCAGTGTGCTCAGAAGTGGGGAAGGGAATGGAGAGAAACAAAAGCTGGAGCACTCCTGCAGCCTGCAAGATCACATGCTTCTCGTTTTCTAAGCCCCACTTACTACTCTTTTCTCCTGTCTCTTCTTCTTCCTGAATCTGAACCACCAAACCTAGCTCTTGACTCCCCCTGGTCTTTTCCAAGTCTTCCCCTATTTATCAATCTGCTCTTCTCCTTCCCTTGTCTCTACAGGGTAAAGTTCTCATTTACCAGATCAAAGGTTAACACTTGTCAGAACAAAAGCTGTGATAAGCATCTCAACAACTAATCATTTCCAAGTTTGGAGCTGCCCTCACATCTTTTTGTTTGTCACTCAGAAGAGATCCAGGGCTAGAGGTTTGTGAGCATTACACAGAAAATGATGACAAACCATCTCTTTGCAGTGGGGTCAGACCTAGACCTAGGAGTGAAGCTGTTAACAGTTATCAGGTAGGAGGGGGCAATGGGACTCATCGACTGCACACTGCCCCTGTGGACCCTACCATGGGAATGGAAGTACTGCCCCCTCCCAGCCTTCAGAATCCTGTCTGCACTGGGATTGCACCTTCAAACATAACTCTTGGGTCTGTACTTCCAGGTCAGTGTCACCACAAAAAGCCAATATACCACAGCTCTTGGGTTTATTGCAGCATGATCTATTCCAAGATCACCTCTTAGTATATGGTTGTGTATATTTCCAAAAGTCTGTCTTTTCTGAATTTTGAAGACACTGCCATAAGCAGAACTCTTCTATCACTTGTCATCCAACTACTCATACTCCTATTCACCCATGATGACAAAACACTCTGGAGACCATGAAATATCAATAAATAAAGAGAATAAATTCTGCTAAAAAATATGTCCTCTTTCTATCAACCTCCCAATGCAGCAATGTCAGAAGATCAGGAGCATGACACGCACTGAACTTAATGTACAGAGTGCCATGACATAACGCCTCCAAACCTCCTGCATTAGCCTATTTGGAGATGTAGCACCAGGATCTCAGCTGAAGAAAGTCAAGACAACTTGGCAGAATCACCCAAATGAGAATCTGCTTTAAAAATACTTAAATCTTTAAAAGGATCAGGCACAATTTTGAGCCCTTAGATAATTCAACAGCTAAAGCAAAGTAAAAAGCCAATGGAGCTTTATCAGTCTGTAGCAGAAAACTCACTGAACCTTTACATTTATGATTAAAAATTCTTTGCAAACTCCCAGTCTTTCAACCATGAAGGAAATTACTGACCACTACCTACATTATTCACCTGTGCTATTCTGTTCTTCTTGGAAAGCACAAATGAAAACACCAGCCGTGCCTTTTTGGCAGCTTTTTTTTTCTGGTCTTAAAGTGCTCTTCAGTCTGAAAGAGCTCAGTTCTGAACATTCAGAACACCTCACTGCCAAGGGAGTCTTTGAACTAATATCAAAACCTTGCCCTTTACTTCTCAGCATGCTGAATGGAAGCACAATTTTTCTCTGGATGTTTTCTTCTCCTCCTAGCACTCTGTGGCTGCTCCTTTAGAAGAAGTTATTTGACCAGGCAAAAGTACCTCTTGCTCCTAGAAAGAGTCTTTCTGTTGTGTTTGCTTTTCTCATTTCATTTGAAATGGCAGAAAAGGAGAAAAAAAGAAGATACTGATGTTACCATCAAGTGAATATTGGTCAGCTACAGCAGTGATGAGTTCTGTATAACAGCTAATCTTCTCTGTCACCTTCTAATTTTCCAGTTCCCTATTTGAAATAACTCTTCATTTTTTCTCTCAGTATATACAATTCAGATGATCTCCCTCTTGCAAATTCAGGAGATAAGGATGTACCAAAAAAAGAAGAAAATAAAAATAAAATTTTTAAAAAAATACATCACCACCCACATGTCTGATGGGCAAAACCAAAACAGTTGCAAGGTTTTCTATTTCTCTGCCAGGCCTACTCTGTGACATCTAAAGACCTCACCAGTTTCTGCTTTCTCCCACCTTTCTGACTTGCTGCAGACCTGCTGCACTTGGATAAACTTGGTGCAATAAGCTCTCACCAGCATAAAGCAGCACTAATTGTTATTCACCTTCACAAAAAGATGACGTAGTATTTCATCAGCAAATGTCCCCAAACACAATTTAGCTCTCTAGGTGAAAAATGATACTCAAGTGCAAAGTGTTTTTTAAAAATACTGGAAACACATTTTATAAATAATAAAAGAGGAGAAACTTCCATTTTAGCCTATGTCTGTTCCTCTGGCCACCCCTGCTACCCTTTCTCCTGCTCACTCTGCATAGCTGTATCGAAAATCAGAATCCAGCCTCAGCAAATCCTATTGACTGTCTCCTGTCACTCACCTGATTAAAGGTTCCACTTACATCCAAATGGTTAGAGCCATGACTGAGCCATTCATAAAACTCCTATTGAAGGATTAGCTTTCACAAACTTTGCCTTAATGATTATGCATTCTATTGATCAGCGGGGGAAACTATAAAAATTGACACCAGAATAAACTTTGAAGGACTGCTCTCGCTCAGCAGAACTAGGATCAATTTGAATCGACCGGGATGATAGGGAAGGGGGGAAAAACAACTGCTCTCCATTAGCTGGGTGTAATTCTGATTAGCTAAATGTTTAGGGTTTTGTTTTTCTTTTTTCTTTTTTTTTTTTTTTTCTATCTGTCCCTGTTTGACTGCTGAAACCCAACAGCATTTTAGGGCAATGCAAATTATCAGACCCTGAGGTTAACTCTCTAAAATGCTCTGGTATATGCTCATTCCACCTTTGCTCCACAGATAAGCCCTCATTCATGACTACTTTGATGCTGGTATTTTCTTATCCCACTTTAACGGCATCCAACACACCCCACAGATTATTTTGTTCACAGAGGGAATAGGTATTAGCCATTGATAACAAAAAAGAAACAGAATGTTCATATGACATTTGTTCCTAAAGTCAATCAGGAATTCTTTGTTTGTTTTTTTTTTACCCCTGGAATTCATTTCCAAACCCTTTTTAACAAGCATAAGTATGCTATCAGGTATCCAGTTTTGGCTAGCCTGTCCTAAAGAGGAGATGACTGGAGGGAGATGCACCCTGAAGTTCAGTGGTTTTCCTAAATATTTCATTTGAAAAAAAAAAAAAATAAAAATCTGCGTAGTATTATATTATCTAATGTAAATGCATATACTATCTATGAAAATACTATCTGTAAAGCTTTCCTCTTTCAAATTTTAGACCCTCATGGATACAATGGAGAAAATAACTCCATTTATCAGCACAGTTTTCCATTGAGCAGACTGTTCTCCAACTGCTAGCCCAAAAATCCAAACATGTACACAAATGACTTTCTCCAAGCAATTGCAGGTTAGCTGGGGATACCAGGTTCTAGTTTTGCATCTTTGTATTTTACTGTCTAACCACAGTTACCCAATGTCATTTCAATGTAGTCACCTGTTCATCCCACCTGAACTTTAGGAATTGCCAGTTCACGGTACCGAGTTTGAAACAGCAGTTTGAAGATGGATACGTGATAATCTCAAGGCATTTCCCCTTCAGTGCTTGGAGAGGAGGAACAGCAGCAGCTCCCCAAAAGATTTTACAAGAGCTGTATCCAGAACTTGGCCAATATTTCCATGTTAGTTGCTGTCCTTTTTCAAGAAGGATGGATAAGATCCAGTCCAAGGAAGCAGGTGTTTTGAATTACAGAATGAACCCTGTCTAGAGCCTAGCCTTCATGGCCACTGGAGTCCAGTTTGAGTCTGTATTATGCTAAGAGATTTTCCCAGATTAAATTTCTAGGTAGTCACTGAAATTCTTTTTGGTGGTCTCCTATTTACAGTGAATTTATTCACAGGATTAGTGACCTGTTTTCTCTTGTTTTGATACTCACACCTACCATTTTACATGGCAACCCAGACAGTTGAGCTAGTCTGTGGGGTCAAGTAATCAAAAATGAGAGCTGAAAATGAGCTGATAGACAAGGACAATTTGAAGCACTATGGCACTTCCAAAAAAACCAGGGTGGTTAAGACAGAATTTTCCCTGAAGACATTTCTAGTGTTATACAAAATAGGTAACTGTGACTGAGGAGGATTTGTCTCAGCTAGCTGCAGCAGTTAAAAAGCAAGACCTGGCCAAGGTAGTCACCCAGGCTCTTTACTGAATTAATGGCACAGGCACCTCTAGGAGGTAGTACAACCCTTCTATTCTGGATGGCTTTTTCTGGGACAAAATTTCTTTCCTTCTAAGCAGCATGTGCCAGACACAATATCTGAGTAGCACGTATGGTTTAGAAAGAACAAAAAGTATGGTCAAAGCAAGCAGCCAAGGTCCGTGTGATGAATACACACAACATTTTAAAATAATTCTTGGATGTTTTCAAAGATAAAGGTTCAGTGAAAGAACAAAAAGATGCATTCAAAAACTCAGATGCCCCAAAGACAATCAGAAGTAAAGGTGGTGTCATGAAAAGGGGGACTGATGCAACTTAAAGTAAAACAGTGGTTGGACTATGTTGACCAGAACCTACAGCCATGCATATCCACATTGGCAGGTAAGCACTCAAAGATCGTGGTAATTAACTATTACAACAGACAGCTAGGAAATGTTGTACATCATCTACTTCTGAAAATGTGGAAACTTCTCTGGAAGATGTGTCTACTACTTGTAACTTAAGGGATTCAAATGTACTGGAATGCTTGGCAGAAGAATTCAGACTGGATGATGCAACACCTTGATCTGTAATTTTATGAATCTAGGAAGAGAGGCTTATTTTCATGATTGGAAATAATAAAAGCCACGTAAGTAAACATATCTTCTGACATATACAATTTAAGTGAAAGCATAAAATAAAAACTTCACATAACACTTAAAAGAAATGCGAACAATAACCATCATAAATAAAAATATTCACAGTCTCAGGTGTATGCAAGCTGCAAGTGAAGATCAAGTCAATGTCCTAAAGACAGTCTTTGAATGTTACTTAAATAAGTGGTGTCTAGAATTCATTTTGCTTCCAAGCTTTTCTAATAGTTTCTAAAAACTTTCAAATGATGACTTTAGAGTAGATGATACTCTCATTTAGATCAGAAGATTGAAAAAATACGTGGGAAATCATTAGTTTTGCAGCAGACCAAAGAAACATATCTATGGTTGAACATGAAAAAAAGAAAAAAATGTAATAATAATAATGATAGTACTAACAGGAGTGTTCCAGAATGGATGCAAGCTGAGTAAAGATAACTTAATTGCTGATCTAAGGACAGCAAAAACAAGAGCTAAAGTGTTTCACCACACAAAGCAAAGCAGGTAGAAAGAGATACATGAGGACGATAAACTGATTTGGCAAAATTCACTCAAAATCTATACATGGTCAGTAACTCCTTGTGGAAATTATTGGAATATGAGGTTGGTAGCATTCAGCAAAAAGACACTAATAGACATCTAAGTGGTTAAAATAATTTATTAACAACATAGTTTTAAAATATTACGACATGACTAAGCTGATTGCATTGGGAGCACTGCTCCATGCAGACATAAAGTGTCTGTCAGACTTTTAAAGTCATTCCCAAAAGTTAATCTCATTTGAGGTTAATACAATCCTGGGGGTAGCATGGAAGGGTGTTAACCCCACACATGGCTTCCACTGGGTCAGGGCATTTCTTTGGCCTATTTGTTGGTAAAACCAAGAAAGGAGTGCTCTAGACATGAGTTTCATGGTTACACTTCTGGGAACCTCAGACACTGACCCCCCCAAACATATTTTCTTTTACAAATTGTTCCCTGGCTGTTTTCTGCTCACCACATCACAAAGCACTGAAAAGGATCCATCCAATAAAGAGCTGAGATGGTGAAAACAGAACTAAAAGGGAAGCTCACCTCTCTAGATTCTGATCAACACCTCTGGTTGACCTTCTTGGTCAACCATTTTGACCAAGAATGAATGCTGTTGAGAAACAATCACAAGGAGGGGTTACTTTTGAGCTTCTGGGACATCACCAGACAGTTGTGTGAGTAGTTATCGTTTTAAAGAGCAACACAGTAAAGAGTACATTCCCGTTTGCAGTTGCCAGTGATAATGGATGCTGTGTGAGCTAAAAACCCAGAAGTTAAAAGCTGCATTTATTATCACTCTATCTCACACCAGCAAATTTATGATCCCTTCCAGACCTAAAACATCAAAGCAGAGCAGGAGTCAGAGCCTTTTTAGACTGTTATTTTTTTTTTCTTCTTCTTCTTTTCACATAGATTGCTTTATTTATTTTTTAAAAAGAGGTGGGCATTAAAACCAAAATCTGACCTTTGATCCCCCGAGGCAACTCATTACTTACAAGGGCAAATAGGGAGCTGAAAGTTTTTCCTGCATGAAACCGTAAATAATTCTTACATACATCCACAAATCACTCTAGGTTGGTAAAGTAAATAGTAATTGGTGGGTTTCCCCCCAGAGGCAGGTCTGAAAGAGGTTGTAGATTAGAGTTAGGGATTTTTTGTAAAAAAAAAAAAAAACAACTTTTAAAACCGTGTTCCCCCCAGCTCAATGTTCCAGATGCTCAGATAATATGAGAAGTTTTGGAGGTTTGTGTATGGTAGAAATGCGGGGAGGGGAAAGTTTGGCTGTTTTTCTTATGTTTAGCAATTTCTCATGTTGGAATTTAAGAGATTCACAACTTTAGGGCAAAGGGGAGTATTAAAAAAATTAAATGCCACATGTGTGCAGCAGCCTTTTCCCTGTACAACTCAGGTTTCAAGAAGGGACATTCTTCACATCTCCTCCTGAAGAATTGGCCCCCCTCATGAGTTTGCAGGAGCAGAAGATTAGTGCCTCCTACCCTTCTTTTTTAACGTGAATGACCCACCATAGTTAAACACAGTGCATGTGGAGCACACATTATCAGCTTTCAGTGTTAGATAAACTCTACCTGCATCATCTAAAGTCTACCAAAGGTCAAACCCCCTTTCAACTGTTTAAATCATTATCTAAATGCATTTATTCAATAGCAGTCATTCACAGAAAATAGAATAGAATATCTGTACGTGTTACTGGAAGAACCCAGTTGGTATAGCAGACCAGCTAATAGAGTGAGAAGGTACACTAATATTATCAACTCCAGTTGACATCTTCCCATGCTGCACCAATCAGACTTGCCTATCAAAAAAATAGGATTACTCAGTGGTGCACCGTTACAGTGCAGTGATTTTCTCTGCAGGAGGATTATTTAAGAGCTTGCTGATAGCATGCCAAAGAAAAGCCATCAAACAGAGCAGCTCTGTGCAAAACATTGTGGTCACAGAAAAAAAAAATGCATAGCTGTTACACTTTGACGAGAAAAGTTATAATCATGAGAATAGCAAGAAAACAGAGCAGGAAAGGGGATGTTTTTAAGTGTGACTGACACGTTTCTATCTGTATGGACTGACTACAGGCAGACACAATCATTTGCAAGGAGAAAACATGTCCCAAGCGTGATTCCATTTCCAAGAAGAAAACAGGGGCTATAAATCCACATTTAATAATTGAAACAAATGGTCTGACTTTCAGCCAGGCTGAGCCCAGTGCACCAAAGAAATCTAAGGTATTGATTAAGACATAGGATTTTTCTACCTGGCCTTTGACGTCTTCAAAAACTTCAACGTCCAAAGCTAAAGCCATGTGGAGTTTCATCTTAGACAAGATTAGGTTTGAAATTTCTTAGGTTTCCTTTGCAGCCTCCTTCAGCCCTGAGACCTATGGCCTGCAGCATGTGCCAAAAGAACTGTCAGGGGCTCTGCTGATATCCCTGAGACATTACAGGAAAACTTGGAACAGTTGCTCTAATCTTCCTTCACAATCTCTTTCATTACTTACCCTATGTTAGATATAGCTGGTATATAAAGCTGTAATAATTTGAACGACTGAAAATGGGAGTGGCAGAACCACTTGGTATTTCTACCTCTCTGACCTACAGTTTTCCCCCAAAAGGATTTACACCCTGGGGCAGGAATGGCAAAGCCATACACGGAGCTGGTCCCGAGCTGCTGCAGTTTGTATACGGAATTACAAAGGTAAAACAAAGTAAGTGTGCGTGTACTTTAAATAAATAGAGTTGAAACATAACATCCATTCAGAGTGTGTTTCACAAGGAGTTCGGTCATCCTTTCTGAAATAATGGGAACTCAGGCTTTTTTTTTTTTTAAGTATATAACAAGAAAGTGATTTATTTTTGCTCTCCCAGCAAATCAGGAAATTATTGCTATTCCTAGACACAGAACAGAGGCAAAGGAAGATTAAACACTCAAATATCACACTAGAAGCCTTTGGTAGAGTAGGAAACCAAACTCACCCCTCCTTTCTGAAATGTACCTCAGCTTCTGAAACACTGCATCCCTGCATCACTGCAGCCCTCACGTGATCACAGACACACACTTTCCGCAGGGCTCAGGAGCACGAGGCAGCAGTCAGTAAAAGATTCCCGCCAGCCTGGGCTTAGGTCCTGTTTGATCTCAAGGAACAGGTTTCTGGTTTCAGAAAGCACTGAGCTGAAGTGTGCTTCCATCAGTTGCAATCTTTTCAATGAAACAGAGAGATTTTTCTCCAGCAAGTAGAGCTATAAATCAGGACATCTCCTGAGGTCCTTTCTTTTGTTTTCCTTCTTTTTTTCCCCCTCGTTAGTGTGCCCTCCCTCCACTTTCCATCCCTCCAGACTTACTTCATAAACATTAGCTTTCAAGCATCTCTTCCCCCAGAGGACATATCATAAACATCATGTTAAATATTTAGAACAGGAAACCACCTCACTTTTCTAGCTACATAAAAGCTATCTTGGGAGGGTGCACTTTCTGTTCTTATGTCTTTTATTTATTTATTTCCTCGTGCAGATCATTTCAATACCCAGGGAGCTTACATTGGCCAGAGACATTTGACAACAGTGTTAAGAAGCTGAATCTGGCTTAAGGGGTATGCACCTGGATGCCTCAGGGATAGCCAGCCCCCCAAAGCACTATGATCCTCACAGTGCCCTTGCGGACCTCAAATAAGATACATCCACATACATAATTGTTATTATTTAGGTTGAAAGAGATCTTCAACATCATCAAGTCCAACTGTCAGCCTAACACTGCCAAGTCCCTCACTAAGCCATGTCTCTTGGTTTCATATCCACACATTTCCTCAGTATCTCCAGGATGGGGACTCCACCACCTCCCTGGGCAAACCAATCTAGTGCTTGACCACTCTCTCCATGGAAAAATTGCTTCCTGATACACAATCTAAATCTTCCCTGGTTCAGTCTGAGGCTGTTTCCTCATTGCCTATCACTTGTCACCTAAGGAAAGACACCAACATCAACACTGTGTAACTACAGGGCTTGGAAGAGGGACTCAACAAGACAAGGACTCCTAGTGGTACACACACTGATGGCGAACATCCAGCTTGCCCATTCAGCATTTATGGGTCCACTCTCTCTTCCTACTCCTTCTCCTGCAGGCCCATGCACAAGTAGGACAAGTGTCCCACCCGAGTATGTGGCTGGGGTCACAGGGCCAAGCTGGGAACCAGCTGTGAGCTGCTGACTTCTCCACCACCTGCCCCTTCCTCTGCATGGCACAAGGGAAGGCAGTGCAAGAGTCAGGCAAACCACAAGGCTCTGCTGCAGTCCTGTTTTCAAGATTTAAAAGGTGGAAAGGGGTTGATGTTGGCATTTCAGTTGTGGACAAATCTCACCCATTGTACTTAGGTGAATCAAATTCTCAGTGATGTAAACTGAAAATTCTTGCCAAGTATGCACACAAGAGAAAGAAAAACAAAGACTATAAAGATTTATAGATTGCTTTAAAACACATTCACCCTAAACTATGAGCTGCTCCTAAAAGCACTACCAATCTGGCTTAAAAGTGAAGGATTCTGCTGGAATGAATGCTTTAGTGAAGACCAACAGAATTTAAGAGCTAAATTCAGGTTATTGGTTCAGTAACTCAAAACAACAACACTAAAAGTTTAATATCTTTGAATTACATGTTTAAACTAAGAAGGACTTCTTAGGCCCTAGAGACATACAGCACCACAGCAGTTCACTTCTTTATGCTCACACCTAACACATCTCATAGAACTGCATCAGCTGGTTGCTGTCAGGTCTGCAGTTGTGGCTGCTTTGAAATATATCCCTTCAAAAAGCAAAGCCAGCCATCAGGGTAAACCTTCAGTCATTCACAGGTCTAGATGCACAGTTCAACCAGGGTATGCAAACTCCAAGCTGGCAAAACCAAACTAAAAATCTCTTCAACAAGAACAAATTCCCTTGCCACAATACCAGTGTTTCCTGCTTTTAGTTGGGATACAAATGAGGAGAAATAGCAGTCTCTATGGCACTAAAAGCATGGTCACTTCCACTATGTCAGAAGTGGGATCATGAATAGAAGTGTGTGAAAATAAAATGACCAAACATCAAAAAATAACAACAGATCATATTTTGTGATCATTTTGTTTCAGGCAGGAAGGCTAAGGCTGGTTCTAATTTGATTCTAAATGTTGGCCAGGCCCTACCTTATATATTATCTTTGGAATGTGAGTCATTTTGTTGGCTTAGTTATTTCTTCTTCTGTAACATGGCACTCCTGACTACAGTGGTATGTGGGAGCTATTTTTATTGGGTAGTAGTGAAAGGAAGTGATGGATAGAGCTGGTTGGGAACATTTCAACAAAACATTTTTTCATTTGAATTTCCTAGTTGGTCAAATGAGAAGTTGTTCACACTGAAATGGTTGGTTCCAGTGTTTTTTTTTTTTTTTTTTTTTTTTTTTTTTATTTGAAAACTAGCAAATTCTATTGTTTCTAAACCAAAAAAGTTTCAACAGCTTCAGCCAAAGTAATTTTGTTTTGAAATTAGAAGAGAAAAATTAAGTAAAAATTGGAAAAAAAAAACCAAACAAACAACAAAAAACAGCTATTTGAGAAAGACCAGGCAGGCCTGATGAAGGAGTCTTTGCAAAGTAAGCAAAGCCAAACACGTCCTCTGCATAAGTATGAACTTGACTTTTTTCCCTTCTGATCTTAAGTTCTTGAATGTTTTCAAGGCTTTGGATTTTCATCTCACTCTGAACAGTTGCTTCTCTTTTTCATGGCCTCTTCAAGAATTTCAGGAACATCAAAACCCTCCACTGGTTTATTTGGCAGAACAAGAACACTGCATGAGCATGGGTTTGGGAAGGCAGGATCCTTGAAATACTTCCTGGTCAGGGTCATCTTGGTTCTGCAGCACACGGTCTCTACGTGATGTGATGTGGTCAAATGCAGATGGTAAACCACATGTTGGAAACCTACCAGTCCCAGGTGCCCACAAAAGCCAAAAATTAAAAGGGTGTATCCTCAATGGATGACCAGCCACTCCTGAGACCTTGCCTTTCCCTGTGGGCTTTTCCTAACAGCTTTCAAAAGCACGGACAGCTATATCTTAAGCAAAGCTGGCCAGTGATCTAGGAAACTCTTCAATTATACATGAGCACCAATAAACAGCCAGTGATTTGCTGGAAATTATGAAGTATAAATAATTGAAAAGCAGGGAGTTGGCCCAGAGGTACCCTTCTCTCTTGCTGATTCGTCTTAATGCATTTCCTTGATGCAACTCCCTGCTGTGTACCTAGCACTGAAGGGAGCTGCAGCATAATGGCCCTTGAAGAATATGCTGACCTGCTGGTGCACAGAGTTATAAATACATGAGCATCTCCCAGCTGAAAGGTGTAGCTATGGAAAGGGGGTTAACTCGGTGAACCCTGTTCTTACCCTGCTTCCAGTAAGGAAAGCAGAAATTTTTAGTACATAGGGGCTCTCCAGTCCCAATGGAGAACAGTGTCTGGGAGAAGTTTGTGTAAAAGAACTGAAGCATTTATTAGCTGCTGTTTTCTCATAGTGTCATTAAACAGGAGACTCGATTAGTAGAGTGCAGAAAGCTGCCCTCAGCTATTTAATGGGCTAACACTCGGAGTCCTTATTGAGGAGTTAACTTCAAAGATCCTGAGCTTCCACCCCTGACAACTATGGTCTGCAATGGCTTTTCAAACAGCCACATCCCAAAATGAGGAAAGAAAGCCTTTCTTGGGGCTGCAACAATGGGGCAAGGCATGAAACAAACTCAAAAAGCTGAGTCTGCAGCTCAGTTCTCCAGAGGTGTTTTTTTGTGGACAAACAGGATTTCAGCTAGAGCTTCTTCTTTACTACAAAAAAAATCCATGTGGATGTACAGAAAGGACCATCAAGAACATTCATGAAGAATCAAGAGCATCTCTCCAAGCATGGATGAATCTAAGGGAATTTTACTGTTAATGCCCACCACTTAACAGCTGTCTTGCATCTTTATGCTTATGCGGCTTCAGTGTTTAACATAACTGTGGATGCTGTCACAATCTGTATCAAATCTTTAATTCTATAAGCATGGAGGTTTCACCTACAACCAGTAGCAATGGTTCCCATTCAGTAACAACATACTGGATCATAATCGTATCTGCTTTCAGGAGATTTAAATGTGCCATATCTCAAGTGTATGAGCTGGGAACAGGGAAAGAAGAGCTGAAAGACAGAAGCAGCCTCCATAAAGAGAAGTTACTAATAAGATCTTCAAAGCTGCTAAGGAAACAAAAAACTAAAGCGCAGGATGGGTCAGATCTATCTAAGTTGTCTAAAACCAAGGGGTATTTTTCATTGCTCATTCCCCTTTATTTTATTTGTAGCCTTTGCAATTGGGCCATTTGCCTCATTGCAAAACAAGCCTCCAAGACTAGTCACATGAACTGCCCTCTGGAGGTGTGTGATTGTCACCACTGATTCACATGAAGTGACACCACGGTGCTCAGACTTTCACTTCCAAAGTTCAGACTTGTAAAGGAAGGTGACACAAACGGACTGTCTAAATACTCCAAAGACACGTTTTCAGTTCTGTCACAACAGGCAGGTCACTGTGAATAATGTGCTTCAGCCTTTGATGGCCAAAAAACTCGCATCTACTGAATAAAAGATGAAAACCAGGAAGATTAAAAAAAATAAAAATAAAAATAAAAAACCCCCACATAATATTTTCAGGAAGTGAGTGGGAGAGAAGGGTTGGGATTGCTATTGCTTTGTTCATGGGTCTGCCTGGAACCAGCTCTTTTTCACCAAGAAATGCTCAGAAGTGTGGGGGTTTCTGGGGATTCCTTCAGACAAAAGAAATAGGCTGGCCCATAGGGAGGCTGGATTTCAGGGAAAATGTTTTACCTGTTCTTCTGAAGGGCTATTCCACTCATTCATGGCATAACGTTTTCTTTCATATGAAGATCATAATGATAATTTTTGAACAGCTGTGTATGGTGAGCTATAAATGGGTTAGGATCACCTGGTCGTCTTCCAGGTGGAAGAAAGAACATGCATGTGTTCTGAACAACCCCCTCCTGCTCCTGTGCAGCATTAGTGAGCAGTATGCAGGAAAGCTGACTGCAAGAAAGCAAACACAAAAACGAATGGGGCGGCCACAATAAACACAAAATCCTCCTGGTCTAATGAGGTGGCTGCAGAAAGGAACTTGGAGCTGGCAGTGTCTCCAAGGCCAGCATCAGGGCAGGATGGGCTGATGAAGTCTGAGTAGTTGCCACAGCTCGTAGCTTTGAAGACCTAAGGAAGCAGCGTAAAGGGACATGGAACCAGGGCTCGGTATGCAGATTTTGCTCCATTATCTTTCAGAGCTGTTTTTTCTCTTTTCACTCCCAGCTATGGAAGACGCCAAAGCTGTTAAATATCAAGCATGTATAATGGGAATCCCATAAGCTGGGGGAATGGCCAGGATTCAAGGATATGTCCAGAGCAGGAAAAAAAAAAATAGAAAGAAAGAAGAGAAAAATAAGAAAGAGAGAAATAAGCATAGAGACGTGGGTGGAAGCAGGGAGGAGGGAAAGAGCCTAGACCCATGACTTCTCTTTGGTTGTTCTATTTTTTTTTTTTTTTTTTTGAGGTCACAGCTTAGCAGCACTAGTTTTATTGCTGCTTATACTATTGTTATTATTATGATTTTTTTTTTCTTTGGGTCCTGAGAATCTATAATGAACACAGCCCCTTTTAAGCTGGATGCTACATGTGAGCACACACACCACTTCCCAGAGCTCTCCTGGGGCAATCTCCATGCTCTGCAAGATATGATTTGGGCAGAGCACAACTCACTCTCAGACCAGGACCAAAGGAAGCAGGGGTCCCCCTGGACCTTAATACTTCCTCATAGAACCATGGCACTGCAGGAGCCTTGTCCTGACAACTGAACACTGCACTGCTTTTCATCAGACACAGCTCCCTCCTGGGCACAAGGCTGTGTCATTTGTGCATTGAGAGCAAAAAGCAGCTCCTGGAGGCAGTGGATGGTTTGTGCTCCCTGTGCATCCCAAACTGGGTGTCAAGGCAGGAAACAGACATTAAATGAGATGAGAGAAGGGTGTGTGATACAGTGCTTTTCAGACAATGCCCCTGACAATTTGGCTAGGATCTTCTTATCACACAGGATTTCGCTCAAATCTCATAGACTACATGCAAAATATGTAGACTACAGAAAAATGCCTTTTCTATGTGACTTGCATGCTCTTAATATAGGACGCAAGATGAAGTGGGAAATACCACCACTGCCCCAAGCCACCAGAGCTGCCAGCATTAGACATGCAGGCTATGCATTAGGTACAGAATGTTATGAGGAATAGGAGGGCAATGGGATTACTAAGGACCTGGCACTCTTACACTATAACAACCAGAAGCTGTTTGCACCAAAGGGATTGTGAATGCACTCAGCAAGGAACAAATTTTTGGGTCTGCTCTCACTTTCCAGCTGAGCTCTCTGATCCCATTCAGATCTGCCACTATCAGTCAGGATCCTTGGCTACCTAATTCTGAAACCACCCCTTAATATATATATATTCTTCCTTCCTTCCTTCCTTCCTTCCTTCCTTCCTTCCTTCCTTCCTT
>NW_024884867.1:558278-673592 GCF_019232065.1 Centrocercus urophasianus
CCTTCCTTCCTTCCTTCCTTCCTTCCTTCCTTCCTTCCTTCCTTCCTTCCTTCCTTCCTTCCTTCCTTCCTTCCTTCTTTCCTTCTTTCCTTCTTTCCTTCTTTCTGCAATTTCTACAGGCCTTGACAAAGCAAAGATTGCAGGAGAAAATCCTCACGAAGAGGTAACAGTAGAATGAGACAAAAAAGTTCACGACAAGGAAAGATAAACCGAAGTTACAACAGCTCATGGGACTTCACTCAAGATTGAGCTGAACTGTGCTATTTATAAGCATTTTCCTTGAAGTAAATACTATTCTCTGCATTTAGAGATGGCAGAACTGAGATACATGGGCAACAAAGTGCTCTGCCCAAGGCTATAGAAAATGGAGGCAGAACTAGGACTCCAACCCTGATGCTGTGTGCTTATCCTGAGGCTCTCCCTTGAAAGTCATAAACTTAATTTTAAGAATAACTGTATCTGAAATACACTATGAAATTTTGGCTTGAGGATGCTCTTTGGTCACTGTTCACAGGGAAGATACTTTTGAAACAAGATGAGTTCACTATTAAACTGTTTAATTAAAAACAAATAACAAGCTCTCATCTTGCAAAAGGCATGGCTGTGGATAGGCTGTCAGAAAAGGCAGCAGTTCCTCCCTTCCCATTTCACTTTGCCTGATTTTGTATAGAAAACATTATGCAAAAGGAGGTGGCCAAGAGGAAGAAGAGCTATTTTTATTTCCTCAGCCACTTAGCTAGGAAATGCATCCAGAAATGCAGCTTTGCTCAGGTCTGTCAATTCTCCTGAAGAGGCTCCTCCTTCTGCCAACATTTGTTTCTGCTGGTTTGCTTCATTTGCACAGGTGAACCTGAAGTCCAGTCGCTGCTGAATCCCTGATGGAGCCATTTGATCTGAGCACAGCTCTGATTAAACAAGCGGCTGTTTTCAGCCCATCAGTCAATGTCGAATCTCAGACTGAGAGACAAGCACACCACGAAACCCCATGGCTTCGGCCCTGCTCCCTAGCCAAGCCCTGAGCATCAGCACTGAGGTTGCATTTCTGGAAGCTTTTCATATCCCACACAACTAAAGGAGGACAAATAGAGGTGGGCAATGCCCTCACCATGTACCAAAGAAACCCACTTTGGAGCTGCATCGTCTCTTGCACTCTCAGATTCATTACAAAGATTAAAGAAATAAAGGAACAATTCAAAAGGATGACAAGATGCAGATAAATCCACTGAAAAAAGACAGATATTTAGCAACACAGTAAGAATCATTGCCTCTTCCAAAACCATCTCTCTTCCCTTACTTTCCTGAAACCACTTCCTTCTTTTCAGGCATAAGTCCAGAAGGAGAAAAATGATATTTTTCCCCCTTCTTTTTGATAAAATAATCCATTTTACTGCTTCAGACAAGCCGTTATTCATCTTGAACCTGTCCATCCCTCCCACTGGGAGCTCCAGATTGATTTACCAGCTAATCCAGTTAGCAGCTCCTGCCAGCCACAGCATTCCAACATCCCCTAATACAAAGCAGAGGAAAAACTGCATACATACATATGCGGGTGAGACAGAGAACACGCATATGCTTGTACACGCGTGTGTCTCTGTGTGTGTTTTTAGGTCAGAAAGAGAGAGAAAGCCACCAAGAAGTTATGTTAACTCAAAATTTCTGGCTTGTATAAGAAATAGTGTTGCCAGCATGAGAACAGGGTTGAAACCAGATGATTATTATGATCCTTTTCAACGCAGGCCATTCTGTGATTCTATGATCATCCCTGTGTACTCTGCCCTGGTGAAGCTGCACCTTTAGTACTGTGTTCTGTTTTGGGCCCCTCACTTCAAGAAAGACATTGAGGCCTTGGAGCATGTTCACATTAGGGCAGTGGAGCTGTGAGGCGTCTGTAGCACAAGCGTTATGGGGAGTGAGAGAAGGAACCAGCATGGTTCAGTCTGGAGAAGGAGAGGCTCAGGGATGGTCTTATCCCTCTCTACAGCTCCTGAAAGGGTTAGGTTAGGTTGGATTGTGGTGAGGTGGGGTAAACCTCTTCTCCCATGTAACTGGTGATGAGAGGGAATGGCCTCAAGTTGCACCAGGTTGGATATTAGGAATAATAGCTTCTTCTCCAAAAGAGTGGTTGAGCACTGGGATGGGCTAGCAGGGAGGTGGCGGAGTCATTGTCCCTGGACAGTGTTGTACTGCCAGGCATGTTTTAGTGGGAAATACTGGTGGTAGGTGGACAGTTGGACAAGATGATCTTGGAAGTCTTTTCCAACCTTGGTGATGCTGTGATTCTATGATTCTAAGTTCCTTTTTAC
The DNA here is from genome assembly GCF_019232065.1 of Centrocercus urophasianus. NCBI lineage: Eukaryota > Metazoa > Chordata > Aves > Galliformes > Phasianidae > Centrocercus > Centrocercus urophasianus. The sequence goes on from NW_024884867.1 coordinate 560,582, forward strand.
TCTCACAAAAGAACAAAAGTTCCAAGCTGAGTAGTGGAGAGGCTCTAGCAGAAGCTTTACTCCTGCCCACTAGCAATTTCCTTCCCTTTCCCTAGGGTCCAGCAGTTAGTTATAGTACAAAAAAATTCCAGATTCCAGTTCCTTGAAAGTAAGACAGGACAGTTGGTGTGGCTGTGAAGAAAAGGTAAATCTATTTGGAAGACCATGTAAGAAGCAGAAGTAAGGACATGTGAAGAGGATGCATATGAAAGACAGGCATGGGCATATCTTTAAGAGATAGCACGCATGTCCTTGCTGAGTATGGGTATGTGTCAAAGGGCCTGGATGTTGTTCCAAGCACAAGGAACTGTGCTAGATGGCTCCAGATCAGTGGGTCACCTGTCAGCTGCTAAGCCCTGCCACTTTGAGTTCGCAATTCTTTTACTGAGAGTTGCTGTAGCCATACCGGGAAGGTAGAAAAGCAGAGAAGAGCACTAAGTGGGAAATGAGCAAGTGTCAAGAAACAAAATCAATAGCCTGGAGCCAAAGCTGTTTCTCTCCCTTTCCTGTCTCTGATTTGTGTGCGCGCATGTGTGTGTAACTGCAGGGTGTCTTTACCTCCTCCATTCTCTTCTTTCCCCACCACTGCAAACGTTGCAGAGCATGATAATGAAAGCTGGTGTCCAAGCCACCAGACAAGCCCATCACAGCAATCAGAGCAACTGCGAGAGATTGCAGCCTGCGGGCTCATCAAGCTGTCCTGACACCGGCCAGCCTCATGCACATGAAGATGCCAATCTCCTCTCTCTCCCATTCCTCTTTGGCAGCCCAGTCTCCTCACCCTCCTCCCGCTGCCACGCTCCCCTCCTGCCCTCCCCCTCTGCTCGTCCACGCACAGCACCAGGAACGCCAGCCCGGGCCACATCCCAGCCGCTGTCTCTTAACGATTCTGATAGAAAATGCCCAGCAGGCTGAATCTTTCCTAGAAAAGCAAGGGGAGGTCGGAAGGCATATGGTTGCTGTCCTCTGAGCTCCGGGTGACAAGGTCTGTAATGCTGCATCCTTCCCAGGCAGAAAAGGGAAAAAAAGAGCGAGAGAAAGAGAGAAATATCGCCTGCTTGGGCTTTGGTAAATCATAGGCTGCTCCCTGCAGTAAGCAAACCTCCCTGACCCCGTGCTGTACTGCTGGGAACATATCACACCATGCTGGCAGAACAGAGGCTGGCACTGTCCGAAAACTGGAATTTAAAAGTGCACAGATACTGAAATCTCCCGGTGTCCTTTAGTACAGTCATGGTCTGCCCTACCCTTCTGAGAGAGCAAACATCTGTCTGCCTCTCCTCCTTGGCCTAGAGTCGCGAGTTTTAGCACATTTAGGGCCAAAGACAGCAGAATATCCCTGTATCTTTGCAACTTTTGTTACCATTATTGGCAGACGTTTTGTCTGGTTCTGCTCACATTGAGACTTAAAACCCAGCTGGAACCATCAGTTACCTGGCGGTCCATGCAGTGAGCTGGGCTGAATGTCTAGGCTGTGGTTTGTGGAGAAGAGATCACCACCTGTGGGGAGGTGAAGGTTGGCACTGGACTGCAATCCTCCCAAGATTCGCTCTTCCATCAAACAACTGAATTCAGAGGCTGCAAAGATTCAGGACAACACTATTTCCAAGTGCTTTATAGAAATCATTGCAACAAGCCCTGCTCTACTCATTCATACCATTGGCATGGAGGGAAGTCTGCAATTCCAGACTGCATTCTGACCCTAGCTATAGAGTAAGTATAGGATATTACACTGCAGGACTTCTACAGGGCTGTCTTTCAACAGCAACATGTTCTCGTAAAACACAGAATGGAACTACATGCATTTCCTCAGTAAATGAGCACAAGGGCTCCTCTTTCATACAAGTGAGTTCTCTCAACAAACGAATTCACTGATCTCTCTTGCTACACCAACATAAAGCTTCTTTCCAAACCATAGACCTCACCTTTAATAATCAATATTTCCTTTCCACTTGCTCAGTTTTCAAGGTCATATGTTGAACAGATTAATCACACTTTTAGAAATCTCCTCTTCCTAGGCTGATGCTAGCACCGACATTATGAGGAATTTAAAGCAAAAACACACTGAACAGGGCTTGTGTTTGTCTTGCCAATGGAATCTTGGGCCAAAAAAAAGAAACTGCTGCTTGTCCAGAATAAAAAGGGCAAATAAAATTATTTCCAGGCTTTTAAAGAAGCTATTACACATAGCAAAGTAAAACAAAAATTACTTGATGACAGTGGCCTTTTACAGCCTTACAGAGAGCAGGCGCATTGCAGTGTAAGCCAAACGCTCTCTATATTCTGCTGCTCCTCCGTGTGCTCCCAGGTCCTGCTTTAGAAAAATGGCCATTCATGGTCATGGTACTTTATTGGTAACACAGAACTATTACCTGTAATCCTAGACGCTATCATCCCCATTGATTCCATACAGTACCTTTTAAAAATATTTATCGAAATGGAATTCCAGAATGCAGTAATACTAGCCTGCATTTGGAAGGCAGTGCTCACTATAAGCAGCATGAAACAGAAGTTCAAGAATTATTTGTTTTCTGTCTTTTAAACACAAAATGGCTCTATTATCAAGATTATTTGTATCCTAAAATCAGAGAAATAGAGTAGTTACATGAGGTGCCAGTGAGCACCATCACCTCTAGGAAAGTTGTGGCTAGCCACAGTGCTAACTGAGATATCTGCTATAACAATCAGAAAGATCAACATGATGGAATGGTGATACAAGAGGTGTAATGGCAAAGGGGCCAGTGCAACAGGAAGATGTTGCAAAAGGAAAAGTGCTCCTGTCTCTGAAGATCTAGGTCATAATACAATCACCACAAGGGAAGGATCTGGCAGTCAGCTCTTCAATGAGGTCTAAGAGGTGCAGCCAGTGAAGGTGCAGCCTTCACCTGTGCTGAGGGCTGACCAGGTCCTTTCCCCAGGTCTCAATCAGTGGCTCAGGCCAGGACTCAACAGCTACCATACATCTGCTGTAGCTGAGCTTGAGCTACAGTCTCTATGCCTACATTGGGAATGCATCAGTTTGGACAGCATTGATTCTAGCAGAAGGAAAGAAGAGTCTGCCAAGCATAACAGCCTGAGTCTGTTCAGTCTCAGTGGAAGATGGCCCTAGGGTTCAAATGTTTCAGCACTGATAGAGAATTGAAAGGAAGTTGTTTCCTTGAAATGATTTAAATGGAGATATTCCCACTGAAAATTTTCAGTGAGATTCTTCATGTGAGATTCTACATCGTACCAGGACTATGTCTCTCCAGGTGTCACAGGATTCCTGCCTTGATTCGGCCTTCATCCTTCAGTCTCTGAGCCCAGCTTTACCATCAACTCCTGTGCACCACTCTACACCACCACTCCACTATTGACCATTGTTTTACTTTCAACAGCATTTTTACCCAGTATCACATCTAATAACTCCAGTCATCCCCTTTCTTGGAGGCAAATAAAACTTACTCCCTTTCTGTGGCAGACAGGTACATTACTCACAATGAGCTGACATGAGATGGAGAAGGTCAAACAGTAATGAAGTGGCAGTGGTTTGGAGTAGAACCCAGAAGTCCAGTAGCCCAGACCCCTGTTTAATCTACTAGACTTGGCTATAACCAGTTTTTATGTTTCAGGAGGAAAAGCAGAAGAGGAACGACTGTGACTTATCAAGTGTCTAAAAAGAAGTAGGGGAAAAAAAAACAAGTGTGCTAGGCTGCCTGACTATTACAAAATGGTGAGCACTTCTGCATCCATTCCTCTTGCCATGTCACTAAGAATTACAGTCTGCCTTAAATGCCTAAGCACACTGAGAACATATAATAATAATTATAGTGTCAGAATTCCCTTGGAGATCTGAGCAAGATCTTGTTTCCTAAAGTAGCTCAGGGAGAAGAGACTGTGACTACAATTTGCCCATTCTTTCATAAGCACTAAAAATGTGGATGTGTTTTCAATTCCTGTTGAAGGGGCAGAAAGGAGCCACCTGTACAGTGCTGCTGATAGTCACAACATGTTTGTGACACCGCAGTGAGGGCACATGGCAATGGATTCTGACATTGCTCCATAATGGAGGATCCTAAGATTTGGCAAGAGGAACAAAATTCAAAGTCTAGAATACCTGAATGTGTCTGAACGCTGCGTCTCAACTTGGCAAGCTGGTGGCTCATTTCATGCTCAGAGTCTTACATTTTAATGATTTCTCCATTTTCTGCTCTGCTAGAATGTGACCACACCACTTGCCAAAGAATTTCAGTTCCCCTTGCTTTCAGAGGGGAATGCAAGTTCTCTGTCCCTCCATGAAGCGCTGCTCCCTTGGAGGCTGCCCAAAGAAGCCTTCAAGCCATGCACGGCTCCTGCCTGCCAGTGCCAGATCTCTGCATGCTTTGTGGGCCAGGAATGGGTTAAAGCTATCAGGGCAACAACAAAAGCAAAGATCCTGAACATCATTTCATGCAAATGACCTTTCAGTGGCTTCCTGTTCTGTTCACTGTGCTCTTGTCTGCCAGGGCCCCAGGGCCTTCAAAACCTGCGGCTAGATTTTAACTCATCTCCCCTTATCTGCTTGACTGACTGTCAGCCTCGCACATCTCCCTGCTTGTGATGAAGGCTTTAATTAGTGCTTGTCTGTTTACCCTTTTCCTATTGCCACCTCTCTTTTCCTCTCCCTCTCGCTATTCTTCTCCTTTCTCTCTCCCTCTCCCATCACCCTTGGGCTTGTTTGCTTAGCTGGGCAACTCTTGTTTACTCAGTAGGGAGGTTATAATATATGTAAATAAAGTGAGCCAAAAGTCCATGGAAAATAAAAATATAGATAAAGAAATATCAACACAGAAACATATTTTCACCTTCACTGTTTAACTGGCCTTTCTCTTTTTTCTAGCAAACAAAATATTTTGCTGCCTTCTGAAATCAAAAGCAGTTAGGGAACGGAGCTGCTTTCCCCACACACACCTCCTGTCCTTGGAGACTTTATTATCATGAAACACAGACAGTAATGATCACCTACTGCCCACCTGGCTCCGTGCTTCTGGAGCAGACACTGCCCACATCCATCATCTCAGGGCTCCTGCTGGGAGAGAGCATCAAGAGCTGTGGAACCTGTGCAGTTTCTGGAAGATGAAGGGACATAGGGTGCACGAAGATGAAGCAGGTTTCTCCTCCTTCAAACAATCCCGCTGGCTACCAGTGTGCTGTAAAACTATCCAGAGGAATTGAAAACAGAAGAAAAAAGGGCTTGCAAGTCAGGCTGAGCACCAAACTTCCTAGAATTAGCTCTCGTATATGTTTTTTTTTAGAATCATGCAGTCATCTTGCTGCAGAGGTCTGGTCAATACATAACTGCAGTCTGAAGCCCTCAGACAAGATCTCAAGGCAGAGACACATGCATACTTAGAAACCACAGATGCCTTGAAGATTTCTTGAGCAAGCCAAAACACAGCATGGAAGATAAAGCCAATCTCATGCAGCAGTTTACTGTCAACCTCAGAATCAGAGCCTAAACATTCTGAACACCAGACTAATTCTTATCCATCAAACTTACCCTCTGCACTGACTGCACTGTAAAATAACACATTAAAACTTGCCTGCTTCCTACCGCCCTTCAGCAGCCAGGCCTGGAATGTCCTGCCCTCATGCAGTGCCTCTTTGCCCCATGGCCCCAGCCTTCAGATGTCTTCTCCAGGCATTCTGTTGTTTGGCAACAGCCTTTGGAAAAGCTGTGCCAAAGAAGTCCCATCACTAGGACTGCTCACAGTGTGTTTTATTATGTGTCCCCTCATGAAACAGCTCTCCATAGACAAAATGCTGAAAAGCTTTGATGGAAACAAAACAAGTCAGTGCCCTTCTGCAGAGAAAATAATGACAAAATCAAGACCAAGTGATGCTGAGGATAGGGTGGCCATGGTTTACACATCTTCCCAATAAGCAAATGACCAGAGCTAACCTGGGTGGTGAGAATTACATCTTATATCCGTGGATAATGGGATGCAGCATGCATTCCTGCAGTGACATCAGACAGCTGGGAAATCTTACCTGCAGAGTTTCTCCCGACACATTCCTCCCTAATAAAAGCTGCTTCATGCCTGTAATACGGCTCATAAAATTTGCTTTGTAGCTAGATGTTTAGCACAACTTCTGCAAGGCTTACAGGAAAGCGTGTAGGTGTTAGGATCAAAAGAGGACCCGTAAGTGTTCACGCAAACACATGATGTGGGCTGGAGTTCTGAGTTGCTCGGGTTCTCGCCAAGGGAGTTTCAAGACTTATCAAACTGTACAGGAAGTAGTAAAGCTCAGTGGCTGCCAAAGAGTAAAGGACAGAAGAGAATGGTTCTCCCATTAGCAAGTAAAAGCCTTTAGATTTAACAGAGTGTCGGGCTCATATCATGAGAGAGAGGAAAAAGGGGAACTGGATTGAAGAAAGTAGGGAAGGAAGCACGGAGAAAAGTGGGGATGAAGAGAAATAAAGCAGAGGGAAACCTTTTCTCTCTCTGAGAGTGGATTACCAGGATAGAATCATTCATATTTGGGAATTACTTACACGCTGTAGTGGAGTCTGGAATAGACAGAGATGGGGGTTTGAGGTGAGGGAGAAAGGGAAAGGGAAAGACAGACAGACAGGAAGACCTTAGCATAAAAGAGAGAAAGGAATGTGGTAATACAGGGATAGATGGAGACAGGGCTGGTGAATGTCCGGAAGACAGTCATAGGCCTGGCCAAACATGTCCTGACCTATACAGCAACTCGGCTCCATACACAAGGCAGACTGTTGGGCCAGATGCCGGGCTGTGCCACTGGCTCCCAGGCACTGCAGGACTCATCCCACTCACTGCAGCTTTCTGGGACCTCACTGGGAGTAGGATCCTCATAACAGATCCAGTGAGGTTAACAAGAACAGAGTAGAAATATCAAGGGAAAGAAACAGAGCCAGTAATATTTCTTGTGACAGTTTGTAATATTTCTGGGTTACTTCTTGAAGACTTGACATTTTTATGCCTAAATCTGTCAGTGGATCCACTCCCAGCTATGAACGGCTCATGAATCAGGGATGCAAGGTCATTTTTAATTGGGTTGAGAGATGTTTCAGGGTCAATTTGCAAGTATTTGTAAAAGGTGAAATTTTAGAGACTACTTACTCATTAACAGGGTGTGTGTGCAGGCAAACAATTAACTGCATTTTAAAAGATGATCAGGATTGCTAGCTGCCTGTTGAGGCCTGAACTTCAAGATCTCCGCTTGTCCCGATAATATCTTCTAAGGTCTGAACATTGCAAGAGATTGCGTCACTCTATGGATTTAAATATTAGTGACACAGTAGGTGAGAAACACCACACCTCAATCCTAGGGTGAACAGAGCAGGGATCCACTTAGTACAGGCAGCTATTTCCTCTTTGCCTCTAAGTTTCAGGGGCTGGGGCTTCCTCATCCCAAATCCCATGTTCTTCAGGACTAAGAATGCTGAAAGCACTGACGTCAAAAGGAAAAAAGACAGAAAATACGTCCTCGTGCATGAGCCAGGGGCTCAACACGTGTGTGATCCTAAAAAATATCTAACTCAGAAGGAACATACCACCAAGCTCTATTTTACAAACAGTGAGAACCGACCTGCACGGGCTGAGAGAAGATTAGAGGAAAAAGGGAGCAGAAAAGTCCATCCCTGCTCTCTGCTCACCTCCAGGCAGTCAGGGAAGCTGTTATGGGACACATGAGCAGGATTCACATTGGAGCTCATGTGACAAAACGAATATTGCCTGACCACAATCTCTTGACATGGGTTGGGGTAACCAGGAATTGTACAGGCAGCCAAGAAAGGCTGTCTCCGAGAGTTGCTTTTACATTTTTCTCCATTAAATTAATTAAATAAATAAATAAAATAGGTCAGTTGCAGCTAAAACGCAGCATCAAACAAAAGCAACAAACCCAGACTGATACAGCTAATTAAGAATAGAAATAACAGACTTAGGGATTTACATTATAAAACAAGGCAGCAGCCCTGAAACTCACCATCCCCTCTCCCTGACAGCTGACAAAACTGTTCTGCCTTTCATTGGGCATCTGCCAATACCTACTGCCTCTGAAGCAGACATCAATGCATTGCTGACCATGGAGCTACTCTTAGTTACCAGGTACTGCCATACAGCCCAGGAGCTTGTTATTCCCAAGACGACATGCAGCACTTAGCTGTACTGATCAGGGGGGCTGTTGTCCCACTCCTGTTGCCTCTTGTCTGCAAGGAGTTCACAAAAAATGGAAACAAACAAACAAAATAATAAAACCAGCATAACTTTCAGAAATGGCGCTCTGGAATATTAACTGAAGGGCTAAAAATGAGTTGCCAAGTAAGCCCCACAAAGGATACTTGTTTAAGTGCAAGCTAGGACCTTCATCTTTTATTTCTCTAGAGCTCCTGGATGCAATCCATTTGGTACTCACTGAATACTGCTTCTTGACATGCAAGTGTCTCATAGTTATTACCTGAAAAGAGTTCAGCTGCAGCAGTAACTACTGCCAGCATCTGCTGGAAAAAAAGAAAAATGAAGGAAAAGAATATTCAGCTGCTCTGAAATATTCCTTTTCTTTTTGACTGCTTCCCTTCCTCATGCAGTGATCTAAAAGATGCCCATTAGCCCTCGATGCACACTCTCCTATTCATAAGCTTAGGAAGTTTCAGAACATGTTCCATTCTTCAAATTTATTCTTGTGTCTAGTAATAAGTTTCCGCACACACTAAGTGCAGTTAAGAGAATCCAGGCGAGCTCACCTTAACACTGAGCCATAACATCACTACAGAAAGAGATGCTTCATTTATTTTGCCACTTTTTCCTCTCAAAACATGAATTTCCTCTGTGTTCATATTACCAAGTCTCTATTTACATAGCATTTCTGAATCCTATTGAGTAATGTTTTACTTTTACATTTCTGTTTTACAGCTAACAATGGTGATGTCTTCTATACTCAACATTCTACAAGGGCTGCTCTGAAAGTAATGCCTCCTCTTTTATGTTGTTGGCCCATGAAGTCAGAGGCAGATGTTGATGGCATGGCAGTAGGGGTTGAACCTTCCCACCAATATCCCATTACATTCTGTTGATGTGTGACAGATGTCAGCAGAGGGGAACTCTGACAGAATGGTATCTGACATAGAAGTGTTCATGAGGCAAATAGGTGGAATTCAGTTCCTCCCCATGGAAAAAAATGGTACCTGCTGGCATTCACTGGTTGTTGCTGAACGTTGATGGAGACCAATCAGTGGATGTAGCACAGTGAGGGGTGGGTGGTGCCTTTCAGCAGTAGTGACAGTGGCAGTGGGTCACCTCTGCTGGTGCAGACTTCTACGAGCACAGCACGCAACTCTTGTTATTGCTGGTGAAAATGCAGAGCTAATGGTAATGGCTGTGTTGAAAAACACAGAGTTTTGTAGCTGAGAATGTACTCTATTAATTTGTGTTATTGCATTCTTTGTATCTGTTGTAGTTTCTATGGAAATAAATAGGAAGCATTATTTTCAGAGTGACCCACATCATTTCACCAACCTATAGAAATACATCTAATCACAACCATATTTTTTTCAGAAGCACTTGGGAATGTGTCAAAGCCCCCATCATATGTTTGATCTATTTACTATCATTGAACAGTTCAGAGCTTTCCTATCTTGCCAGCACTCCGTTTACAAAGAGTGCATGTTCACAGGCCGTGTTCTCAGACGAAGTAGAGCAGGACAGCACCACTGGATTCATTTAGAAAATTCAGAACAGATTAACACAAAAGCTCTTGCATGCAAGACTTGATTAAACTGGGACACTCGTTGCTACAGGAGCCACTCTTACATCCATTTCTGAAAGTGCTGGTTATTGGCCGTTCAGAAATGAAACAAAGCAGCAGTGGTCTCTGGGGCCGTCTGATTGAGTACTTCTGCCCATGCCTTACCCCTAAGACACAAGGGTCTTCCCTCCAATGCAGTCTGGCAACGAGCACAAGTTCTGTATTATTTTTAACATTTAATCACTAAAAAATTGTATTAACACTGCTGGACTGTGAGACAGACTTCTCAAATGGAAAATGTTCCACAGCCCTGTCTTGTAAAGATCAGCCACAAGCCATTGCCCTTACTCCACAGTCTCCAGCAGAAGAAAAATGCCAATTTTTCTATACTAATTAATGCTCATCAGGGCAAATTGAAGAGGACATTGAAGTCATTGCACAGTGTGCCACTTTGAACTACAGATGTCTGACAGCCATGGAGCTCTTTGCAGACACACAGCCAGCAAGCTCTGCAGTCCCTCTACCAACCAAGAACAAAGTCCCACTGCTGGGTCTTCTCTGAGAGGAGAGACATGATGTAACCAAAGGAAGAAAAGAATGAGCCTATGAGCAGGCCAGGATTAAAACCTGTATCTACTGATGCTCAGTTTCAGTGTCTCCATGGCAGTGTGATGCCAGGGCTGACATTACAGCGTGCATTAACCTTCTGGCTTCTACCCAGCACACCACATAAGGAGAGATAACCCCATTTGCTACTGCTGGGAATGATCAAGGGCGTGATGTGACCAGCAGATCTAAACGAGCACCTTGTTGAGTCTGTGCTGGTCTTCCACTGCTCCAAGAGAAGGTAATGTGCAAGCAGTGCTGATTGTACCTAGACTTTGTTTCGTGACATGAAAAGAACACAGCTGCATAAAGGCAAAATACTCCTGGATGGTGCCAATTACACAAAGGAAGGCGTACCCAGTCACATCTAGGATCATAGAATCACAGAATGGTTTCTGTATCTCAAAGACCATCCAGTCCCAACCCCTGCTGTTGAGCTGGTTGCACCCCACTGCATCAGGCTCCATCCAGCCTGGCCTTGGGCCCCTCTGAAATGGGGCACCAACACTGCTCTGGGCAACCTGTTTCAGATGGCTGTGAAGCCTTTGGGGCTTTATAACCCTCTGAAAATTCATCACATTTCTCTTGTTGTCAGTTATGGGAACACTCTAAGAGCAAAAAGCCGTGGCACCAAAGCCACAGCTGATGACTTAAAATCCCTTGAACTATTACACAGATCTGCAAAACAGAAGGATGTTGCTGGTAGCTTCATTAGCAGGATGAACACCTCCCCCTTTACTAGAAAATCCTTCAGACACATCGGGATGGGACTGTACCCAGCTAATACATTCCATTTCTCAGCAGGAAGAGTTGGGTCAGGTGCTAAACTCAAGTAGATCATGTTTTGTGGGTCTTCTTATCTAATTCTATGTGATGCACTGTAAGATAAAACTGCACAGGCAAAATGATTTCAGAGCAGACCTTGGCTAAAATTGGCCTAAAAGCAGTTTCTGTACAAATTTCCACAGTGGAAGAAATAAACTGCCTAATTGTAACGAACCAGAACAAGAAACTGAAAACTGAGAACTACCCCAAATTGATAATCCTGAAGAATGACAGCCTGTTTGGTAGAACAGAAAGCTTTTTATTTACATAACAACAATTATATTTTTATTGGATTTAATAATTTAATAATTATTGATTTAATTGTACAGTACATAGGAATGCAGTATGTATACCTCAGAGTTAATATTTTACCACTCCATAAAAAACATGAAATGGAACTACTTTCAAAATATGATGTTTCAGTATTGTCAATATTTACATTTTGCTACTCTTAACAATTAAGGATTTAGAGTATTTGTGCTTCAATACCTCCACCGAAGCTGAATTCTCCCCAGAACCTCTGATTTTCAAAGAACAGCACATTTAATCAACAACTTCCTTCACGAAGCGTTCGGTCCCCAACACATTTTAGTTGGGCATTCCCTTTTTTCTCCCTTCTCCTTCTCTCCTCTCTCACACAGCAGTTGCTCTCAAGGAGCAGCCAAGATGCTGATGTTGTTTTGCTTCCACTTTCAAGGCAACCCTGCTAATGCCATTACCTTGGCTTTGGAAATGGAGTATGGGCTTGGAGCCAGCTGGCACCGCCTCAGCAGCATTTTCCTTTCTGGAGATTGGCATACACCACACCAAAAAAGACACCTTCCTCGATAGGTTGTGCAGCACTTTCTGGGAAAGTCAGATCAGTGGACAACGTCCCTTTCAAGCTCACAGTGGAAAATGAATTAAATATTTTGTTCCTGCAATATGCAATAAAGAATCACAAACTGTCTGTGTTCCTTCTGGTTTTGGTTGGGGATGAAGAGAAGGTTTGGTTTTCCTTTTAATTATTACTTTTGTGTGTGTGTGTGAAAAAAAAAAAAAAAAAAGACCCGAACAAAGGAACAAAACCAGAAATATCAATAAACCAACAAAAGCAGAATGTATTGAAAGAAAAGAAATGATTCTGGGGACAGGAGACCCCATCCGTGTAGACTATAACTCACTGCTAGGTAAAAGTCAGCATAATGCTTAATCCCTGCTTCGAGGTCAGCAGTGAGGGTAAAGAGTGCATAGGGAATTGTTTCTCTTCCACATGGGGTAAATTCATTTATGAAGAATAATGGCTGCACCAGTTCTGAACACATCCCTCCCTCTATGAATAGCTCTTCCAGCCCAAGCAGTGCTGAGCTTGAAACACTCCTAGTGCGTTTTCCTTCCCACCTGAATCAATAACAAGGATGAGCTTTCACCAGACAAGCTTCTTTAGGTACCAGCAATTCCATCTGTGTATTTGTTTTGTCCCAGCTTCTAAAGTCTATTAGAGAACAACTTGTCTAATAACTACAGCTAGAACTGAACAGGTGGCAGGGAACTTCTCTGTCCCATGAACAAACAGAGACCCATTTTCTTTCTGAACTAAACTTTTCAAAAGGAAGATGTGCATTCCAGTAGCAGGTTTAAGATGGAGGGAAAAACGTAGAAAAGATATACAATATTTAAATTCAAATCCTCATTATCCATTACTTTTGAAATCTCACTGCTCCTTGCCCTGCTGCCAGGCTTATTGCTGCTGCTTTGTATTTTCTTGAGTACAAACCTCTCCCTTTTGCCACCTTTCTACAGACACCTGGCAGGACAGAAGCTTCAGAGGAGGAGGCAAGGATACACAGATGTGAACACAACCTTTCTGTTTCCACTTTGGGTTATGCTGTGCTGCACCTTTGGCACAAGCTCCACTAAACAATGTTTATTTTCCCACAGCTAGCAGCATTTCAAAATCAGGTGGCCTACATCAGCAGCTGGAGAACAACTCTCAGAGAGAGCACAGATGGGTTGCTCCCCTGTATGGGACCTGCATTTCATAGGTGGGAATTTGCTTGGTGTTAGGCTCCTCAAGGCGTATTTTAATGTTGCCCCTTACCCCCACCATGCGCACATGCCAGGCTGTGGGCAGAGTTAATAGAAGAGGAAGAAAAGCTGTGCCAAAGCAGTATCGGGTGCAGGAAGCTGCACCAGGAGTTTCACTGAGTGTGATGCACTTGAGTGCAGCTGACAAAGCCAACTGCAGGAGACTCCCTCTGATACTCTCTCCCACTCACCCTACTCCCTGGAGCAGCAAGTGCCCTATCTCTGCACAGCCAGAGGTTCCTGAACACTATGCCAGAGTTACTCAGGAAGAGCAACAAAAAAATCTGACAATGAGAACAGACTCAGAGAGGGCATCTCAAAAACTGAGCACAAGCAGCCATTCACTTTGTGCATGGAAAAGCCCTACAGATCCAAAAAAAAAGGACCTCATGCCTCTCCCCAGCAGCTGGAGTACATTGGCATGGTCCAAACCTCTGGCTGTGTCTGAAGTCATTGCTATCTGTTGGCTCACATGTTGCCTGCTATGAAATGTATCTGTTGGTTCTTGTTTCCAGCAGTGTGAAACCATGGCCTGGGTTGCTGACAACCAGTTTTCAGGGAAGGTGAAATGGGTAGAGGAACAAAAGCAAGTTGTCCTCCCCCAGATTCTCCAATGCAACATGAGAAGAAAGAAAAACAGTAAAAAAGACAAAAGGAAAAATGCCAAAGGAAAAACAGGAAGAGATCCCAGGTAAAGAGGGCACAGCCACAAATGGAGGAATTGCACACAGAGTGGATTTGTCAGATGTTGGTTAGGCTAAGATAACTGGCTTTCAATTCTCACTAAGAGGAGTTCTACAACTCCCAAGGGATCTTCTAAACCTCAGATTTACTGAAGAAATATTTAATTGACTAGCAACCTACTGGAATCCAAGAGACAGTAAACATAAAGAAACAGTGTTTAGGAACTCCATCAATAATAAAATCCACAAAAAAATGTTTTTTAATTGATGTTTCAGGATGTAGCCAGTGATTGTATTTGAAACAACAAATAATTTCACGGGTCATTCTATTGTAAATTGACCAAGTTAAATAATAATTTCAGGATAACTGAATTGCCTTAAACATAGAGGTTTGAACTCACAGAGATGCTGTGGGGTCAGAGTAGGTGCTCTCAGCACCTGTCGGGATTGGCTTTACCTTACCTATTCCATCACCCTGTGAAGGTAGTAATCACATTTGGTTTAGGTTATGCTCCTTTAAAACATGGACTAAATACACTGCTGCCAGCTTCACTTCTCTTGGCCTTTCAAACACAGATAAATTTGCCTTTTAACCTTACCTACAGAAATAATTTTCCACAAAGTTACAACAGTCTCCAATTAGATTTTGATGTCTCCATCTTCACTGTCTGCATTAATTGCACAACGCAGCATAATATAAAAACATAAAAACAAAAGAAGTAAATTTACATAAAAGTTCTGGGTAATTACATACGACACAAGGCATTTCTCGTTACCTGCTCCAGTCTATCAGTGCAGATTAACCTCAGTGCAGATTAACCTGAGTCCACTTCATGCGCCAAGGAAGTAGCCTGTCCATCGACAGATCAACATGAGAGACATCAGGACACCAGCACAAACACCACATTCACCTCCGAATACATGAAGTTCCTAATTCCTACTTCTGTTTGGGAGATCACCCTGCCCAAACCTCAAGAGAGTATCTGCATTTTTCTCATTTTTTTAATCACAAGGAGCATGCCTAGTGCTCAGTTTACCAGTAATTATCAGCCCTCACCATCTTTACCCATCACTGTGGGTCCACCTCCTGCCCATGAAGCAGAGGGTCTACAACATTGCCAGCATTACTCTGATACAACCAGGGTTGCGCTTTCCTGTGCCTCACATTTCTCAGATGAAAGGTTCTGCACCATTTATGTACAGCAGTGCTTGGGTGGGCTGCTTGCACTGCCTTTCCTGAGAAGGTCTAAATTTCCAAGTGTGATTTGAACCCCAATACCCGGGAGGTGCCATTCTGTAAATCCATCCCAGGACTCAAGTGTTTGCTCAGTACTGGAAGTCTAGGTCAAACACAGAGCAATACTGCCTGCTGCCTCATTTCAATATTCAGTGAACACGGCAAAGATTAACATTTCCTCTCTTGAATATCTAAATATTTGCCCATAATCCCCCTGCTAATGAGCAAAGACAAGTGCTGGTAAGTGGCAAGCAGCATTAAGCCTAGAGTCAATCAAATGAGTCCAACAGGCCCTTCAGCGCAACCACAAGGCCCGTGCAAGCTGAATTCAAAGCTGGTGGCTTGCAAATGGCCCTTCTCTCCCGCTAACTCTCCCCCCACCATGCATTCCTCCCTCTCTTTTCCTCTCCACCCCCTTTTCCGCTCCATAACCCACTCGGGGGCATAAAAAACTGGTACTGAGAAACCTGCCAACTGCTTTAGACTTTGGAACACAGGCTCTGGTCTTGTCAGCTCTGAGCCTTCCACACAATGGAAAACATTACACATTTCGTTAGCTAACGACCGTGCTGCTCATTTACATGTCGTAGGCAAATACTAACAAGGTCGCAGCCAGAAAAGTGCGGTCAGGAGCTGCTACCGCTCCTGGCAAGATGTTAGTGCCTGGAAAAGGTCTGCACGGGAAGCTCTTTAAACACCTTGGAACATGTGCTAAGCTGCTGAAGTATGAGGTGTGGTGACAGCAAGGTGTTGAAACAGCACTTTTAAAAGCTGCCAGTCATCATTAACACATCTCCGCAGAGTATTGGCAGCCAAGGCAAAGGCAACACCTAGAGCATCTTCTTGAGGGGCGGGCGGGGAGAAGAGAGGAGGAAAGGAAGCAGATGTGGGGAAGA
This sequence comes from Centrocercus urophasianus, assembly GCF_019232065.1. Taxonomy (NCBI): domain Eukaryota; kingdom Metazoa; phylum Chordata; class Aves; order Galliformes; family Phasianidae; genus Centrocercus; species Centrocercus urophasianus. The sequence goes on from NW_024884867.1 coordinate 576,670, forward strand.
CAAAGGAAGCAAACAAATCACGCAGAGGGGTTTTCCCTCTTGTTAGCGTGTTCAGAAATTCCCATCCTTGCTTCTCTTTGGCATCAAACATCTGGGCAACCTGAGAGGGAAACTGTGAGCCTCTGGGAGGTTCTGACCCTGTCCTCGTTACTTTGGGATCGGGTATTTATGCTACTTGTGAGTTTCATGGAGCAAGCAACACAAAGCTGGGAGCAGCATGAGGAACTGGGAGCTGCTGGGGAGGCAGCAAAGAGCTGTCAGCTCAGACAGCCCAGGCCACCAGGAGGAAGTTCTTGGCGGCACACGGCCAGGCCCAGAGCAGTGCACCTCGGAGGCCATCATCTGTGTGGCTGTATACAACATCTGCTCTGACAGAGGTACATCAAGGCCTAGGAAAGGAGTTTCTGCTTACCATGCTCAGGCAGCCTTCGTGTATTCCTCTAGGTAACTGCTACTGGAAGTGCCTTGGAGGAGGAAATCCACGAGCACAGAAGAAGCCCACAGCAGCTGCTGGCTGGACATGCAGGGAAACAGCAGTGTTCAGCCTTCCAGTTCTTCTATTACTCATGGGTCACCTGAAAACACACTGTCCAAATTCCAGAAGAAAATATACTTGTCACTTCTTTTGTTCAACAGAATTTGCCCAAATTTTATGGATCTTTTCCTGTCGAAGTTTTGACTGATACATTTTTTAGCTGCATGCTTCCTGAGATTAGTTCCAACTTTATGGAGAATTTTCTCTATCTCTGGCTTTATACACCCAGCCACTTTATAGAAGACTGAAGTCACGGATATAAAATCCTGGGTAGAACTGCATCAGTCATGATCTGTTCCCCGGGATAAAAACTAGAAAATGGAAAAAAGAAGGAAAAAGTAACTAACTCTACAAAGCAGCTGGATAGGAAAGTTTGTATGAAATAAAAGAAAACAGACAAAACTAAATGTAATTCTATTTCCTAAGAGTCTAAAACTATCGTGCATCAAAATCTTAAATATTTATTTGAAATTATGCACCCTAGTTATTCCATATTCTAAACCTGTGCAGCAGAGAGGCTGTAATTGTAATGGATTTAATAAAAGCTATCATATTCCATAATTCAGCAGGATAGATTATGCACAGCTCCTAGATGCAACTAAGAATAGCTAAGTTTTTTCTTGCTAGTGATTGCTCTGAGAACTAAAAGAAAGAAAATTATCCTTCTCTTTTCTTTTTATCCCTAGAGTACTCAAGAAGCATCATGTCCCACTGATGTGCAGAATGCTCTGTTCCCCTCTCTTTAATGAGCTTCAGAGCAGTCGATTCGTTAACCCTTAACAAGCACAGGGTTCCTCAATATTCAGCAGATTTCACCTCTAGGTTTCTAGGATGTTGTTCTAAGTGAAAAGCAGTCCCTAAGAAGCAGATATTTTCTGTGATTGGGACCTTTTAAGCCTGTGGTCCCACCTCAGGCAATCCTGACTTGGGGCAGAGATTTCCAGCAGCTTTCCCGAGCAAACGGAAGGCAGCTGAAACCCTACAGCCCACCTGCCAGAGCTGCACATCCCTCCCCAACCATGGTCTGATGCTTTGGTCAGCCCCAGCGTGATGGAGGACTCTGCAAGGACAGAAGTGTCACAGAGTAATCAGGCATGGACTACATGTCTGTGGGGAAACCAGGTGCTGTTCAATACGCTGCTCCTGCAAAAAAAAACATTACTTCATTCACTTCCTTTTTTTTTTTTTCTTTTTTTTTTTTTTACTAAAACTTAGTAAAACTGAAGCACTAAAAGAAAAGAAAGATAGATTTTTAGAGATGTTACAGGGGTTAGGTACTTCATTACTATTAAAAAAGTCTGAAGTGACTTGCTTAAAGATACAGAGGGAATGACTGAAGCACATCTCTCAGCATCCAGATTTTAAGCAGAATCACTGAAACTTTTTGATAATTCTTATCTTACCTGTGGATAATCACTACTGGAGAAGAAAGGTGAGGTTAAAAGAAAAAAATAAAACCCTTCTTCAGAGCCAAAGAGATTAAAATCACCATCCAACTTTCTCCTTCTCCTGCTGTCTCCCCCTTGTACATGCTCACATACCCATCTCACAAACACGCTCCATCAGTGTGATGGATAGATGCCACACCTGTTCCCAGCCCCTGTAGGGAGGTTTTCCTCATCCATCTTCCAAGCCTGTGAAGTCCTCAGCACAATGAGGCTGGGCCCTCTAGGCACTATCAGCATAATAAATAATCATAATTCAGGAGTGTGATGCTTTCAGATCCCAAACTTACATTCTTCTGAGCTCCCACCATGCTTACACACATATACACACCCTTCTCTCTTTCTGAATGTGACCTCTGCTCTCATTCAAAGCCGAAACCTGTTTCTGCAGGGCTCAGGTTTGGCGGGGGATTCCCGGACAGCCCGCTCAGGCTGCATGTATTCCTGTGCCGCCAGGTGGGACAGGATGGCCATCAATCTGTTCACACCTTGTCAGCAAGGGGCCTGCTCCGAACACATCCCTCCTCTGGCTCTAGGAAATTGCTGCAGATGATGGCAAGGAGCAGCGGAGTCGTGCACAGTGAAGAGACACCAAAGAATATCTTGCACCTTACAGTCAGTGCATGACTCTGAAATCTGGGGCAGGGTGAGACTGAGAGGAGGTTTCTGTACCTCTGGTTTTGGACTACACTGTGAATTCTAGGGGTGACTACACCTGAATCCCAGAATTACCATCTCCCTTTTCTCCCCAAGGACAGACGATAGACCTGTTGACTTGAGTGTGGCTCTGCCCCAGAAAGACACAATTTGTGCCCGCCATGACTTCATGCCGCCCCACTGGTCTTCCCTTTTCCTCTCTCTCCCCTTAATTGTAGCACTGTCTTCCTCCCCTCATCTGGGTTTTTCTCTGTGTTAAAACTAATCGGTTTACCACATGTTGGAAAGCAGCAAAAGGAAGTGGTGAAGTGACAAATGGGACTGTTCATGCTTTAATTTATTATGACAGTCATGCCCGGGTCCACAAAGTAAACTGAGTCAACAGAGAAGGACTTTGTGCCAAGTTATTTATCCACTTCTTGAAGTGGGGGATCTCTTTGTCCCAGCCAGCCATGAGGCTGGTTAAACTCATCAAATTTATTGATGAACAGAAGCAGCAGGGAATTTTCTCACAAAACATGTTGTTGAAAAACTTGGATTCATTCAAACCAGAACCTTTCTTCTAGGAAGGGCTTGGTGTCATTGAATTTCCAAAGCCAAGGGAAAAAAAAAGATTGGGGGGGGAAAACTCAAAATAATCAAAACATGCTGGTAGAACATTTACTAAAAAGACATTTGCTTTTTGTTCAAAATAACTTTCTGTGCCATTTAATTAAATTCTGAAAAGTTTCATTTCAATTTTTTTTTTCTTTCTCAAGTTTTTCATGGAGATGTCCAAACAAAACATTTCAACTAAGAAAAACTTACGTATTTTTTTCCTTTTTGTTTGTCAGCACATGACATTGCTCAGGGCTTTCACTCCAGTCCAGCACAACACAAGGCTTCAGCATCACTAAATGTCCTAGCCAGGCATACTCGTGTATGCCTCCTATTAACCAACTAAAAGTGAGCCCAGCTACAGGCAGTTGTCCTACATGGCTGGTGGATTATTTGTCCAAAACCTCAGTTGTAGGAACGCCAGAAGATAAGTTGTTGCCCAGCACATCACAGCAGATCAAGGCACTTGACAACCTCTGCTAATTTCATTGTGGAAAGTTTGCAGAGGCATTTCATAATAAACTAACTGCCCTTAGTAAGTATTGCCAAGGAATCTATTTTTGCCCCACTTTAGTCCTCTGGCTTTTCTCTGATTATTAGTGTAAATCTATGGAATATATGGAATGATTTCCTTCTGGCCCAGGTAAGCTCTCAGCTAACTGCAGCACCTCAATTTCAGATACAGCTTTTCAATGGGAAGGAAAGACTGGATAAACCTAACAAAGGAGCCAAAGAGATGCTGAAGAACTTTAGAAATCACCTACAAAGAAAGTTGGAAGGAGCTGTGTCTCTGCAGCACGTGTATGGAGTACAAGCCCAGAGCCATGCAGACTTCCAACTTGTACCCTGAGCTTGCAGAGATCTGCATGATACCCCTTTAAAACATTTCTGTGTCTTTGCTACTGAATCACATTCCAATATTGTGACACAACCTCCAAAGTAGTATTTTAACAACCTGCAGTCAAAACAAGAAACCATTGTTTGCCATCCTGCTTGCACAAGCACCCTCGCTATTGAGCTGGAACGTACCCACATCCGGACAGAGGACACCAGGACTACCAATAAATATTCCATCCAATAGGGGAGAATGGGGCTTTGATCCAGCAGGTATATCAATCAACAGCAGTTGAGTATGCCAGCTCAGTCTGGAAGTCCGCAGTTTGACCAGTTTGTGTGGATATACCTCTCACTGCTCCTGCTTCTTAGGCTGAAATGAGCCAAAACCAAGATCCAGGCAGAACTGATGTGCTCCTCCTGTGTCTGCATCTCTGTGGCCTTGAAAGGAGGGGAGCAGTTTGTGTTCTTTCAGGGTTTTGGTTTTAGATTGTCTGCAGACTCAGGCAAACACTAGTTGAACTCCAGCCATATTTTCAAACATTTCTTCAGATCTGTGACAGCTGGAAACCTGTGGGTATCTGTTGGGAGTGAAGGAAAATGAGAATTGAAATGCTGCTCTTCTGAGATTAGAGGTCAGACATCTTCCATCTGCTGTGGGACAGCTACATCTGTACCAGTAAACTCCACACTTTTATCATAAATGCAAGGAAACTGGCATTTCCAGACTGTGTTTCTTCATCTGACCTGCCAGGTTGGCTCCTGTGGGATGCATTGGGAAGCGTCACCACTGCAGTCACACCAACGTAGATGAAGCCTCCAATACCATTGCTGCCCAAACTCCGATGGCCGAAACCTGGCCTAGGTGCTGAGGGTCTCTAAGTGTGACAAAGCTCCAGAATGGACTGCTGCCTTCTTTCTCAAGGATGACATGTGACAACTCCCTTTTTCCTAAATATGGGCTTATCTCAGTCTCTCTTTGCAATCTGTGCAAGTTACTGAACTCTGAAGGAGATGCTAGACTTTACCCAGCTGGTGAACCTGTTGCCCAGTCTATTGGCCTGTTCCTCCAGCATGTGGGCAAAGTAGAGAAGTTTACCTTTTGTACAGCTTCCTGAAGTTACAGCTCATATGGTGAAAAAGCAGAACACGGTAATAAGATTTGCCTCCCTCCAACAATGCTGAAGAGTTATAATTCGTAACTTCCAACTGAATTCACTGTACAGCCAAGCGTTTCTAATGAGTCCTCCTAATGATCTCACTCTAATGTTTGACTTCGTTATGTCACTTTTGCAACAGTTAAAGTATAGAAGAATGTGTCCTTCTTTCAGTAAGGATCACTCAACGCTCAACCACCTCTTCAGCTCCACAGAGTGGTGGCCCTGGGGAAGCCTGTTCCTTCCCCAGCCTCTGCCAGAAGGACATGCCACACAACAGAGCTGGGAGGGGAGCATTTCTCAGCTGGTCCTGACCAAACGTTTTCCCCAAAGGTTTCTTCACTTCAGCTGTGCTAAACACACCCTTCAGATATCCCAGAAAACTTTCAGCTACTCCAGTCCTTGCCTTTCCAGAAATTCATTCATAGCAATTTCCAGCTTTAAAGTGCTGAGAATAAAAGCTCTGGGCTTTTCTTCTTTTTTATTTTAAGGGAAAAAAAAAAAAAAAAAAAAAAAAAAAAACCAAACAAACCAAAAACCACTGTAGGGTTGAGAGATTCAGAATTAAAGACGCTCCTGACATTTTTTCTTGTGCATTACTCAGCCCAATCTGTTTAATGGGTCTTCATCAGTGATTGTGATTGCTGATTTGTGCTGGCGACATCATTCAATTGGACATAGCTATGAAGCAGAAGAATAATTATTTCCCATCTTCCAAAAGACCATTTAATTCATGCTTCTCAATCTCAGGGAATAGATAACCTATAGCCCTTTTAGTTCATTAACTCACTGGGGCTGTCATCAAAAGATTGTCAGCTCCTCAAAGGGAGGTTGCACAGTTGGGAATTTACAGAAGAGAAGCATGGCTGAGAGCTTACAGCATCCCTTGTACCAGGGACTTGGCATGTGTATCCCCTGCTATTTATCCTGTCCCACTGAACAGCTTCCCAGAACGGAAGGTAAAAGAGGGGAGCAGGGGTACTTCAATTACCTTTCTTTATTCTACCAGACCAGATCCAGGTCAGCATGCAATCCAGCTGCAGCTGTCCCAAGGAAAACTCAGTGCAAACACAGGGAAACACAGCAAACCCAGACATCAGCAAAGCCCCAGTGAAAGTGGTGGTGATGTTATCAGAAGAAGCAATGACATTGCTGGTGTTTGGGATCCAGTAGGATGGGCTCAGTGAAAGGACAGCTCCACCATGGCTAATAGTGGAACCCAGCACCCAGACAGGCCAGCCTGGAGCCACAGGAAAGGACATATATGAGCTGGTCATCTTTAGTGAACACAGAAGTCAAGTAAGATCTGGCAAAAGATTATTTTCTTGTTTCTTTTCTCTGTTCACCAAAAATATCAAGATAGCTTGAAAACAGGGATGACAACAAATAAACAAAATGCCTTTTTAAGACAGGAACAGAAGCTAGATCTGCGAGGAGCCGAGAGCTCTAAACTCAGCTAACAACACGCTGCAAAGGAGGTGGGTGCCACCATTCCTCCTTGGTGAACAAGGAGCTGAAGCTGCACATGAAGGCATAGCATTCCCCACCTCACCCAGCTGCCCCAGGCAGAGCCAGCACCAATGCTATGTATCCTGTGCCTGCATCAGCATCCATCTCTCACCTCAGGCACCTCCATCCTCAAATTAACTTCAGGCACTGAGTGCACTTGGAGCTTCTTCTGTAGGATGGTAAATGTGCAGACATTGCAGCCAAAAAACTCCACCTCTTTGAGATTATGAGTGGAAAGAATTTAGCTAAGAGGCTTCAGTAAATCAGCCTGAAGCCTCCTTTCCTCGCTTGTATTATTTATCTCCCTATCCCCTTGACCACATTAAATTCTTAAAGGCATCTTGGCAGTATACAAACACAAAGAGGGAGCTTATTGAAAGTACTAAACATGTCCTAATTGTTTTCTCCTGCACTGCTCCACTAAAACTTCCAGTGCCATGAGTGGAAGCAGTTAGACAATTACTGAGGCACTTCGAACAACATGTCCTTAATGTATAGGAAGTGGCGAAATTTAGCAATGCCAGGACCTCTTGAATTCAAATCTTTGCTTTGGAATTCATTTTGCCTTTCAAAAAAGATCTTGTCTCCCCTTCTCCAGCAGCAGTTGGAAGACAATAACCTCGTGTCCCTAATCATGGGATACTGTGAGGTTCTCTTAAACAATACTCATTAAAAAGCTTTGAAAATGATAAAGTGCTAAATAAATATTCAGTTGGACTGCAATTAAATTTTTGGCATGTGGTTTACATGTAAGTGCAGAAATACCATCCATAAAAGTCAATGCATTCCTTTTCCTCCTCTCTCATTCTTACTTTCTTTGACTTTCTTTAGCTATTCCCCAGATCTCTGTCAGTGTTCGCTGAATTTTCGTAAGGGAAAAAATTACTTCCTAAAACGTTCAAAAGCTTTTCCTTGGTTTGTTATTAGAGCAATTATCTAGCATAACACAGTGAAACAGCACAAAGTATTCTAATGGGAAACAAATGTGCCAAAGAAGTGACCAAACTTGGAATCTTTATTGAAAAATGAGGGGAAGGCGATTAGCTGAAGAGGCAGCAACGGAAAGATTTTCCACCTGGCCTTGGGCAACACATCAAACAGATCTCAAAAGGGTGCTATTTATAATTGTTGTCTGGCTGTCTACGGACCCCCGTCTGTCTGTCATTCTGGTCTGTTGTCTCCTCCACCCCTCCTCTGCCACGTGTCCTGTCTGTGATTTGTTTATACAGCACATTTTCAGCAGGAAGGGGATTGGTAAGCACTGGAACCCACAGCAAGGATTCTGATCTCACAGTCCTATGGCTGTGGAATGACGCCATGGGCTTCGGTGGTGTCACAGTGCAGTAAACAAGCAGAAAACTTCCCCAGACACTTTTCTGCACATCTGCTCTGTCTCCCTCAGGATACAGAAACTTCTGACCTGTTTGCGTTACTACAAAAGAAGACAGACATGGGCCACTGAATCATATATGAAGTACGATATCTTGTCTGGTCAAGATCCTCAAATAAAATCAGTTCAAACTGGAGGAAAAATGTTGGCAGATCAGGAAGGTCCAATTTCACCTCCACTTTGCTCTAGTATAAACAGCTATGCAATTTGTAGGTCAAAGGCCCATCAATCCCAGGGAGTTTGCTTGGTATAATTCAAGAAGCAATTACATTTTGCAAATATTGAGATGATTTATAAGAATATCCGTACAAGTTTTAGGACCTTTGGCATGACAAACATAGGATGTGAAAGAATCATAATAGTAATTTCTCACTACTCAATAATGGTCGTTTATCATTCTCCTTTAATGGTTTCATTTATTCAATTTAAATTGGAGAATAAAGGAAACACTGAGTACCTAGATCCTCAGCAAGTATGATTTCTTGCAGTTCAATCAGAGCACCTGAATTAGAATCTTACAGCAGCTAAGGGGCTGCTCTTCTTCTTACTGGCATTTTTAACAAACCCCCCAGCACCAGCACAAATGGAATCAACCAAAAACAATGTCAGAGTGACTAGTCTGCAGACAATACCTATAAGCTGTCTAGGAACTACAAGCAAGCATAACATTAATGGAAAACAGGATCATTGTGTGGCAGATCTGTGAGCAAGTAATGGGCAGCACGTTGGCAACAAGAACTATTCTTAGCAGGTGCCAAAAGACGGAGGCACACAAAAACCCACAAGCATGACACAGCTTCATTAACTAAACTAGGGACTTTTGAAGTTCAGACATGAAAAATAAAGTTTGATTTTATCTTTCCTGGATTCCATTTACCCAAAGATGTCCAAACCTCAAAAGAGGTCAGATGTTCAGTGCAGATAACCACACAAAGTTGGGTGTGTAGTTGAAGTCTATCCAAATTATTCCAGGATCTTGAGGATGAAGGATGGGAAACCTTGTGAGAAGAGGTAAGAGACACCACCAGAAGCTTTCTGGTACATTTTGCTTTCACTCTGATCATAAATACTGCAAGAACAGCCTTCACTGTGGTATTTTAATGTTTCCAATTTCCAACTTCTCTCAGCTCTACTTAGAGCAACGCAGTTATAAATGCATACAACCTCCAGGTAAAACTCTGCCCCTATGTTGGAGGAGCACTGAATAGCAGGAAGCATCTATGTCCTCATTCATCCTATTTCCCATACACAATGAACCATCCCAAAAAAACAAAGCTTCAGATATGAATAGAATTTCTTGGTGGAAAGGAATGGATATATTCAGTCCCATGTTCTCCCTCTGATCAACAAAGGACCAGATGAAGAGAATTTGGCAGTTTTCCTCCTCTATCCTCGCAAGAAGGGGAGCAATTTGCTTCTTACCTAGACGTGTACATGCAGTGAGGCTCCCCATACTGTGCGCTCAGAGCATCAGTTGGGAGCGAGGCCACGCAAAGCATTGGATTCCGAGGAACTGTCCCACACAGTCTTGCAAATATTCTGGTGGCCAATGAGAAAATGTTGGTGCCTACAGCAGGGGATGTCCTGAAACACAGGGATTTCATGTTTTAATTGAAAAGACTATACTCAAAACTTCCAAATTGCAAATGAACTGCCATAGAAACACAACATTGTTCTGTTTACAGTTTAGTCTCATTAGTTCAGCTTTACACTTCAGCTGTACCTGGGGCACTAACTCAGAGGAGGACTCTGATCAGACGTGGAGGAACTCCTGAGAGATTTCTGACTTCAGTAGTCTCTGGATAGAGGAAATGGAAGTGACGTGCCCATGATCTCACAGTAGGACATCAGCAGAACCAAATAGAAAGTTCTATTCCCTTGCACATACAACTAGCTGTATGACATCAAGGTGAAAATCTTTACTACAGCAAATCCAGTACTTTGTGATGCTCTCCTGTAACAAACCTGCTCTGAATTTATCCTTTGTATATTTTCTGACGGTACATCAATATAGTGGGCATTCAAAGTAAGGAGACTAACTGCAGATGCCATTCTTATCTCACCTTGGGCAGGACAGCAACCCAAAATCCACCCTGACACATACAGTGAGCCAACGACCTATACATTACAAATACAGGGATAAATGCAGTGCTTCGTAGTATTTGTTGCCCTTCAGAGAAAAATGAAAACTGGAAATTGATCTCAGATCTATAAAATCTCTTTCTGAATAACCCTTGTTCTTCAAGGGGTCAGTCTTTCTGGGTAACAACTGTCCCATGTCTGTTCACAGTCTGCCTTCCTCTATGGTCCAAAGCTTATCTTCATGAATAACCTGCCACTTCCTTAATATATTTCTTTCTTCCCTCCCAGACACACCCCTAAGCCCCTTGTCCTTTCTCCCCAACCAAACTCAGCAGCCTCACACATCACATACTGAACTATTTAACCATTCACATCTTCCATTGAAGGGTGGCTATACAGGCAGTGTTTTCCAGGAGACAGTGGCCTTATTTTCTCTTCTGACAGAGTTTATAATGGGATATTATATGTTATGTGAAGCATGATGACTATCAGCAGCATAAAGCCCTGTGGAAACCATAAATTTCATGCACATCATGTACATTCTTACTTCCAGTTACAGAAATGCAGCTATGGCTGTGTAACTGCCTAGGATGCTCAGGCTCCTTTAATCAGCTTGCTGAGGAATAGTTATACAACAATAAAAAAAATCTTTTGTATTTTCAAAATTGCTTTAAAACGAATGACAATGCTTCCAGAAGACCAATAGCCCTCTCAGGCCACAAGAAATGCAATGAAGACATCCCAACTGATGCCAGTGACTGGTCTGGGGTCTTTCTGAAAGTGAAACAAACATTTCCTACTTGTCTTGTCAAAGATATTGCGTATGAAATCTTCTTCCTTTTAGGTCTACTTTTGAAACTCAAAGCCATTACTTGTATTTTCCAAAACCAGAGTTGCACTCATGTCTTCCTAGGCTTGCTATACTGAGCAAATACTCTTTAAGAGTGACATCATTCCTACACATTAAAACACTTCGCTAGCAGTCAGGTAACCTGCATTCAGGTCCAAGCCTCACCACAGAATAAATGAGCATGGTTGGCTGAGCAATTTAGCTTCTGTTTTTCTTCAGGCTCCCCCTCCTCTCTACTGGGATTGCATGCTCTGCATGACAAGAAAAATGTTTCCCTCAGTGTTTACTCAGCAGCCAGACTTCATCATGGTAGGACTGATAGTTACCATCTAATCTAAAGAGCTGTTATCTAACCAAACTGTTAGTGGTTAGATAACCACTGGATAGTGATTAACCATCCGCGAGGGAGGTTCTGATAGAGCGAATGTGTTCTGAACTGACTTCACATGCAGACCCCTTCCCCATGTGCTGGAGTCTGACTAGAGCAAGACTGCAGATAGCAAACCTTGAGTAGCCAACTGAGTAAGTGAGTGAAGGGACAGCGTTTCAGTCACCTGTGAATGCCTGTCCTCAAAGCCAGTCTCCAGTTTCCTCTCTTGTTTAGAACCATGAGAAAGAAATAGCAATGGCTGGGAAATTGAGTTTGTGTCCAGTTCTCCAGTGGTACCAAACACAGTCCCTCATTACTGCTGTTAAGAACTTCAGGACAAGATTAATATTAAAATCATTATAATCTACATTAATAAATTAATTAATAGAATATTACATGTATTAGATGCACAAGATTTATTACTTGTGGGTTTTTTGGTATGTTAAATAAATCCAACAGTTTCTGTATTTGAGTTTCAAAGACTTCACAATGTACTACTAACACTTTAATAAGTTGAAATTCTATTTTTGTTTTCAACTGAAGAGCTACCACACAGACTAAGTCCCTGATAAATAGTAGTGTCTTCACGCCAGGCAGCTACAGGATTCCACCATTGTTAATTTAACAGATATAGTTCTAAGAAGAAACACAAGCAGCAAGGATGCTCGTGAGAAGCCAATGAGAATAAGTATAGCATGAAACCTACAGACACAGTGGAGAGCTGCCTCCCTAACTGCTCTATTCAACCCCTTCAACCATCTGAACTCACAGCAACAGCGATACATGCTATTTCCATCTCTGATGGAAATGAACCCTGCTGGGTTACATAAACATACATAGCTCAAAAGATGTCACAAGTCTGACCTCTGCCTTTCTTGTTGGATTTCTCAGTATCTGACTCTGGCTGTCAAACAGAATAAATGACGGGATGCACAGAGAGAAACATCAATGAGACCAAAGGAACTCTGACCAAAAAAAAAAGGAGACAATAAAGGACTGTGGAAATGATCTAAGGATGTCAAATGACAATGTTAAGATTATTGTCCTGTTCTATATGTACATCTGGTTTAGGAAAGCTGGTATATTGTTCATATGTACCTGCTGAGATTAGAAGATCAAAAGGAGAGAAATATTTTTTCAGTTCTTTCCAGTAAGAAGAGCAACACCATCATTCTACCAAGCAAAATAACTTTTTGTGTAACTCCAATAAAACAATGAAGTTTTATCAGTGTTAAATTTGGTCCAGTTTGTCATGATGCCAAAATAGAGGTAAATGTGCTGCTGTTGCTGGCATCTCTGGTGTGAGCAGAAAGGTAAATAATGCTCTGATACGGTCTCCTTTTCAGAAAAAGATCTGGATTTCTACTGCTTGCAATTTAGCTGCATAGACAATGAAGGCATTATTGTTGCAAAAAGCATTAGAGGTTTATATAGTGCTGGCCATATTCAAGTGACCTTCAGAAGAACCAGTTTTAAAAGGCAGTTTTAGCACACACAAAAAAAGATGAGAGGCACCTCGTCACGGCTACTTTCTATGTCACTTACTGGAGTGAGGTTCTGCTACATCAGCTACCAGACGGTTGTATAGGATTTAGTGATGAATATAGTAGGTCCCCAGAGGATTTTATCGTTCTTCTGCAGAGAAAAAAACAAAGTCTTACAAGTCCTGATGCCAGTAAACATATAAAAAGAACTGGTGTGCCAGTATGAGGAATGCTGTACAGCTGCCTTATTTGTACAACAGAAACAAACTTCTGGAAGCAGAGTCTCATGGCCTGACTTGCAGAGGGCATTAGGGGATTTCATTCCGCATCAGCTGTTACTACTCCACTGATAGCAGTAATAAGGTCACAGATGATTCTCTAACGTTATGAATTCTGCTCTAATTAGGCTTGGACTGAGACCACCAACTTGCAGATCAACATTCTTTCGTTCTTATCAGGAGATGGGTCTGTGCTGAAAATCCCACCCAGTTACCAGCAAGCCACTGTGTTTTTCAGCTTCCGAGAGCTATGTTTTTGTTCTATCCCTGTGGAATAACACTGAATCAAAGAGCTCTTTTGCACACATCATGTCTGACCATACTCAAGCTGTAAACTTTACAAGAGAAATATGTTTAGTTTCAGCTGTTCTCTTTCTTTTCCATCGTTATTTTGCCTTCTTTGCACAGAGGTCAAAGAATCAGGACTTCCCATGTGCTAGAGAACATGCTACCGCAATGAGAATACAACTGCTGGCAGCTCTCATCCCCAGGAATGATTCTGCTGTTCATACCCTGGATTAATCCATGACTCAACAGTCTCTAGTGCCTATATGTTCAGCTGCCTCATTTTTCTCACAAGACACTGCTACTTAGTTTCTCAACTGCTAACAGTAAAGCTATTAGCACCATCCCCACACTCCTTTCAGTTCTGTGGCTTACAGATGTTTCCGACCAAAAAAAGGACCTTGGGGGACTTGTGTCTAAACTTCCTTTTGGGGTGAGAAAAAAAGAAAAAAAAGAAAAAAAGGCTGGCTTGATCTGGACTGCTCTAATTTGATTCCCAAGAAGGGAAATCCCTTTTCATTTCATGCATCCCTCTCGCCCCAAGCAGTGCAGCTGTGCAGTGGGATTAACCCAGGAGGACACAGCCAAGCGCCCTGCATGGGACTGCCCATGGCTCTGCTTTCCCACTGCATCTCTCCCACCAAACACATGACACTGCTTCTTCCCTTGACACCTCTCAGAGGTCATTATTGGTTGTAGCAAGAAAAGGAAGTGAGTTGTCAGTACTAAAACATAAACCATCTTAACTTATCACGGTCACAGCGTGTTGTTAAGTCTTCAGCAAGTGTTTTTCAGCTTCACACCGAAGTCGTGAAAGATGTCGTCAGACTTCTACAGCACTTTAGAGGGACTACGTGAAGGACTGCTACATCTACACATTGCTTGTATACTTACTGAACATTTCCTGATTCTGCCTTCAAATGCAGATTCCTACCAGGATGTAGCTGATGCTAAAATGGCTCATGTTTTTCTTTATATTCTTCTTTCATACATTTTAAGGTATCATGTAGGTCCATCAGGTATGTTAGCAATGCACAGAGCCACATACTTCCCAAAGAACCTATAGACATCAATAAGAAAAGAAGTTTACTCCCCTGTAGAAAATCCAACTCTTATGGTTTTCATAAACATTATTCTAACCTGTGGGGTGCTTTCCCACATCATTTTGCTTCTTCCTTCACAGTTCAGTGAAAATCCTAGTTCCCACAGGAAAGCACTCTTCCCAGAAAAGAATGGTGTCATACTGTGGCTAGAGCAAGGGAAATGTAGTCTTCTTTCTGCCTTCATGGCAGCAGCACCAAGGTGGTCACAGTTCCTGGATGCAGGGTGAGGCATGCACAAGTGAATGAAAAAGCATTTGTCTGTTGAAATTTGGAACATTTGGTAACTGTGGCTCAGCAGGATCAAGGGTGTCATAGAATCACGTCTGAGTACCACAAACAAGGAATGCAATACTAAGAGAGCAGAAAGCAAAGTGAATTAACCAGCAATGTTTGGCTTAAATTATATTAATGCCACAATGTCAGTCTGACATTTTAAAATATACACAGTCATCTGTTTTGTTGTGTCTTTGAAGAAAGCAGAACATGTAGGAACAATAATCGCACTAGGGTCAAGAGTTGAGATTGTTGTCATTCTTTATAGTTTGGCAGTGCAAGAAGCAGCAACCAGGACAGAAGCTTCCCTGTGCTGGGCACGGGACTGGCAAGCAGGGGAGGGGAACAGAACAGAAGGACAGAACACCAGGTAGGTCTCCTGAACAAGAACTGTCTAATCACTGCACTGTTCACTTGGTTCACTATCATTCCAAGGCACAGAAATGAGAAAAGCACATGTCTCTTCCCAGATTAAACTGTTTCATCCATTTTTTTTCCTGTTTCCCTCATTGCTACAATACACACAGAGAGCCTTTCTGCTTTAATTGCATTCTAGAGGAAGAAAAAAAAAAAGGAAACAGCATGGAATATTTTGTTTCCCATATGTTGCTGTGTTTTCCTCAGTGAGGGGAAAAAAATCCACCTTGCGAAAATAACACCTTGTTCCTGCACATATTGGCACTTGCACTGCTTCCGTGTCATGTTTGCTCTGTCAAAACAAGTTTTCCTCGCCCCTCAGGGTCAACCTAGCTTTTGAAAACCAAGCTGTCGTCTCCAGGCATCATCACTAGCAGTAGCCAGATAACAGACTACGAGTTTACATTCCAGAACGGTTATGACTAGTGATGAATGAGCCAGCTCAAAGACAGAAGGAATTTCCTACAGGTTAGACTGACCTTCCAAGAAACACTTTTGTCTGACCCAGTGAAGGCAACAGAGAGGATGCGGTAGTGCAGGGGGCAGAAGGAGGGAGAAAACCCTGATTAGAACAGAGCAGGATATGATACAGTATGTATCATTATTGTTCAGTGGATCTGCATCTCTACCCAGAATGTTCCAGGTAACTTATCAAAACATAGGTAAAATAATTATTTAGTAAAGTAACATACAGAGAGTGATTATATTCTTTCCACTGTTGTAGAGAAAAATTGAGATAAATGTGATAGACTATGAGATGACTTGGAGACACTCAAGTTCAGGCAGAACAGGTCTCTGAGACCTCATCAGCTGTGGATGTTCCTGTTCATTGCAGGGGATGCTGGACTAGATGACCTTTAAGGGTCCCTTCCAATTCAAATGATTCCATGATTCTATGACAAGGACAGTATTTGCAATTAACTCAATCATCACGAGCAAAAAATTGACAAAACATCCCCATCTTCACAGTATTACAGGTGTCATGCTCACCCTGTATTGTCATAATCCTCACCCTGTAGCTATACAGGGGTTTCCAGTCTGAGATGGGAACCAGTCTTCGCTGCACAGGGAAAGCCAGAACCTACATCCGCAGCTTCATCTGTTCTGCTGTGACTGCAGGCTAGGACTGCTGTTTGGACATCTTCAGAGTATCTGAAGGCACATCAGGCCATCAAGCCAAGAAATCTATTCCAAATGTCGCATTTCAAATAGTCTATTCATATAGTGCTTGTTATGAGATTATGACTAATCCATCAATTGATAGCATCTACATTCCCCAGATCTCAGCTGCAGTCCTAAACTGTTCCGCGGATCTAACGAGCATTAATTCCCCATCGATCACTACCACTTGTGACCACTGCACAAGGATGAGAAATGTAGCCTCTTTCCGTCAGCCAGCCTTGAGTACATTACCAGTCCCACCTCTACCCTATTGTAGACACAGCCACCACTCAAAGCTCAAGGTGAGTTTACCAATGACAGAAAGGACAACAGAAGACTTTTCACCATTTTCTGCAGAACTCGGATGCAGTAGCACTGAGAGAAAAGATTCTACAAAAGATACATTCAGCTCCAAGATACTATCATAAACTCAGGACAAGGTATTCAGAGGGTGTCGATCTGCATAGTTTCACTAATCCTGCATCAGCTAACAGCCTGATTCTTGTCATTCACCAGCTCATTTATTGGAGACAACACCAATGCAGAAGGCACCAGAGAATGAAAAATTACCTTTAGGACTGGTGAGTTTATAATGCTTTGGGACAGACTGCATATTTCCCAAATTAAATTTCCATATTTAACCAAGGAGAGAAATGGAGACTTCAAGGAACATGACATGCTCTCACCAGCTGTAGAAGCTGTATGTAGCATTTTCAATTTTACAACTATATTTAAAACTTCAGAGAAATTACAAAAGAGAAAATTAGGGAAATATTTTCATTTACAAACTACTTTATTTTTTTTAAACATATTATGAATCAATAATTCTTGCTCTTTGCTGAACCAGAAACATGCTGAGAAAAAAGTTTTGGTTGCGCTATTTCAGGATTTCCTCCCACAGCAAGAAAGAGGGAGTGATAAAAGACCTTTCGACTTCAAAAAGCATTACAGTGAAAGTTCAACTCATTTCCCATTGTTTTCTGACCTGGTGTCTGTAATTACTGTTAGAGTTTCATAATACAAAAAAGTCTTTTTTTTTCAATCACAAAAAGGCAACACAACAAATCAACAGATTTGCTGTCATGAGAGAATTGGGTACAATTTGCTGCCATGAGAGAAATGTGACTCGCTGCCTACAGGTCATGAACCTTCTCTTAGAATGAGCAACAGAAATAATTTTTAAAAATATAGATGTTCATATAATGATAGTCAGGAAACATCACTAACAACAATGGTGACATACATTTGTGCTAATTCTACAGTTTTTTGTTGCATGCTGGCTCTACACAAGGGTATGTCCAACCCCACAGAACAACCAGCAGAGCATCCTTCCCCACATTGCTCACAGGACAAGGGGAACAAATGTGTGAGCTGTCATTTGTTCTTATTCTGCCCCGTTCTCTCTGTACTTTGTGCTTCGTCACTTGCCATAGTCAACAAATATTCTCTGAAGAACCTCTGCACATGAGTGGAAGGTTCATTCCAAGTCCCGCTGAATGAGGTTACAGCAGGGAGAAGCATCCATTTTGAAAAAGATGTTTTGACCCTGAAGCAGCAGTAGCCCTGCAGGCATCCCCGATCTGAGTCCCTGTGCACTAGGAACACTAAGTACACGCACCTCTAACACCAGCAGGTAACAGGGACTGCGAAGAATGCGATGATGAAACCATGATCCAAAGGAAGAAAGGGGAAAGGATGAAAGGCCGGGATGATGCCCTTAACCCTAAAAGTCACACTGAAGCACAGCGCTCAGGTCAGCCATGGTAACATCAATTTTTTTAGTACTATAACTATTTCCACTCCTCTTAACTCTCCAACCTTCTCCCCCTCCCTGCACACTACATCACATCATATGACTAATGAGTTTGACCCTTCTCCAACCCCTATCTGCAGTCTCTCATGGCTCCGTCACTGTGTGCTTCCTGCCTTTATTAAATCAGATGGACTGTGTGTGCTGTGAGTCCCAGGGCCAGAGGAACACAGAGAGACAGAGAAATGAAGGCCATCCTCTGCAAGCCTCCAGGGCTGTGTGCCTTGTGTTCCTCACTATATTACTTCAAGGATGTTCCACTCCATCATTTTTTCTCACTCCCATGATAAAATCACTGCTTCCTCCTACTAGAAAGAAAAGGAAAGAAACTCATGCCTCTTCATCATGTCATTCTGCATTGTGCAGGACTGCAGTATGAGCTTTCCAGGATATTTATTATTGCACTGTCTTACTTCAGCAAGGGTGACTCCTGCAGCTTCTGTCCCTTGCCCTACTCCCCATTTCTCTCTTTTCTTGTCTCACCTCCCCGCACCTTTCACCTTTCTATTCCTTCTCCTTGTCTAACTCACTTTGACCATTTGACCCTTAACATCACTTACTCATCCCTCAAAGGGAGACAATTACCAAATCTCCAGCAACCTGAGGATTTCTAACATTTTTACTCTACTTGCTGTTTACATCCCTGTGCTGGGATGGCTAACTCACTCTGCTTTTCTCACTTGTGTTTGGATAGTACCAGGAAAGATGAAGTAGAAGAATTCCAGCTTAACACTTCTCTTGGAAAATCAAATGGAAAGATTCAGCAGGGACAGATCAGTCTAACTCATTTCTCATGAGAGATGGGAGATCTGTCTGAGCCTTGGCAGAACAGCCTACCTGAACTTCTGCAGAAATGAGTGCCTGAGGACTCAAATGCCCAGGTCTCAAAGAAAGCCCATTGCTTGCACTGCCCCTGTTGGTAGTCTCAATGTTAATGAAGACTTTCAAAATCCATGTGTTTCAATTCCAATTTGAACAAAACCAAATAGAGAAACATCAGCATGCTGCACAAAAACAGTTACTTCTTTCTGCAAGGCTCCAACCCAAGCAGCCCAATACTAATACTGCCAGCAGCACTCACCTATTGCCTGTCCTGACAACATCTGGCAGATAAACATACATAAGTGAGAGATTTGTGTCACTCATTACAGTAAGTGGGACTCAAAGGTAGATCCTGGAATTGAATGCCACACTTCCTAGTGTGGCGGATGTATAAATACTGCATGTAGAATCAATAAATGATTACTAGCTCTGTTAACAAGTGGCTAATGTCTTGTTACAGACTTTTATAGAGTCCAGTTGGTCAATAGGTTGCATTTAACCAAGACTTATGATCACCTACATCACATAATAACTATGGCTGTAATATGCTTACACAGTCTATTCATCATGCATTAATCCTTTTAAATTTATTTATTAATATGCTCTTATTCTAATGCCTCACCAAATGGAATAACAACAACTGGCAAAAGATGAAGAGCTGAGCTTTGCAGAGCCATGCTTTACCTTCCGTGAAGAACAAACCCACCCCAGAGATTAGACGCGGAGCATTAGCTCAGGCTGGAGGCACACTTGGAGCCTGTCAGCATTTGGTTAGAGGGAACACAGATCAGCCATCCCAGAGAACAAGAAAGCAGGAAGCACACTGAGATGTCAGTAGGGAAAAAGCCATAGACAATGAAAGATTAAACAGTCCAGAAATGAAAGGAGTAGAAACTATTGCAAAAATCTCTGCTTGATCTCTTTGGACTAAATGCTCTGCCTACAAACTCCTTCATTGCAAGTATACAACTCTTCCAGGTGAGGAGCTGTGCAGCCACATAATGCACCCACAGCAGCAATGAGAACTAGGAAGCCCTTTGATTGCAAATTTACAAATGAATTGCTGAACCACACTCTGTCATCTTTGAGAGGTCTTGGAGAATGGGGGAGGTGTCTGAAGACTGGAGGATAGCCAATGTCTCTCTGGTCTTCAAAAAGGACAAGAAGGAAGATCCAGGTAATTACAGGCCAGTCAGCCTCACCTCTGACCCTGGAAAGGTGATGGAACAGATTGTGCTGGATGTCATCTCCAGACAACTGGAAGAGAAAGTGGTTATCGGGAGCAGTCAGCATGGGTTCACCAGAGGGAGGTCATGCTTGACCAACCTGGTAGCCTTCTATGATGTTGTCACTGGCTGGGTGGATGGGGGAGAGCAGTGGATGTGGTCTACCTTGATTTCAGCAAGGCGTTTGATACTGTCTCCTACGACATCCTTATAACAAAGCTGAGGAAGTGTGGGATAGATGAGTGGACAGTGAGGCGGGTTGAGAAGTGGCTGACTGGCAGAGCAAAGAGGGTTGTTGGTGGTGGTGCAGAGTTCGGTTGGAGACCTGTAACCAGCGGTGTTCCTCAGGGGTCGGTGCTGGGTCCAGTCTTGTTCAACATCTTCATCAATGACCTTGATGAGGGGATAGTGGCCACCCTCAGCAAGTTTGCTGATGATATCAAGTTGGGAGGATTGGCTGACACGCCTGAAGGCTGTGCTGCCATTCAGCGAGACCTGGACAGGCTGGAGAGCTGGGCATTAAGAAACCAGATGAGGATTAACAAAAGCAAGTGTAGAGTCTTGCATCCAGAGAGGAGTAATTGCATGCACCAGTACAGGTTGGGAGATGACCTTCTGGAGAGGAGCTCTGCAGAAAGGGACCTGGGTGTTTAGGTAGATGACCTGTTGGTCATGAGCCAGCAGTGTGCCCTTGTGACCAAAAAGGCCAATGGCATTCTGGGGTGTTTTGAAAAGAGCGTGGCCAACAGGTCGAGAGAGGTGATCCTCCCCCTCTACCATGCCCTGGTGAGGCCTCATCTGGAGCACTGCATCCAGTTCTGGGTTCCCCAGTACAAAAAAGACAGGGACCTCTTGGAAAGAGTCCAGCGGAGGGCCACAAAGATGGTGAAGGGCCTGCAGCATCTCTCCTAGGGAGAAAAGCTGACTGAACTGGGTCTGTTTAGCCTTGAAAAAAGAAAACTGAAAGGGGACCTGATTCAGGTCTATAAATATCTAATGTGTGGGGGGCAGAGTGGTGAAGCCAGACTGTTTTCACTGTTTTCAGCAGTGTGTGGAGACAGGACAAGGGGAAGCAGCCAGAAACTGAAGCATAGGAAGTTCTACACAAATGTGTGCAAGAACTTCCTTACAGTGACGGTGACAGAGCACTGGAACAGGCTGCCCAGGGAGGTTTTGGAATCCCCTTCCCTGGAGATATTCAAGACCAGCCTGGACACCTATTTGTGTGACCTGGTGTAGGGAACCTGCTTTGGCAGGGGGGTTGGACTCGATGGTCTCTGGAGGTCCCTTCCAACCCCTATGATTATGTGATTCTGTGAATTCTTTCATATGCAGAATGCATCCTATATTATGAGCTCCAGCTTGTGCCTGCTGACTTGTTCTTACATTTGTAAAATGCATGGATGGGATCCCAATAACATTTTCAGAGACAGAACAGAACAGCTTTGAACATCAATAAGCACCCTTTTACACCAACATTGGTTCCCTCCATATTCTTCTGGGAGCAAAGGCATTAAAGCACAAGACTCCACATCCACTTTCATCCCTTCCTATTGCCAGAGTGGTAAATGCGAGTGTCAGTTATTGTGCATACAGTTGTGAGGAGTGTGAAGCTTTGCCTATCATCTTAAAAATCAAGCAGTTAGAGGGTATTTCAGAAATACTTAATGGGATTTTCCCACCAGTAAACCTTGTGCTCAGTGGTACATTTTAATAAGAACAGAATCAAAATCTCATTTATAGACTAAGAAGGTTGAAGGTAACATTATGGGAGGCTTTGCCAGAGAAAACAGAAGACTTAATAAGAGCCGGGCTCAAGAGTATTAGTAAGAAAAGTTGTGAGCTGCCTACAGGCTTTTTCTCTTCTGGTATCAGAGTGGAAGAAAAGCCCCTGTGGTTGATTCATTATGCTGTTTCATTTCTTCATATATAATTTACATGCAATGTAAATACGGTAAATTATTATTTCTGGATTGCATTCTTGGGCCCTGATCCAAAGCCCACTGAAGCTGAGAGAAAGTCTTCTAGGTTGCAAAAATCAAATGTTATTGAGAAATAGGCTTATTGTCGGCCAACATTCATTAGAAAGGAGTTTATATTCTAGCAAGGGTTAAAGGCCCAGGCCCCTGCTCAGCAAAATGTTAAGCACATGCTTAACTTTAAGGTTACACTCAAATCCCAAGTGGATCTAAAGCACATGTTTAATTGCTTTGCTGAATCAAAGCAAGTAAAGATTTTTATCTGAATTTAGCTGCTACCAGCAGTAATCCGGACTACTGGTATCTGATACCACAGCGAACTTTCTTGAAGACTTTAGGAACTTATTCTAGATCCATCTAGACACACATACACAAAACAACCCAATCAAACAAATAAAGAAAGAAAAAATAAAATAAAATCACCACCATAGCCATTAGGATTGTTTTGCATATGGGAGGAATGGGAAAAAAAAAAAAGGTTCTGTGTCATTTTAGTTCTCAGATGCAGGCTTGCATCTGCTTTTCTTTCATATGAACTTCTGTGTTCATCACTGCTGTTTTGATTCTCTCATCTTGCTGCTCCCAGGGCTCAATGGGTAAAGCTTTCTGCCTCAGGAGCAGAAAACACTCCTTATTTGGGTGGCAAAGCAAAGCCAAGTGTCTGAAATCTCTGTGCCTCTGATCCCAGTAATCCACTGTTGGAACTAGATGACCTCAAAGGTCTTTTCCATTAAAATCTTACAGACTTAACAGTTCTTTTGGATAAAAAGCCCATTCAGATGTTCATGGCCGATCCGCCATCCCCCGCCTTACCTTCACTGTCTTGCATAAGGTGGGAGTACCCATGGACAACAGAACTGTCTTCACGTCCCTATTGCAGCCTGACTGCTATAATTTCTCCATCATTCCACTCTTCCCATACTTGAATTTAAAGACAACTTCACAACTTTCCATCCTCTCAACACCTTCTGTCAGGCATTTAAGAGCAAATAGCCCTGTTCCTAAGCTTGGGAACCAAAAGTCTGGCAAGTTTAACTATGGACAAACCTGCTGCTGCTCCAGTTACTGTGCAGGTCCAAACAAGCTTGCCTGTTCCGGGAGAGTAGCCTCTTTAAAATTCATATTTCAAAACTCACAACCCTTGTCACAGAAACTCTCAGCAATTTCCCTGGGATCACACAAAGCACAAGCAAAGCAGTGACAATACCTTGATCACAAATCCACTAACTTACCCTGGTGCTAAAACATCCACCTCTGCCACATCCTTGAAACAAACCATTCCCACAAGCTCCTTCTCAGGACAGGCAGGTGTCTTGCAGCTCAGCAGCTCCAAAACCTTCCCTTGCATTTCTCCATGTGGAGAATGCTCTCAGAGACATCTTATGCCTTTCTCCCTCTTACTTTGCATACAAACAGCAAGTCTGATGCATAAAGACGGCTGCAAACAAAGAAAAAACTTTACACTGCATGCACAAGATCAGATATCCATTAGTCTTCCTTCTCAGGCCCTCTTGTCACCCTGCAAGCTCACAGAGCCCCCAGTGCACGCACTGTGTCACAGCCTTTCAGCGCCCTTCTGTTGGCCATAGCTGCTGCTGCTTTGGGGGATCTCTTGAGAAGCACTACAGAGTTGTACACTGATTTGTTAATGTCATCAAGAATGAGGAAAGATTGCAGGGGAGAACTCATACATATTAAAAACAGAGAGACAATGCTGACGTGTGCTGGAGGTCTTTCAAGGTTAGCATATGCCACTGGATTAATCCCAGCAGTCTTAAGGTAGAGGTGAGAAATGCTCAAATTATTTGACTAACTTCAAAAGGAAGGATATTTATGCCTCTGCCTTTTGGCATCCTTATTCTGTCTGAAGCCAGGAAGAGCTAGAAAACTTTCAAAAAAGCCAGCTCCATAACTCTGACCAATAGGTTCCAAAAAATGTTGTAATCTTGGCTCAGTTAAGCCAATTTCAAGAAAGAAACATCTGTGCCAGACTTACAATAATTGCCTGTCAGGAGCCTCTTTGTTGCAAGGAAAATGTTTTGCTTTTAAGTGGAAAATGGGACAGCAATGGAGAAATACCAAAGCAGCATTTTGCACCAGTGAAAACTTCTGACCAAGAGGCAACAGCTAATTCTCTCCCCATTTATCATCATTTTAAACAGCCTCCTAGAAACACGTTGCAACTGTCAGTGGTTGCCCACAGAGAATGATTTGTACTGACCCTCTCCAGATGACCAAGAATCCTGATTTGCCATGAAGCAGCAGAATTGCATTCAAAATATTTTCAGTGATTTTCTCTTTTCTGTTTCTGCTCCAAAGCTGCCCCAGCTCCTACTTCCCATGAGGCAACAGAGGAATGAGAGACTCTTGGGACTCTAAGTCCCCACTGCGCCCAATGACATCTTCAGTTACAAGTTGCACGGGAGCAGCAATACCACTGGGGTTCAGCTTCCCAAGCCTTGCTCTGCAACCAGCCCGCTGCTCAAGTTTTTGTAGCAATGGCTTTTGTTCTGACTGCCAGTCAGCAGGGAATGGAACAGCAGTTATTCCCCTTTTCCAGAAATGGAAGATAACACGCCATCGCTGAAGGTGCAAGAAGCGCACACTCATAAATCAGGGAAATTAATTCCACAGGATTACGTACGTGCATGGCTTACCTCCCATAATCCCACCCTAAGGAGAACTTCCCTGCAGCCCCAGAGCCTGTTTTACAGCTCTCTCCATGCCTTCAGGTGCGGCTGCTGCATTTCTGCGGGGGCCATGGGAAGATTTACAGCTGCGTGCAGCTGGGGGGCTGCAGGCCAGCACAGGGCAGAGTCCAACATGGGTATGCCTACACTGCCTGCTGAGCCACCCGACTATGCGGGCATGCAGAGCAGGACCCGGGTTGTCTGCAACCTGAAGAACAGCCTCATGCTCCTGGGAGCAATGCTATGTGGCATCTCCTGATTAAAAAACACAGATAAGAACCTTAGTGTTAAATTCAACTTCCTTCTGTGTTAATAATGTTCCATCTAGATGCTTTCTAATGAAAGCTAGCAAATCTATTGAGATGGTAGTTTTACAAAACAAAACAGAGAAGAGAAATGAGATGTCTACAAACGGTTAAGCCAGAAATTGCTGCTGTTTAATGACTGGTGTGCAATTTTCCTTTCTTTGGAAATAAGTTCTTTCTTTGCTGGAAATTATGAGGAGCTTGAAAGTGAAGAGATTACTGAACAAAGAACAGAGATCATCTAAAAATGAGGTGGAAAACGTCCCACCTCGATGATATCCTGGAGGCTGGCGGAGCTCCTTCCAAATCCATTCTCCCTCACTTCTCCTCCCTTGGCCACCTTTCCTACACAGGCCACCGGAAACATTGGTTATATCAGGCATTCATATATTTTTCTTTTCTTTCCACTTTCCTTGCTTAGACAAGAAAATGCTGAGCTGGAAACATCTCTGGGTAATAGGAATAGGCTGATGGGTTTCTTTCTGGCCATCAGAACAGGCTGGATATGAGCAGTGATTGCAGGGTAAAACACGCACTTGCTTTCTCTGCTGCTGCCTTCTTATTGCTGCATTTTTTCCCCTTGTCTGATGTTCTAATAGTCACTGCTTTCATTAGTTTAGAAATAATACACTGTGTTCTCTAGGTCAGTAATTTTGCGCTTGTTGTCTGTGCTGTCATTAACATCATGCAGCCTCAACGGAAAAAGCTAAGCATCCTTCACAGTTTACAGTGAAGATCAGTTAATAAGAACTAAACACCACATGCGGAATCTGAGGTCTTGCCAAGAAGAGATGTTAAATTTCTCCAGCAAATCTTCCTAGTCCATAAACAGTTGTCACGCCACATGGTAAGACACTAAACCAAGTGGCTATTTGCAGGTGTTGTGGTTCCCAAACTCTCCTTACAGCAGCACAGAGGCCATTCACCTCTGATGGGATCCTGTGCAAAAACCTTGCTCTGAAACCACCACTCTCTAACTCACACTGTCATTTCGTTATGCACTTGGCTCGCACCAAGCCTGCTGGCCGCAGATACATGCCAGCTGCGTAGGAAATTGCAGTGTACTTCTCTCATGCCAGCTTTTAGGTGTTGCAGACTTACTCATGCTCGTACCATCAAGCTGACATGCTCTTGATTTGCCCAGACTCGAGCTGGCATGGTTTGGGGAAAGACATTACTGGTCAGCTCCAGTTGACTCATTCCCAGTGGTTGTGCAGTCAACAGAACTGACATACATCCTACAGAGCTTAAACTTTGCTTTACCTCTACTGGAACAAAAGTGGTTTCTCATCCCTGTAATTACAGTCACTTTTCATATTTCTGGAAGATCTGGTTTCTTATGTCATGTATTTTAGCAGCTATCCCATTGCGGGGAGACTTATTTTCCTTCAGCATCCTGGCTCCTTAACAAGTTCTTACGTATCTAACGTTTCCTGACATCACCCTGCATTTTCTCTAGACTCTTCCCATTCTCTAGTGCAGGTCTCTTAATCTCACTCCTACATTTTATTCATCACAGAATTGTTTAAGCCTGTTAAACCTGCTGGGTACATTAGCCATGGCACACCCATTAGCCACCCAAACTTCAGTGACACCTGAAGCAGCCTCTTGGCAACACCTGCTGCTAACTGGGTCTTCACTACACTACTAGAGAAAGAGATCCTGAACTCACAGCAAGATGGGCCAGATGCCAGCAGTCATTTTGTCTATGCTGGAAACACCCTCAGTGTCAATTTTTCTCTATCAGATCCCTAATAGCCCATTAGTGGAGAAACAGGCATATCCAGATACCTCACCTCATCATGCTCAACATAGAAACAAGTGCCCAAACTGTGCTCATACACACAAACATACAGACATACACCCAGTTGAGAGAGCAGGAAAACCTAAATTGTGCCACTGAGAAGTTGGAGCTGATTCTGACCTAGCAATGTCAGTATGTCTGTAGAACCCAATTCAACTGTGAGCATCAGTGCTCATGAACATCAGCTAAAATTAAGAGGAGGAAAAAGATTTTGAGTGTATTGCTTGCTAAATTTCATGATGGTGAATTTATGTGCAATATACAACCATTTAAAGTAAAATCAATGTAATTTATTTTACTTGGAATGAGAGAGCATGTTTTGTAAGTCCTGTTACAATGAAGCATCCGCTAAGTGAAAGCAAATTGCTCACCTGCAGGTCAAATTTGA
The DNA here is from genome assembly GCF_019232065.1 of Centrocercus urophasianus. Classification (NCBI taxonomy): domain Eukaryota; kingdom Metazoa; phylum Chordata; class Aves; order Galliformes; family Phasianidae; genus Centrocercus; species Centrocercus urophasianus. The sequence goes on from NW_024884867.1 coordinate 604,121, forward strand.
AAATGCTTAACCAATGTTAACAGAAGATTCAAAATCTCGTAACTTGAGAGTACGAGAGTTTCACTATGATCAATAACTCCAAAGAGGCACACTTTATTACTGATGTAACTCTCCCAGCACAAACACGCCTTTGCGCAAGCAGCTTATGACAGTCTCCCTTCAAAACGAATTAAGGCTAGAAAAGAAAAGAGGTACCCTCATGGTTACTGCATCCTCCTTGGAAGGAATTTGTAAATCCATGAGACACTCCTATTCTGTACATCTGGGGCTAGAACTTGAGCTGAGAAATGAACTTCAGCTACAGGTACATAATTGCAAAGTTCTTCATCCTGAGGAGCTTGTGCACTTGCACATAGAGCATCTGGTATTGATTTCGTATGCCATTGACTGAATCCAGTACAGCGATTCCCTTGTAAGCAGCAATCATCTCCTGACATTATCTTCATTAAGTGGGAACAGGAAGGGAGAATAGACAGGAAGAACTAGGAGTCAGATTCTTAAAGTGTTCAAAACCATCAACTCAGAAATGGATTTCAAAGGACTTATCATCCCTTAGAGAAGGGCAGACTTCCAGCAGAGGTCAGATGTTGGCAGACACAACAATCACAAAAGCCCACTCACCTGTTTAGATGGCCAAGCAGCAGTAAGGACTTCCAAAAATGCCCAACTCATATCTGTGGCAGTCAGAGAGACATCAGAGGAAGAAACTATTCATTGGCAAGAGGCACAGTGATGCAGTGATGGAAGTAATTAAAAGCATCCAAGGAAGAAGACTTAATAAATAAGTTAAAAAGGGACCCCTAAAACCAGCACTCAGCAATTTTTATCTGTCGTTCCTGAAAACATAAGAAAACAACTAATGGCCCTGCTCTGGATGCTGGCCAGCTACACTTCTCTGACACTTTTTGCCCTGTCCTAATCTTCTTTACTTCACTTCATCGACCAAGCAGTATTAATTCCAGTTTACTCTCATGCAAGGGACTGACAAATTCAAAGGATTCTGGAAATAGAAAGAATGGAAAGCTATAAGGGATTTATAGAACCCCAGATAATTCTTGGAGGAACCCAAATCCCAGATGTCTGTATGCCAGATCAGGCCAGTATCAGCTGTAAAGACCTTGGCAGATAACACTGCAAGACAAGTTGATCATACTGACCAAGGTGAAAGGAAGCACCCCAAGATGTGTAACTACAGAGGAGTTAATGTCAGAAAAGATTCATGTGACTTTTTTCAGTTCTCCATGCTGGAGAAATGCAGCTGATGCCAACCATTACCCAAAAGTAACTGAACTATCCATTTGTAATAGATGTCTTTTTTTTTTTCTAAAAGATATACTTCTCCATAACACCAGACTTGCAAGAGAACAGTTCCCTTGTCAATCCTTAAATATCTCTTTATAATTAGGAAGTATGTCATTCCTGCCCTTGTCTCAAGATTCCACCAACTACAGAGAAGGTTAAAGGGCCAAAGACCATACCTCGGGCACTTAAGGTAGAGGTCTGCAGTTGAAATGAATGCATCTTCCTAAAGCACAGCACTTTCTGGAGTGCTTAGATGAATCAGGTGGAGAAACTCTAGGAGTCAATCATCCTTATGTTTGTAAATGCTTTGACTTTGCCATTACTCACCCGACTCCGGTGCTTTGTGCTCTTCTCAATATATCAATATATAAACCCAGGTCACGGACAGATGGGTGTTACAATGCTTCCCCAAATATTAGTGATTTATTCCCAGTCTGAGATATTATTTTAATATATCTTACTTTGTCAATATAATTGTGATGGAATGCCCCTTCAGGTGAGTTGTAAAGGTGAAAAGAAAAACACTCAGTTCAAAGTAGCAAAGAAATGAGGAAAAGCAAACAAGCAAGATGTGTTAGATACTGTCTCAGAAACACCTGCATTTCAACAGTAGTTAAATGGATGTACACACATCAGGGCAGGTTTTAATCTCAGACAGCTCTCCCACTGCACATTTCTAACACATTATGCTGTGACAGTTCACACAGACTAACAGAGACTGGGATATGCTTGACATGAAAAAAACATAGGCAATAAAAATACTTTTCTCACAAATTTTAGAGCAATATGTACTTGGAAAAATCCTGTGGAAAGAGAAATGAATGTTTCTTACATGCTTTAGCTCAAAGATGATACATACTTACACATTACAAAAAATTGTTTATACTAGACTACTAAGTATAAAATATAGAATAAGCAGAAGCAGCAATACAGTTTCACCATTTTAAAAGCTCACAAGTAAGGAAATACAATTATAGGCTAACTACAACTTTCATTATTTTCTATGGTGTAAGCACAGTCCTAAATGCTCCTATATTTCTTACCAAATATAGGACTTACTATAGTACACTTCACATGAAAAGATGTGTATGAAAAGACAGACATGACGTGCAATCAGCCTGAGTAAACATTATGGTTCATAGTTTGTATTTTTTGACGTTTTGTGCAGCTTTACTATTAAATTAATCTTGTTCTATTGCATTTAATGGAGCAATAGTTGGAGCTGACAGCTAAGTTGTTACCACCATCAGAGCTTTGGGATCTCAGTTTCTTTTCAAATAAGCCTACTTTCTGCAAGCTTCATTGATTTTGGTAGAAGAACTCTCAGGTCGTACCTTGATAATGACAGCAAATGAGGCCCAATGTCTTTCAGGGAGCTTTTCATCACCTGACAGGTAACTCGTTTTAAACATGTTCTGTGAGAAGCAGATTAAATACCTTAAAACCTCTTTTGGAGGCTGTGTCAGCTCCAAGCCCTAAGCACTTTCCAAAAACCTCTGGATCCAAGAAACAGCCATCAAAGCCAGCAGCATCTGATAGGATGAAAACCAGGCTTACTTTTATCTACAAATTGGGCCCCAAAGTTTACCCACCCTGAGCGTCAGGCTGGATTAACCATAGCTGACCAAAACCAACACTCTCTGAAAAAGCCTCATTATAACTTGATTCTTTTTTTTCCCCTGTAATGGACAGGGAAACGCAGCAAGGGATAAGAGTACAAAATGTAAATGCAGATGTATAGTTCTTCTATTGCCTTCTCCCTCTCTCTTTCACTGTGTATAAATACAGCCTCTCTCTATATAAATATATAACTATGCATCTTTGTGTACTGGAGCCCAGGGCTAATGTTGAGCTGACAATAGTGGCACTAATGCTAATGAATTCTGATTATTCGGATCGGTCATTAAACTAATAAGCCCATCTCCAAATTAGCGTGGCTGCTTCAGCCAGTGAAAATTTAATCAAATCTGCTTCATTATTTCAGACGTGGTGCACTTGGCGAAAGTGACTGCAGGAAAGGAGAATGGGACCCTCATCTGATAATTTTATCACTTGACTGCCAGACCATGAAAAAATCGGTGTGATGAATTTTTTTTTTCTGGGGGGTGAGGGTGTGGAGCAGAGGGTGGGTGTGTATTCGTGTGCTGCTTCAGCTTTCCCTCATGTTCCCTCCTAATTAAACTAAACCCATCCTCCCTTCCTCTGCCCTGTAACTGTTTTGTTTTTCCACATCTTCCCCACCCCCCTCAATATCTTAGCTCTCTTCTCTTCCTTCCCCCAGGTCCTGCTGTGCCCCATCTCCTAGCCTTTGCACGCATGACCAAGGAACAGAGCTTTCAGCATCCATAACAGAGGATATACAGCAATACAGTCTATCTCTTTCCCCAACCCACTCTTCCTGTACACAGATTTGCCCTCTCTCTTTGCCCTCTCACCTTTATTTTTCCTTTAATTTCTGGGAAAAACAACAGCAGCATCAACAACAACAACAAGAGCACAGAAGAAACAAATATGTCCCCTGGCAAAGAAAAAAAGCCATTTTTTGTTTCCCTCTTTTGCTTGGATTTTCTGTATAATGGAGAACATAGAGCCTATGCACTACACACAATTCTGTGTACAGGAGCATAGAGCAAATTAAGATACAATCCCAAGACACATAACCAAATACATAAGTTCTTACTTAAATGCAAACTCAGAATTACCTTTAGTGGTTGCATTTTGTAGTATTTTTACACCTGTGTGTAAATTAGGAGCAAATTTCTTGGCTTCAAGGGCAGTTCCGCAACTTCACCCTGTATCCAAGAACACTTTTTCTTCTTCCTCCTGCAGGAGTAATGCTGTTCCAAGAGTAAAGGCAAGCAAGACTCACCTTTTGCATATGTCAATTCCACTCACACATGCATATGAGGAAAGGGGAATCGTTAATTCTTCCAGTTACTAAAGAGAAACAAAACATTATGCTATTCCCCAAACCAGCTGTAGGTATAAAAACAATGCTCCGAAGTCAGAAAGCAAATAAAATATGAAATAAGATCAGGTCTCATTAATGTGCAGCATGCTCCATGCTCTTATCTCAGTAACTGTGTTCAGAAAGATAAATCTCACACTCCTTTCAGTACTGGATAGCCCAACTGGAAGTTAAATAGAGAAATACATCTTGAAAGTAGTAAAGCACCACAATAGCCAGAAGGAGGAAAGGAGTCAAAGCAGAGCACTGCCTTCTCCAGTAATGAGCAATTGTTCAAAATCCAAGAAGACGTGTGAAGGAAGAACAGTCATTTGAAACAGCACTAGCCATTCCTGCTACAGCACAGAGATTTAGCAGCCCTTTGTTGACAGTGGTATCGAAGGCACCTGAAGGTCTTACATTGTTTCCTGAGGATTCAAATTCCGTTAAGACATTTACTCTTAAAAGCTGACACTCATTTATTACATTTCACATCTCATGACTTTCCAGGTCTAATTTAGCCACCTGCACAGAACTGGTGCTTCCAAAAGGCTACTCCATGATTTCAATCCCACATCTTCCTTTTTAAGATGCAATGAATGCTCCTATTATATTGCCTGTTTTTATTCACTGGTTACAATTGAAATACAGACAGTTCACTTTGACTTCACAGTTGTTACACATCTGTAACCAGGTAAATTCTTCTGGACCAAGGAAAACTTCTGTGTGATGAATCTTGGCCTGACAAGGCCTAGTAAAGATCTGGAACATCTAGGTGCACAAGATTGATCTGCAACAGAAATTATTATAACTGAAATCAGACACTGAAGATAAAATTGACTGGCAGCCGACCAGGCTGTCAACAGCATCAAGCACAACAGTACAGATGCTTTCCTACAAAAGGTACCAGAATGGTATTCTGCCATCAAACATATGAGCTCTAAACACTAACGTGAAAGGAGGAAGAAAGGCTATGAATCTAATGCCATCAGCTCAATGAGGCAAACGAAATGCATGCCCTGCTAGTTGAATCTCAGCCTGCTTACTGCTTACAAGATGCCAAGCTTCAGCATGTTACATTTTCCTTTTTGCTAACGTAGAGTTTTTTCAACTTCCACATCTCATCTAGACATCCTTACTTGTGCAAAGCCTGTGTACCTCCTAACAAACAGGCATCTCATCTAAATGCACTCTGGATTTACACAGTGGGTTCCAAACTGAATGGTCTTACTAATGCAGACAAGCAGCCAAAGCTCTCAAAGAGGACCTCCCTTCAATCTCCCTCCCCTGAGCTCACTGAGACAATAAAGTGGTTCAGAGCAGTTCAGCTTCTCCTCCCTGCTGCCCTGTTAAGCTTTCTGAGCTCACTTATTCAGAAAGACATTTTGATCTAATTTTAGATTGGAAGAACTGAAAAGCTAAGAGAAAACGAGTCTTACTAAGGCTGTACAAGGTAGAGCTAGGAAAGGAACTGAGACCCTGTGACTGGTCATTTTAGCTGTTAGCCACATTTTTCTTTCAAGATTCGTGTCAATTGCACTCAGAGAAGTATCTCTCTCACTGACCCATGTAAAAAAATGCCAAGGTGACAGCACAGACTGGTGCCCGTGTCCAGTCTGCATTAGAAAGAACGTGTGCTAAGTATGAGAAACAAAGCAAAATGAATTAAGCTAAGAGTGGAAATCACAACAGTGTTGACTCTTCAAAGGAGAATCTACAGAAAGACAAGCAAACTCAGAAACAAATGTAGAGAATGATCAGTGCAAAACATCTCTGAATTTTGAGAAAATAGCTAGAGAGAATGTGAGCAGAAGTTCACAGACTAGGATGGGGAAACAGGCTTTGCTGCTTGCTTTGATGAGTTTCATTAGAATACTCATAAATGGGAAAAACGTACTTCTGGGCAGGAGAACCAAGTAAGTGTGAAGTAGGCTGAATCAGAGACAAAACATCTGCAACACATAGAATCAGAGAATCAGTTAGGTTGGAAAAGACCATGAACATCATTTAGTCCAACCATCAACCATACCAAGCAATCGTGTTACTGAGTGCCATATTTACCCTTTTCTTGAACACCTCCAGGGACAGTGACTCCATCACCTCCATGGGCAGCCTGTGCCAATACATTAGCACTCTTTCCAAGAAGAAATTTTTCCTAATATTCAACTTGAAAATCCATGCAGCTCTCAGCATCACCACAGTGTCTGAAAAGAACTCATGATTTAGCAAACTAGCACAACGAATGTTCTGGGTGCTAGTTACTAATAGTAATGATATTCTATGACCTAGGAATATCTTTTTCAGCCACCACACTCTTTCCAAGCCCTTGTCAGTTCCATCCACCCAAAAAATTAAAATAGCATTAGACTGGAGCTAGAATCTCAAAAACACAATATGCCCAGAATAAGAATTAGAACCTTCCTATTTCAGTCACCCAAGAGCAGAGTTGAAAGCATTCAGCAACTCACAAAAGGTGTAGCATGGGCTTCCCAACACTAGAGGAACCATTGAATACACCACTAGAAATGAAGCTCAAGAGCTGCCATGCAGACATGCCCAGCCAGAGATATACTGCACACTACTCATTATCTCCCACTTTTACCCACTTGTGAGAGGTACACTACACAAAGGGAGCCAGAAAACACTTCTAAAGCCATGACCACAGCAAGGCATTTAGAAATGCACTTTCGTAAGTGAGGCAGGCTGACCCTGCTATCTCTTTGAACCCACGTGGCAGAAACTATTCTTTTTCTTTCTGTCCTGGTGTTGGTGACAGCTAGGATACAGTACACAGAGTTGCACACCGATGCGCCCGCAAAGCAGGTCTGCAATGAGAGCTCTTGTGTCCTATCGCCTGGAGGAGGCCAGGACATTTAGACTGTCCGCTGAGAGGGCTGGGGAGACCTTTACAAATGACACACCGTACAGGAGCCCTCAGATTCAAAGAGACAGGTATTCTGGTGGCCTTCTCAACTTCTCAACTCTCTTTTCAGTTGTCAAGACAAAACCCCAACGCAGAGGTGAACTATCCCCTCCTCGCAAAGGCCTTGCAATAGATCTGTGTCAACAGTGATTAGCTGTTGCCTGGCACGTCATCCATTTGCCATTTGTTAGGCCAAACATGCCAACATTGGTAATCTAATCTATGGCCGGCAACGGCCTCTTCCAGGTTAAATGTATTAAAGGAGCTGAGGGAAGCGGGCTTGTTTCGCCGGCTGTGGCCTGTAGCTCTCCAGCAGGCCTGACCCCCCTTCCCGCCCCCGTCCCCTGGAGATTGCAGGGGTCAGGACCCGCACAGCATGGAGCTGAGTAAAACACTAACAGAGAGAGATGAGAGGATATTGGAAACATATTTGCAAGGCCTCAGCGCTTTGGAAATCTGAGAAGAGCATGAGGCGTTAAGTTAGAGCTTTCACTGCTGGGTTGTGTGCATGTGTGTGCTTTTTTTTAAATAAAACATGTTTCAACAAGAATTTGATAAAGATATCAGTTAGAAGGACAAGGCTGAGGGTTTTAACACAGCAGTAGCAAAAATGTGGTGCTCAGTTCATGGAGAATCCACGTTACAAGACCTCTTAACCTAGAGCTCACTTTTTGGGAAGAGGGATTGCTTGATTTTAGAGATATATCAAGTAAATCTTCTCCAGCAAAAACGTTCACTTTGGACTCTTCCACACATCCGAAATATCCAAAGCTCACAGCACTGCTTGGTGGTCTGGTGGGAAGAAATGTTCCTGGAGATTCCTAAAACAGAATTGCACATCTAAAGCTAAGCAAATTGCCATCAGGATTCTCAATTATGTTTTTGCCCTGAGAAGTAAAGGAACTCTCCTAGAAAGATGCACCTTGCCTGTTTGTAAGATCCTCTTGAGCTCTGTCTCAGACACGGGAACAGATCAAATTCCCTAACAAGAATGAGAAATGAACAGAAGGCTTTGACACAATGAAATTTATACAGGACCAGTACTAAATGCCAAAGCTATTCATTGGAACAGCCTAACATCAAATTACAGACGAAAACGCATATGAAAGATTTCCCAGAAAGTTTTTTGCTTTGAAAACAATATTTAGGATGTTTCACAAATGACCCAAAAAAAAAAAAAAAAAAAAAAAAAAAAAAGGAGATTTTTCTGGCTTCAATCCATCACAGCAGCCAGGATTGTGTTGATTCCCAAAAAGCTCATGGACATGAGCTGCCCATTCTCATTATCATTATCGTAACTGTTCTTGCTTTTATGGGCAGTTTTCTCTCCAAACACTAGCTTAGGTCATGCATATTCTCTGTCTTGTAACATCCATGAACCTGCAGAAAATTTCATACTCACATAAGAACTCTGTGCATCAAGTGTGCAATGCCAATTCCGAACTTCCAAATGGAAGACAGCTTTCCCATATAGTGACAAATTCCACAATTACATGATCTGAGAAGTCTCCTTCTAGTGTCTCAGCACAAAGTAGCATTTGCTCATTGGAATTGGTTCTTCCCTTTAGGGAAAAAAAATATATTGATCAAACTAAAACATCTACTGCTAAATGTGGCTTGTTCCTAGATACTGAGAGTTCTGAGATGTTTACTGAAAGCTAACTTCAGGAAGCCAGCTCTTTGTTTGTACTTTGCTTGGCATGAATGTGTATTTTTTACTCAGTTATTTCTTTAGTGCTAATTCATTCGACATCAAATAGGCTGCTGACACTACCACCAGTGGGATGGGAGCCAGATACAAAGGTGGAATCAATCAGCAAAGGGAGATGATCAGCACAGACTGTGCTGGCAATTCAGTACTAAGCAGACAGAGCCTGACACCCAAAAGAAGGCATTTAATACCATGGATGCTAAGTGGAACAGACAGGATACAGCAGCTGCAAGCAAACTTCACTTTCTTTAATGCTGTATTTCTGTTTAACATCCCCTCCAAGAGAAGAATGGACTGGAGGAAATGTCCATGATCTGCCTTAAGAGATGAGAGGATTGAGTCTTCTGGGGACTGCTAAAGGACAATGGCTGTGGGCAATGAAACATTAAGTGCCAACCCATCCACCAGTTAAACTTAGCATACCAGTTGGGTGGCTCGAGCATCCAAAAATCACAGCACAGATTTAAACCTCACTGCTTAGGCCTGCCCTCACAAATGGGCACACATTATGAGAACAGGTGTTTTCAAATGAGATCATGCTGTGCTACTTAAGTGCTAGAAGAACCACTCTCCGAATTTTCCACTTTTTGATTCATGCTCAGAAGAAGAAAAGGCAAAACTACTTCAAGAAAAAAGGAAAGCAATTTACCTTGCTTCTCTTAACTGCTTCCCTCAAATCTGCAATAAAAACTTGTGTCTGAAGGACTTACTTTACCTACAAAATCCTACTGCAACACAAACACATAGCAAGATTCCCTGAGAAAGACCATATTCTCATTTGGGTGTGATTCAAGACCTGAGAGCTATAGAAAGTAATCTCATTTATATTGAGAACATGGGAGCAACTGCTGCAGAGTCCAGCTGATATGCTCCAACCATCAAACCCTTAAGAACAGGTCCTTCTCAGGTCTGGACTCTGGAAAGCACTTCTGTTTTACATCTTCTTCAAATGATCTGCAAGATCTGGCTACAAAGCTTACTCTCTCTTGCATTTTATTTTTCCCTCAGAAATAAATGTTAAGAGAGTTCAGGAAATGTTTTCTATTTTGGACAAAGGCACTGTTTTCCCCATTCACAATGTGTATTATCTGTGCAAAGCCAGAGCTGAGTAGGATTGTATTTATAAATATGTTTACTTCAATGAATTTGATGGGATAACTTAACATTTCCTGATCTGGCCTCAGTCCATCCTTCACAATATCATTTTTCTTGCTGCTCTCTGGACGAGATTTTATGTTTTGTTTTGCTTCTGTTTTCTAACTGACAAGGCTCAAACACATGAAATCTGAACCAGACAAATCTGAGATCTACTGGTGCCAAACAGGTTTCGTATCAGATCCATATAAAGACTGACTAAATGTTTACTGACTTCTGCGTATTTTTGGACCAGGCTCTGAAACTACAGGCAGAGTTGTGTGGGTTGTTTTGGGTTTTTGTTTTGTTTTGGTTTGGTTTTGGTTTTGTTTTTTTTGTTGTTCTTGTTGTTGTTGTTTTTCAGAGGGAAGCTGTTTAGGGCTCTTTAGTGCTGTTAAGAAACAGAAAGGGAGCTGCAGTGGTGAATTATTGGCATGACATTACTCTTGGGACCCCAAAAAAGAAATCCTATTAAATAGAGTCCTTGTGATCTCATCGCTGCGTATTTCATTGCTCTTCAAGAGGTTCTGCTAAAGTCATTCACAGAAAATTTCCCCTGGAAAGGCCCAGGGGAGAAAGGGGTTGGATCACCAGTTGGTCTGTTTAGCATTTACTGCCTCTGAAAGCAAGAGTTTTTTCTACAAGCAGCACCACTGTCAAACGATGCATGGAGATTCCTAGAGGAAAAGGAAAATGTAGCCAGGATGCAATATTTCACAACATTCTCTTTTTATGGGGAGCCCTCAGGTCACAGTACACCTTCACGTATTAGAAGTATACTACTGACATTGTTCCCACTAATAAAAATTACTTTTGGTGTACACAGCTAGCCAAAAGTCATAGTGCGGCGTGACAAGGACATCCCCTACTAAGTGCCTGAAATCCTGCTGGCCACCAGCCCCAAGCAGAGGGCAAAGAGCTATCTCCAGGATGTCACCAACATTTGTTTTTATGGAGGAATCCCAAACCAGTGCGTTCCCTGACAATTAATGCAGAGGTTTAATGAAGTTCTTCACAAAAGGGCTCGCTGGATAAAAACCCTCTTCACCACTGATCTAATCCCTTGGGATGTTTCCCGTGTTGCAGATCCTAATTACTGATTACATTAGTTTAGCAATTGTAGGAAATTAATTCTTACCAAGATGTGATCTGGGAGCACTCATCCTTTCTCATTTTCACTATGTTTTCTCACTTTTTAAGCATAACAATCAGGATAATGCCAGAATTTTAGAACTATTCTTACTGCTCGAACAGCCAAACTCAAGTCGGTGGCATTCCCAATAGGTGCAGCTGGAAACAGCGAAGGAAGATGCAATGACAGCCTTACCAGAGCCTATCCCAACACTGTTTCACAGTCTTACTGTAGAATCTACAGACCCCATCCCTCTAGAGAGCTGCATGCAGGCAATGAAGCACAGCTTGGTGGGTTGGAGCCTCCATATTAAACCAAGATGCCAAGGACAAGATCCAGAGACAAAGCCGGGCATATCAGGATGAAAAAACAAAGAGAGGGGAAAATCTGCTATATTTTGTTGTTAGCAGATATTTGTATTCATGCAGTTATGTTAGCACCAGACCCCTGACAGGAGGCAGAAACTGGACTTCCTCCCTGAAGTATTTGTGCTACAGGAAAGAGTACCAAACTGCGGCCTCCTGAGCACCACTGCACCGTCTGGGTGAGATCTAAAAGGAGTGCAATGAGGAAACAGGAATGTTTTGAGTTTCAGAAGTATGAAACAGGAGCAACACCACAGTCCAATGGGGGGAGTGCCTTTGTCCAACGCAGGGATGGCAGCAAATGACATGGATGGACTACAGACAAAGCCAAACTAAAGCGGGAGGATTATTCAACAGCGTCACTAATTCTGAATTCTCTCTTCTTTTCCAAAACTGTGAGCTCATTGTCAGCAGCTCTGGTATCTTAATGAGAATACAGTAGGGAATTCTCAATAATTTTATCTAGGTTTATATTCTCTCAGATGAAGATATATTACTTGTGTCTTGAAAACATCAGAAATATCAAGTTGGCTTCCTTGGGTTTACTGGAAGACTGCTTGCATTTACCAGAGACTTCAGTCTGCCACTGAAGGAAACATTTAGATACTGTGCTAGCTTTGTGGGAAACGTTGGAGATAAGCAGATGGTTGGACTGGATGATCCTCGCGATCTCTTCCAACCTTGGTGATTCTATGATTCTATGAAAGCAGTAACTACAAAGAAAAACATTATGCTAGTGTTACTAATTGTTGTTTTACATATATATACATATAATCAGTACTAGATTTAAGAGCTACACAAAAGGTACAGCCTTACAGATCAATATCAGCATCAAGCACTCTCAGTTGAGATGATTACTCATACCAGACATATTTCATACTTTCTTCACTGTGACATTTTTCACAGGAAAAGTGGTGTTGTAAAGTTCAGAGCTCAACATCATTCGAAGCACAAACGCTGCAAATGACATTTGACTGAAGTGCAAATGAAGCATAAAGTACCAATAAGTTTTTCGTTGCTCACTATCAGGTACTGTTAGAGAGCTCCTTTCACCTGACTTCTACTGTGGGATGTTTTCTCCTGCCATAAGCAGATATCATTAGAAATTTTCAGCTTTACAAATAAATGTCACTGAAATGGTGATGTCAAGTGACACAAAATACTGGAAGCACTCAAGAGCAAAAGGAATTTAGTTAGAAACCATTTAGTGTTCTCTGGTTTCTGTTTTTGGGGGTTTTGCTGTTTGGTGGTTTTTTTTTGTTTGTTTGTTTTTTTGTTTGTTTGTTTGTTTGTTTTTTGTTAATACTTAGCACTATTAACATTAACATATCAGACTTAAGTAACCTTTTCTTAAAAATCCTTCTCTCTTCAGTTAGGAATCTAGAGCACAGTGTCTCTGACAAACGCCAGCAGTCTTCCAGTAAAACCCAAGGAAGTAAAATTCATATTTCTGATATTTTCAAGACACAAGAAATATACCTTTTTTTTTTTTTAATATAAAACAAACACACAAAAAGAAAATACTTTCAGGTTTTCGTTATAAAAAAGAATACTAAGGCCAACCTCAATTTAAAAAAGAAAAAAAAAAAAAAGTCTTGCAGGTCATCTTCAACTGCACATCTGCTTCGTGCCTACAGAAGGCCATCATAATAAAAACTCTGTTTTCATGTAACCAGCACCATTTGTTTAGAAACTTGGTCAACCAAACTGTCCTGGATTGTGGCTACAACACTTCTTCCTCTACTGATGTGAGGGTTGTTCTCTCTTCATTTGGAAGTCCCTATTTTTCCACAACTTAAAGGAAATGAAAAGGAAGGGGAAAAATGAAGTATTAAATCTGGGAAATACCAATTGATACAAAATATCCTCAAAACAGTCAAATCAGATTGATCTTTAAATACGAAACTGTTATTTTAGTGGAGTGTTGGGGGAGGGGGCTGGATCCAGTTGATACTGGAGTTTTGCTTTTAGCTGTGAAGGAACTTACAGACCCCTCTGAGCAGAAGCTAACAGCAGTTAGTCCCACTGATCTTGGTGTGTGCTATCAGAGTAATGAAAATTAGGCCTTAGGGTGTTTATCTTCCCCTCCTTTTCCTCTTCTCTCTTCGGAACAGAAAAATTCCTCAGTGTTGTCAGTCTCAAGGGAGAATGTAGGGAGAGGGAAAAACAGGAAAAAAAAAAAAGGGTAAGATTATAGTTCACTTGGGTTAGACTCTGCAGAACAAACCTCTGTGCTGCTCCATCTTAGACACTGTCTAAAGGATTTCTTCCTCTGATAATCTGTTCCTTCCGGTGAGAGCGCTCCATACGTGAGCTTTGCCTACAGCTCCCTTCACATCCCATAAGGAAAGACAATATATCCTAAATACCTTCTTGATATATGGCAAATGGCCGCTTTCAATTTCCAATCACTCTCTTCATGTTTGTCCATATGTTGATTGGAATCTACTCCAAGATGATGCGTATTTATTTTCTGGGCTGGATACAAAGGGGGGAAGCTCACAGAAGTTAACTTTCCAGGGAATTGAAGAAATGGCTCTAAATTACAGCTGAGTGGAGAGACCTTCCGATACAAATCTTTCCCCAAACTTGGCAGTAAATCATCTGTTAGACATGTCTCATGCAGCTGTAATACAAGCAAGTAAGCAAGAGGAGAGGATGGTCTTTCTTATCAGGAATAGAAGTTACAAGATGTTATACTGGGAAATAAGTCAGAGAAAGATGATTGAGGAAATAAATGGAAACTTCAATCAGTACAGAACAGTCACTTTGTGAAAGTGTCATGAGCAAGGGATTATAAAGGTTTAAGAAAGAAGGAAGAGTGCCGAATCTCTGTATTTTTAACAAGACATTTTTTGGCAAAGCTTTTTCATCGTACAACAGTTTGTCTTTCCCTGCTGCACTGCCTCTTGTAGGAAAAAAACACCAGATCTATGGACAGTTCTTTACATTTCAAAGCAAAGAATGTGCAAAGAAATTTTATTCTCCAGTTTCATTAGTGTAAGGAGTTCGATGCTTGTGGGGTTATTTCAGCACTATTTAGTCAAGGGATTTTTGTTGCTTTTGTAAAATGTCTTAAAATGTGGCAGGGATCTTTGCAAGCTCCCAGTGCTGACACCATGATACTATATTCAAAGAGAAAGAATTGATATTGAGACATTTATTCCTGATGGGGTTCCATACTGCCTTAAATCTCATCCTGACACAGAATCCCTGATTTTCTACAAAAGAAAACCAACCAGTTCAGTGCAACCAGATTCATGCTGTAAGGAGCTTGAGGTGCAGAGCAAGGTTATCCCTACAAACTGAGACAAAGCCAGGCAACAAATTGAAACACAAGATCGAACCTGAGGAAGTGACGAATGTCATCCTAAACACTGTTTCATTTCAGCTTCACATCCTTTTTTTTTCCAGTGACTCCTGCTCACAGCTGGTCTTATTAGAAACAGTCGGAAGATTTTATTTAAGAAAAACAACTGGAAAAAGACACTGGTTTCTAACTTTGTTTCTCTCTTGTAACATGACTGCCTTTCAAAGATTATAGTCAGAACCCCATTAGCAATTTCCATCCAGTTTAAATTAAAAGCTCATTAAAAAAGCCTTAATTTTTTCATTCATTGCTTTCCCAGGAAGCAAAGACAACAGTGCTCCTCTCACAACAGACAGCCAACATCTATGCTTGCATGAGAAATAAAACTCATCCTTCCTGACTTTTAGAACTTATTTTTTAAGCACAAATACTGAAATAACTTAAAATTTGGGAGTATATCCATTTGTTAATTTATTATTTAAAATTAGTCAAGCAATTTTTATAACCCTTTTCATGACCTCTACCTAACAAATGACTTGTTACTAACCCTTCAAACTTTCCACACAATTAAAAAATGATTAAAAGCTGATGAATGGGCTACAATTCAAGAAATTAGGTTGCAATTAAGAAGACATTTAAATGAATGCTTAAAACTACTTGGATTATAATTAGAACCAGATCAACTACGAAGGTCACTCTGGAGTGGTGTTCTTGTGGCATTAGAGATAATTCAGCCAGTAAAGTTGAACAGTGAGTTTTCAATGGTCACTGCTGACATGGGATCATGCATGGCTGAAACCTACTCATAGGATTAGCTGAGCTCACCAAAGCCAGAGGCTAACCTTAAAAGTGACCTTAAAGCTGCAGTTGTATCAGTGTGGTCCTTTTGGAAGCATTTCTCTCTTGATAGCATCTTCAGCGTTTTACCCAGAAAGGGCAGAATAAACATCATGGCATGAGAACAGCAAGAAATACCAGAATCAGTTGTTTTTTCTAAATAAGAGTGGTGTTTCCAGTCATGGTGACAGAGATTTCTTCATCAGCATATGGCTGAAAGCAAGATAATTGTATGTGAAGTACTCAGAATAGATTATTCATGGTCATTCTGCTAATCTCAGACATATTTCAAGGCACTCACAGGAAAGGATTTTCTATCTGGACACCCATTTCAAATGGCTTAAGGCAGTTTGGAAAATCTCAGCCAAGAGCTAATATTTCCTTCTAAAAAAGTTACCATCGGTGTTTATTCAGTTTATCATTTATGCACATCAATTGCTCTACACAAAGACAGTCATAAGTAAATTCAATTCAAGAAAAAAAAAAAGAAAAGATATTCGTATAACTAACTTTGGTGGTCACACAAATATCTCCAGAAACTAATCACTAAAAAACATCCAAATAGAAAAATGGTCATTTTGAGCATTCATTTTCTTCACAAAAGTAACCAACCCAGTACTGCTATCAAAGCATAAGAACTTCTAGAGATGCATCGTGGTCTGTGTTTACCCTAGCAGTCATTCCTTGTGACTTTTCCATCTGGCCCGCTGCCACTGACCAAAATACTGCCTTTTACTGCACTCATATGTTTCCATAATTGTTTCTCCCTCCTCAGTGCCAAAAAGAAATGACATCACATTTTTAATTGAATTATTACTCTAGAATACTCATCTTCTGTGAATTCCTTCCATTTTTTATGCTCTGGAGAATGAGTTATGCTTTTCTTTTGTATTTTAAACATTTCCTAGCAAACAGCCAGGCCTTACCAAACAGCAGAAAATACGGCTGTAGCTACTGTCATAGCACGTGTGCCTCATCAGGCTCCACAGCAGAGCACATTTTCCAAAAATACTGCATTGGAGTATCTGGGAACATCTTCAACAACAGGGTCTAAAGACCCTGTTGGCCGTGTTGACATGTCCCCAAAGCCCCAAAATGCTCTGAATCAGCCTTGTATACTCAGATTCCTGCTTCTTAGTAGCAGGAAAAAGTAGGGCTTTGTAGATTTAAAGTGGGCAGAGAAAGTTATGTAAAGGAGTTGCAAATCAGACTGAGGTTTGTTATGGCGAGACTAAATTTTAAAATGAAATGCAGCAATACGTATCTACAAAGTGGCACGAACAGACATTTTTAGGGAAAGTAGAGATCAGACATCTGGAGTAACTACTGATGCTTCCACTACTCATCAAACACAGGAGAGGGAGAAGGTATAGTAAAGAAAACTCTGCTAGATAATAGGAGATGAGAAATTCAGCAACCCTGTAATATCCCAGACTTCTTCAAATCTGCGTCACCAGCACCTCTCTTTCCAAAGGGTTCAATATTCACTGAATTCAGTATAAACTCGTAAAACGCAGATGGGAAAACAAAATGAAAGTACCCTTTAAAACCAAATCCACAGCTGAAGCAAAGCCTATGGAGAACTTCCAGCTTCCCCTAGACCTGAACTGAGCTCACACCATCCCATTGTCCCTTCTGATGTCAAGTTGATGGATTACAACTTCCTAATGCAGGATTGATGCATTATGACATCCTAATGTTGGGACGATTGATTGTGACTCTTTTTTTAAGTATGGCTTACTAGGCAATTATTGACACCATCCATGCATTAGAGCCCTAATTCAGCAAAAAAGGGCTGACAGACCAGTGCTCTGGGAAAAGATTAACCTATTCTAAATTTTATAGATCAGGGTGAGACGGGGCTTGTTCTGGGACAGGGCCACCCTCTCATTACAGGCCTTTGGAGACAGCAGAAACTAAACAGTTTATGCCACATCTTGAAGAAAATTGCTTTATTCCTTCACCTTTAAGTGGATTCAGACATTGCCAGTTGACTTGGGAGTGCTTTGGGGTCAGTGCACACACGCCGGAACATGGAGAGAGAAAAAAAAATCCAAATAAAGGAAAGAGAGAGGTAAAAGCCAGTGCTGTCAGCTCCTACCCTCTAACATCTGTGAATAATGGAAGTGCGGAACCAAGGCTGGGAGTGGGGAGGTGAAGGGAGAAAGGGATGGTTGTAACAGTGACAAACAAGTCTAAGGGGACTTTTCTCCTCTCAAATGTCACTGGGGGAAGCAGACAGGAGACGGGGGAGGTAAGGAAGAGAGAAGGTCATGGCTGTAATACCCAGAGCGAGTGGACAATCAAATGTTTGCAGCTGGGCTAGGAAATGGCAATCCAGTTGCAGAGCACATCTGGCTCCCTTGCTGCACGCCATGGGGGCCACCTGGTTTTAATCATGCTGGGATCACCTTTGAAAAACAGAACTTAATCATAGGCCTAGTCCTAGCAATAGTGTTACATCCAGACTTCTCTCCAGGGGAGCAGAGGGTGGGAATGGGGGGAGGAGATTAAAAAAAAATAAAATTACTCTCTTTTACTCAATCAAGGGTAGAACTTTGTCAACAATTTCTCTTTGTCAGGTTCAGGGGAGTCCCTTTTCATTTTTTACTTCTTTGCTTTTGATTCCTGCTTAGTTTACACTTTCCTTACTTGTAGTTATTCAAGTTAGCTTTGTAGTTACTCAAGTTGCTTGATATGTGTACTGCTGAAGAGCAGAGCAAGTACAGAAGCAGCTATGTTTCTGCTGTCACTGTCTTTCTGCCCACTTCCTCCCACCACGGACATAGACAGATGCATCATCTTTGGAACTGCACAGTTTTACACCTTTCCTGGGCAGTCTGCAGGAATTCACTTATGGATGCCATGAAGAAAAACCATAGCTGGCTGAGAAAAGGCCCAAATAGCAGCATGATTATTACCCGTAACAGCCACACTCTGTCAAACCAGAAGTACCCCCCCACTTGACTTTCCCTCCAACACTGGTAGCAGATATTCAGCAGAAAGATAAAATAATTTTTGCTAACAAGCTGTTTTACCAAATTTTTAATGACTAGCTTTCTCTCCTAGATTAACTATAGTCAATTAACACATATAGATCTGAATAATGTGGAGAAAAAAATAAAAGAATACATGCTACTTGACCTAGGGTATTTCCTTGAACATCTTGGGACAGTCAAAACCAATTCAGCTATTGTGAAATATACACATTATTTGCTCTTCTATTAACATCTAGAATTCACTCCGCTTTAAGGAAAAACCAACAAATCTACTGCTCTTACTCATTCTTACTTTCTTTGCCTTCCTTACCTGGTAACTTGCCTCCCCATATCTAATCTTTAACATTTCTCATTTCAAGAGAAGAAGCATCTAAGAATACTGGACACAGTAGAAAACCAGCTTTCACTGTTTTTTGGTAATACCTTTTCATAATAATTTGAGAGCATAGAATGAAGGTAGCAGACGTCAGGTTCAGAATAACAAAGGCAGCACTTCTTTAAACAAAACACTGTTAAATGATGGAAGTCTTTGCCACAGGATGTGACAAATTCCAAGAATTGATATGGACTTGGATGATTAAATCAAGTCCGAGAAGGTAAAAACATCCACTGAGAGTCATTAAACAGAAATTTCACCCTTGTCTCAGGAAATGTCCAGGTCACTGGAGCTGGAGAGGTACTTCTAAGAAGTATCACTCTATAATTCCATTATTGCTATATCCCTGCTTAAGCTTCTGCTTTTCATGACAGAGAAATGGGCTAGATGGATCTTTGATGTGAGCCCAGTGCACTCTATAATCACATAAGCAACTGCCATTTCAAACAAGATGGCAACTGAAGAGCAAAATAAGGAAAGAAAAAATTCAAAGGGAGATCAGGAAGGAGGGAAAAGTGGCAAGATACAGTCTTGAAATAAAAGTTTCCTGTGGGCAAAAATCATGGCAGTGGAACCACAGCATCCTCCTACAGAAAACAAACCATTCTTGCTGACCAGTTGTTGAAGTAGCAGTAGGTCAGCCAAGCTCTCAGCCCTCCTTCTTTGCCATCACAGAGATGAAAACATATTATTTCAAAGGAACTCCCACTTGAGCCAACTACTGCAGCAGAAACCTGAGAAAGATTCACTAGGCTCACAGATGTTTCTACAAACAGAAATCCTCCATTCAGTTCTTCAGAGTTTAACCTGTACTGTAGGACCAAGGAGCATTCTGGATATGAGTGCACAGGAAGACATAACAAGACTCAAGGCGTGCACTTTAAATCTCCTCACAATGGAAAGGAAACCTCAAACCTTCAGTCCTACCTATGAAGTGCTTCAAATAAGTAACCTTTCAATCAGAGTTAAGATCAGATAATGAATAATCTGTGCATTGAAGTTCATTTTGTCTCAGATACCAGGGATACGTTCACTGAAATGCTTCAGCTACTTCACACTTGTCACGCTGCAAAGCCGCTTTAAACTCAGCTTAACCACACCAACCACAAGCTGTTTTATATCTCATTAGAAAAATGACTTAATTTCCAGTTATAATCTCGTACAGAAGTTCAAATCTACAACAGAAACAGAAAGTCTATTGTAATATAATCTAGAAATGTTATAACAAAAATAAACATAGTCAGAGACTATTTTACAAATGTTAATTATTTCTAGGGAAGAAAATCCTGTCAGGCAGGTATGCGATAGTAACAGCTATCTTATTTTACAGGCAGGGAAACTGAGCCAGAGATTAAGAAGTTAAGTGACTTGCCCAAGGCCACGAAGAGAAGCAATGTTAGGGCAAGGACTTGTAAGCAGGAATTCCCAGCTGCCCTGCAGGCTATAAGGCCCTTTCACTGTACCTTTTTCACAGTTCCCGAATCAGTTCCACTCGAGTCCAATGGCTTCTGACGAGATCTTCTGATAACAAGAACTGCCTAAGAGAGAACACATAAGGAGTGTGCCTAAGACTTAAGAAAGTTATCTTGATTTTTAGGAGGTTGACTGCACATTCTCTCTGAGTTTTATCTTGGGAATGGTGCAAGAGAGCACAAAGTGTCTCAGCACAGTGGATGGAAAAAAAACTATTTTCTCTGAACATGTCTGAAGAAAAGCTTTAGAAACAGCTGAGAAAAGCCACGGTGTTTTGATAGCCAGCATATCATACTAGCCTTTTTTTCTGTAAAGTCTTTCCTATTGCAGCTGGTTTTGCACTGGAAAATGATAGCAGAGGAAGACAGTGACTTAGTGCCGTGCGGAAACACAAGGCTCGCTGTGCCACCTGCAGGGCGAGCCTGAAAAAATGCTTCTTGTAGGGATTAACACTGTCTCAGAAGTCAGGAGCCACTGTTCTCATCCAGAACGACATAACTTTGCAACATATAATTAGCTTGGTGAGTAAGAGCATAAAATGAACTATAGAAAAAGCCTATCTAATTCCACTGGGATGTTTCATTCCATTCCTGCATGCACTCACCTACCTGGGATATCTCTTCACTATTGAATGAGAGAGCCTAAGATAAAGGAACACGGATGGGAATCTAAATCAGTTACAGCTTACGTACAAGTTCTGTGGAACCCTCTCCTAACTATATATACCTCTATTTCTTTCTACAATGAGATGTACTTCTCACTACATCGATCCACTTTAGATTTAATGCAAGTGTCACCATACAGTTCATGAGCAATATTTCTCCAAACATACTCTTCTTTTTTCCTCCAGTGTATTGCTGGACTAAATAAACCAAAATAAAGAGTTCAGGATTCAGCCTAAATACATACCTGAAAGCAATTCAGAAGAAGACGGAAGGTTTTTTGGCATGGTTAGGAACAAAGGTTGCATTTTGGATGAGTCTTGTTTTAAGTTCCTCTTCGGTTGTGAGAACCTACAGTGGAAGGCAGTGACAGACAAAGTGGAAGTTCTGTTAAGTCACTGTTGTTTTGTTCGTAGCAATACAGGCTGGACAGGCAGTCCAGAATAATGAAGACCTATGCATTTGGTCCTCTTGCCAACCTGTGATTATTCCCCAACATACTGATGGCTAGAGCTTTCTGCAGAGTAGTTTTACATGTCACAGGGGATGGGGTATCTACCACTTTCATTAGGAAAGCCTTTACATAGCCTAGTAGATTTCGTCCCTGGGGAGACTTTTTTATTGTGTTTCATTAGGAGTCTAGAAGGTGTTGGTCAGTGATTGATTATTGTTTGTATTGTGGTAGCACCTAGAGGCACCGGCTGCAATTGCAGACCTGTTGTACTAGGTAAGTACGTGTGCGAAGCAAGGAAGAAGCAGGTTCTTCCCAGTCACCTTAGAGTAAGAAGGGTAAAGTCCAGCAAAGAGGTACCACGAGTTAAAATGATTTACCAAGATCAAGCATTAACATATAAAAATAATCAGGAAAAGAAAGAAATTGTTATGAATCTGGGTCCTGTGCCTCAATGCAATCCTGCAGGCACACCTAGGTACAACATACAGAATCTCAACTTGACTATCCAGACAAACCTGAGCAACCCATGAAAACCAACCCATGAAAACCAAAGCCCATCAGCCATGAGAGTTGCTGTACATTGCTCCTCAGTTCCAGCAGAAGCCACCTGCAAAGAGGTGCATCTTCTCTGCACAATTCCCACACTAGTCATGGGGAAAACAAAGAGAACTCCAAATGCAGTAACAGAAACCCATTGGAGGAGGTTGCAGGAGGTGGTAGATGTGATCCTCTTGAATTTCATTTCAATTGTTTCCTCCACACTTTCAACAGATCTACTTTTGGAAACCAGTGGTCTCCTTCCCCATTTGCTCTCAGTTGAGGTTTATTACTGGAGACAAGCATTCAAACTAAACCATCATTCCAGAGTTAAAGCAAATATTTGTTGTCAGCCTGACATCAAAAAAGGCAAAGGAATCATGGTTAACACCTTCATTCAGCCAAGCTCTTCATTCAGTTTAGGAATCACCCACCAATTCTGCAAAGTGAATCCAAGATCTCAGCAATTTCATTAACTCATGAGACTCTCATTCACAAACCACCAGATAACAGAGATACAGCACCACTTCTGAATAGTAATTATTAAAAAAAAATAATAGTGTTCTGTGGTGTCTGTTAATCTGATGGATGGTCAAGACAGAAGTTAAAACCTGAGATGCATAAATAACTGATTTTGTATTTTGTTTCATTATACAAAAATGAAGGGAGAAAAACCAGTTGGGCAGTAGCCCAAACTCTTTTTTTCCTTCAGATTTTTTTCAGTGAAGTGAAAAACAGAAACAGTGACATCTTGGGCTCAAGCAAAATATTTGAGTGAAAGAAAAAAAAACATAAAATTACACTGAATTTAATTTCTGATTTCTCACCTGAAACAAAAATACCGAACAATTTTTAATTCCCAGTGTCCATGACTGTTCTCAGACCTGGCGGCATAGCACACAGTCCATGCTTAACTAAAGTATCTCCATATGAGATACTTCTGTATATCCTGGTGTGGAAAAGAGAAAGGAAAAAACAGAGGAAAAGAGAGGGAAAGAAGAGAAAAGACGATTTTGGCCAATAACTGACAGTTCTGGTTGGTGCATATTGTACTTGCCTTTCTCACTACTGATTACAGTACTGAAAAGTAAACAGTTACATTCATAAGATCATTGTTTTCCTGGACAACTAGGCACGTATTTGTTGAATTTCTCTCTATCACCTCTAACCAAAGGTTTTTCTGGCTGCTGATGGCACCATGCTAGTCTTGCCCACTGCACTGTCCCTCTGGGGTTGGTATGCTCTGGCTGCAGTCTTGCTGGCACTGAACTTCACTGGCTGCTGCCAATTATGTCACCACTAGGTCCCCCAGTTCCCAAGTGTGCTTGTAGGTGTTGGTCCCCAACAACAACAACAAAAAAAAACAACAGAGAATGTGAGAAGTTCCTCAAAAGATTAGAGCTCCCTTTCTTGTGTTGGTGTTAGATGAGCCCAGGAAGCACATTGAGGCATACTTTGCAATTTAATCACAAAGGTAAGGCATGCCGGACTGTGGGTTGAAGGCTGGTTTTACTTTCAGCGTCTTTCCTGCTGTAATTTGTCCTACCAGAAGCATCTCTGGGGAATGTTCTCAGTCTCAGCATATGCCAACGTCATTTGGATCCTCCTTTCTTTTCCTTGAGCTCTATTTACGAGGCTGAGAAAAGCTACCAAGAAGTCCATGATAATCCACGGTGTGTCTGAATATCCACAAGAGCCCTCTTCAGTCACGAAGATGACAAATGTGTACCAGCGAGAGCTGTTCCCCACTCCTTCAGTTTCAGCCATTCAAAACGAATATTCAGAGCATCATGACCCTGCAAAGCCAAACAGCGCGTCCCTTGAGACCATCTCATTTCTCTCTCCCCCTCGCTGCAGCCCCCTCATCAAATAAAGCCAAGAGCATGTGCGTCATTCTGACACATACACTTCAGGAAGTGATGGGAATAGGATAGATTTTCTTCCTCCTAATGCCCCGACTATGTCCCTACAGCACGAGGTCCCTCATTCCCACAGTAACAGTCCTCCTCTCGCACAGCACCAGCGGGTAACCTGAGCAGCCATGACCAATGGGATGTCGGATTAGCATCGCTCTGTGACACTGTCAGCAGCATTTTGCTGGGCTCTTTAAGAGAAAATCCTGCTGTGATTCACAACAAGTCTTGTGTTCGGGAGACACAGAGATCTCACCCAGCAAATTAAAATGCGCTACAGTGAATTTCAGTCTTTCTGCTCAAAGGTCTCCCAGGGAATGACCTAAGTGGTGTATGCTGTATCAAGGGCAAAAGCCACCTGCTCCCAAACCCGTTCCTGAGCCACCACGGCCCACCTGTGACAAAGCAGTGTGTGGCTGGGACCAGGCTGCAGCCCCGAACACTGATCCACCAGTGGGCAAAGGATGAAATACGTTCGTTTTGCTGCAGCAATTTGTCTGAAACATGTTGGATCACGCATCGGTAACTGTTCAATATATTCTGCATTATTCACTGACATATATTTGTTATCTTAATTACTAATTACAAAAAGTGGCATGACTCATTCCCAAGACGGGTTAGAGAAGACCACTGGTTTTACCAGCCCTGCCAGCTCCATGGCTGAGCTGCACAAACAGCTGGCTGCGAAGGAATGGCAACAGAGCCTGCTGTCTCAAAACCTCCTCACTTCAATCCATTTCATCTGCTGTATGACAGACAAAGTGTTAGGTATCAAGCTGAATGTAATGAGCTGAAACTCACTGAAATATTCATAACATTCTGAGTTTGAAGAAACACTGAACAGTGGATGAAAGAATGCAGGAATTGTTTGCATTTTTGACAGTCGAATTCCATAGTTCTGGAGAAAAATGCTGCATCCCTAACAAGCAGCAGCATAAGTGCATACACAGGAGGAAACCCTGCTTTAGAAAGGGAGTTGGACCTGATGATCCCCAGAGGTCCCTTGCAACCCCTATGATTCTGTGATTCTCTGACATGAGTACCTTAGTGAGTAGTAATGGTAGAAAGGACAGTTGGACTAGATGATCTGGTAGGTCCCTTCCAACCTTGTGACTCTACGATAAAGAGAAGAATGCTATTGTTTTCACTGGGACGTGCTAAAGATACAGGCTTTAATACGTCTTTTCTTGCAAAATGAGTTCTGTATCTCCTCTAATGTTAGAACAGTGGTTTTGCATCTCCTTGGGAAGTCAGCTCTCACACCAGTGCAGCACATGCTAAACCCAACACCAGCCACTGTTCCTCTCTTAACTGAGAACCAAGTGGCAGCACTCTGCTTCCTTGCCAAAGCGACACTTCCCATCGCAAATTCACTCAAAAAAATTACCAGCGGAGCATGCCCTGCTTTGTTTGCAGGAGCCAGCCATATCTAAGCCCCAGGTAATATACCTCCCAACACATTTTGACGACCCCAAAAGAACAAAAACCCTCAGCTGTGCTGCGGCTCCTCCTTTTTTCTCCCCCTGGCCTCCCACATCACAGATGAAAACAAGAGCGCATCTGGCATTTGCCGAGCGTCAGATACTTGGCCGAGACCTCCAGGAACAAACGGGCCTGGCTGCCCTGCTCTGAGCTGCTGAGAGGTCTCCAGCACGGCGCGAGGGGTCAGACCTAGGAACTGTCAACAGCTTCCTAATGTATGCTCTTTCTCTGGCAAAGGGGGGTCCCAGGTTTTATAGCCTAATAGATTCGTTAATCGGAACACACACAGGCTGGGAAAGCCACTGTTTGTTTTCTCTGACAGGTTTGGCATTTTCCTCCTGGGAGCCAGGAAGCTTTAAAGGCGCAAGACTCTCCTGCTTAAGTGGACAAGAAAACCAGTCTGGACAAAGCGAGACATGTCACTGTGTCTGCTCAATTCCGAGCCAGAAGGTGCCATTTTAGAGATTTTACAACAACATCAATGTCAGGGTAAAGGAAATTAAATTCCTCTCCCTCTCCTCCCCTGATGTCTCCATTTTCTCCATGTTCCCACCCCTGTTGCTGGGGCCACAACAGGCACAATACATGTAATTACGCTGAGGACAGTGATGCTTGGTTCAGACAGCAGCTCCAGGTAAGCATTTAAAGCAAAGGATAACTATCTGGTACACCAGTGGCAGAGTGCCCAAAACTGTGCCTGTTTGCTCATGACAGTGATTTGAAACACGGGAACATGAAAGGGCAAACACAGCAAGAAAAACTCCAGCATGGAACCACACACCCGCCATCCAGTTCTCAAGTTGTGCTGGAGGATCTGCCAACACAATAAGGATTTGCTATCAATAACCTGTGTATAATCATAAAGGTGGAATTCAAAGTGTTTCCAACGCTGTGCAGCAATTGAAAACAAAGACGTATCTCAAAGCCTGAGTTTAGTTACTACACTTTAAAGACCAGGAAGAGACATGAAAATTGTATGCTAAGGTGTTATACCATTAAGAAAAAGGCATTAACAGGGGGATTTCAGGAAAAATACATCTCAGTCTCTTTCCCTCAAGTCTGGCCTGTGACATGGTTCCTGCATCAAGACCTAACCTTTCAGAAATGAAGGCATCCCCATATTTCTGCTACAAAACAAGGGCTGTGGTTTACACACAGGGGTCAGCTCAGCAAGTCACCCAGGTACTTCAGCACTTCTATATCTTACACTGTTTGCCTCAGTGCCTGCTGAAAGGCATTGCCAGACACAGCTCCCACAGACTGGTGGATCTCCACTGTACCTCTCACTGCCAGTGCCCTGGTTCACCGGTACACTCCCTATCTTCATTCCCGCTATTCCTATGTCCTTCTTCCCCTTGACTAGAAACCAGCAGTCTCCACAAGATCTTCTCGCTCTCATACTCCAGCTACTACAACACTGCATGGCAGATAAGGCTGAGACCAAGGAAGGCAAAATAACATTTAATCCTGCAGCAATATCTTGCAGGAAGCACAGTCAATCATCATTCTTTTGAATGGGAACTAGCTTCAACTTTGATATTTAAACACTCCCTCCGCCCTCCAAGTCCTGTAGTCACTTCTCCCACTACTGATAGAAGTGACACTTAGGTCTTGCTGAAGTCGAAGTATGTCCAGTCAAAGTTACAATGAAACACTGTGCTAAAGTGCTGTGCTGAATCAGAGCCATCGTAACTATCCATTAGGCTTTGATCTGGTTAATGTTTGTCCAAGTATGGCCCCACAACGGGAAAGCAATGGACCATTATTAAAAGAAGGAAGGACAGCTGGAATTATTTTAGTGTACAGCTACATGCTCAAACATACACCAAGTAACACACTGAAAAACTGCTCTTACTACTGCTCAAATTACCCTTCTCTCAGTACCTAGTTAGAAAACTGATAATTACGGCCTTATTTTTGTTCCCTCTACCTTTTAAAGCACTCAGCACTCACCCAATTTGCACACAGTTTATCTTTGTAAAAAAAAAAAAAAGAAGAGGAATCTCTGGGCAGGCATGGAGAGGAGAGGTGTTTGTTCGATGGGAGTCAACACAGACATCACTCAGTCACTGCAGAACTGAAGAAGGAGAAAGATGAGGGAGACTACCTCCTGCTATATATATGCCACAGAAATGTGATTTGTGCAACTGGAAAACGTAATTAAGCGAAGACTTGCTGGTGCTTCTTCACTCATACACACACGTCTGTTCTTTCCATTTATTAACCAAAAAACAAAACAAAACAAAACAAAAAAAACAAAAAAAAAAAAAAAGAAAAGAAAAGAAAAGAAAAGAAACAACTGGCCTGTCCCAATCCAGTTTCATGAAAAGCAGGTTAGCTGTCAGAACGTGCAGAAAGTCCTCAGGACTCCACCCATGACAGCAAGTTTAAACAAGATAAGGTCCATTCTCAGCAAAATCAGTGACTTTATTCCTTTCTGTTCTGACACTGTGCTCTGTCTCAGGTGACCTAAGACTTCCATCACGTCATTTGCTTACGCACTATTGATGATGCGCTAAGGGATGTTCTCTGCTGCACACTCCTGGCCCCTGACTCACATGATGGAGATACCCATAGAGAGGAGCCAGCTCCCAACGTGAGCACATGGGGAGCTCCAGCACATTCATTTGAAGGGCTGCAGCCGTGAAACCATTGTTTTCTGAATCCTCCTGAGCTTCTTTTCATAGAACAGCAGTGCAGGACTTCACCTTTGCCATTGCATAGATAACATGTATTCTATTTGGACAGCAGAGGTTTAAGAGAGAAGGTAACAAACTGTGGTGTGTTCTGATTAGAAAAGCCAAGTACAAGGCTCTCTTGATCTGCTTGGTTAGGCTACTAGAGACAAGACAGCCATTCAATGATCTCTCATTCACCCAGTTGACGAAGAGATTTTTAGAGGACTGCGTGTTGGAGCAAAAGCATCTGTGCCTGTGTGGGGATACCTGTGCTCAGTTCCCCAACACTCCACTTCAAATGGGACCTCATATGACTGCTTTGCTTTAAGGAAACAAATATCATAGGCAAACTTAACAAGAATGTGAATAAATGAGCTGCTTGCCCTAAGTTTGGCTTAGACAGTAGGCATCACCCTGCCCATTTCCTGTTTTCTACTGCTGCAAGAACTACTATTCCCCATCCCCATCCTCATCCCCATCCCAGCAGCAGAACTTCACAGACATTGCCCTGAGGAGAGGAACTGCCACACACAAAAGTAAGGGGCAACTGTGTGGCTGCTGACAGATACAGAGAGATTCCATTTCACAAAGTGCACTATGGCACATGGTCTTGCGGCCACAGCTCCTACATGGGGCTGTAAGGTTTGAATTGCCTCTCCAGCTTTGCCACCAGCTGTGGGACATTGGGCTGCTAAAGCAGTATGGAACTTCTGGCCTCATGTTTCTCAAGCTTTGTGTCCCCGTCTCCAGACTGAGGAAAAAAGCATCACTTGTGCCATCCCTGTAAATGCTTTAAAAGCCAGTGACAGGGCATGCTAAGCACTCACACCACATCACTAAACTTTTGGATCCCACTTCACCAGGAGCAGACTTCAGTCTTCCCCACAGACGCCTTCTCTTGGCTGCTCCAAAGGGACACCTGGCATCACTGGCCCTGGAGACCACTGGGTTTGCATCAGGTGGAAAGCCCATCCCAGAGGAACACACAAAACTGCTTCACTGGCTCAGTCCTGCAGTTCATGAATTTCAGTAAGGCGCAGTCTAATCTAGCTCATTTACTGGAGCTGCTTTTTTTTTAAAGCTTCTTGCCATTCAGATTATAATTCTTCATTTCAAAACAGAGCAATAAAACAAATTGGAAAACCTTTTTCCTCTTTTCTAATGCTATAACTTATCCTGGAAGCCTATTTTTAGAATTCTGACGTGTATATAAAAATATACGTTCCCAGAGGAATTTCGTACCACTATGCAACATGAACTTGTACAAGAACTAATGACATGCCTCGATTTATTGCTTCCCATGCTTTGACTATAGTTTATTTTTTGATGAAAAACAAAATAAAACTAAACTAAATCAAATCACAAGTAAAAAGGAGGGTGTTTGTACATTTGGCTAAAAATAATTAACTTTTATAAGTCAGGCACTGATAAAAGATCTCTATTCTTTGTACACAGCTTTTAGATCAAATTCTGGCCTTTTAATGGAGACTTGATTAAAATAAAAATAATAATCAAGCTATGCCAGTAGTTTTATAACTCCTTCTAGCTCCTCTTTGTGTTGATGTTAAAGAAGCCCTAACATAAAACTAAGAATTTCCCCTCATAAACATTCGGGATTCTCAAAGAAACACCATTTGATTACATCTGGACAGATCTGAAGACATTGAGAAATCATTTATATATGGAAGTTCTACAGTTTTGTTACAAAGTATTTTCAAACAATCTACTCCTTAGTCAATTTAGAAGACTGAACACATCTGAAGGATAAGCTGTAGTTTAAGATCTTGAAAACAAGTCTTCAATTGAAAAAATGGATGCATGAGGGAGACACATCAGTGTTTCTCAGGTCTTGAACAGATTTAGTAAGACAGGTGGATAAACAAAGGAAAGAAGGACAGGAACTAAGGAAAGCACATAATGAGGTCAGGGGAGGTATTCTCAGCCTCCTGGAGGCCTGGTCCTCATAATGGAACACTGCCCGTCCTTTGAATACCAACAGAAAACGATGGGTGCTGAGCTCAAATGAGAGAATTTCGTCATTCCTGAGGTTTTCATGAACTTCCAGACGTTTCACTTCTGCTGATTCAAGAAAGATAAGATCATCTAAATACCTACTAAAATTTCTCTTAGTATTTGCCTCAAATTCACATATGGGGCTCTTACGCATTTCTCAAAAAGTTACTTTTTGCTTTGTGCTTCCCATTTCACTTAGATCTCACAGGAAATCTCCACAAGGGAAGAATCTCCAACCAGAAATCCTTCCCTAGTGGCAATCAGCCCTTAAATGAGGTCTAAGACAGGTGCAGCCAGGCTCCACCCCTTCCTGTCACACAGGTGAACTGCCTTCACCTTTGCTCTCAGGGCTGACCAGGTCTTTCCCCCAGGTGCTCCCCAGTGGTTTGGGCCAGGACTCAACAGTTACCATATGGTGTAAAAATATGAGTGGATATCCTTTGCAAAACTGTTCTTAAAGAACAGCTCTATGAAGTCCCTCTAAATCTTTTATAGAACCTTAAGCTCACTTTGCTTCCCTCCCAGACACACAAAAACAGAATTAAAGCCACAACTGATCCATGCTCTCCTTGGTGATGACAGCCATGAAGGTTCCACTTCCCAAAGAGGTGGTGAGACACTGGGCTAATGGGATCTCAAGCCAAGTTCCTATCTCTGCAAAACAGCTGAACTTGTCTCAGACATTCATGTTCACTCTTGCCCATTTGAATCCTCTCCTACAAATGAAAAAATCCACTCTGAAATCCTTATTACCCACTAAGGCCTTTGGAGCAGAGATCTGGAAGTGCCTAGTACTTCACTGGTTTTACCCTAAAAACAATATTACCCTGCTCAAATCTCATGTAAGAGGAGCATCTTTCCATCTTTCTTTATGTAAGACCTCAATTCCAAAGTTGGCACCCTATTGAACTCCTCCTCCTTGCAGGTCTGCAGGTCAAGTACTGCAAGCTGTGATAATGAGGCTGGATTCTGACCATTCTGACCAACAGCTGTTGTCATCCCAACATCTTCTAAATCACCAAGAAGACAATGAATGACTCAAGCAAGGTTTATTTTTGGTAGACAAATGTAAAGGAAAATGTAATTCAATGTCACAACGTTTGCCACAGTCTGCTAGGAAATCTGATTTCAGAACACATGAAGAATATCCTTAGCCCCAGAGTGTGCTCTCTAACCAGATTTCTCTTTCTCTATCACTCAGGTTGGATTTTTTTGTCTTTTTTCCCCTTCTTTCAGATCAAAACTCTTAAAATTCCACCCTTCCTACAAAGCATTTTCTGCCCCTCGGAAAACAGGAGAACTTCTGTTATGCAGCGATATCCACATTACATCTCTGTAAGACAAACAGAAGCAACTGTCTTTAATGTACCAACAGCAGGGACGAAGGGAAGGTGAGGAGCAGAAGGCATCATCAACAACGGTGAGAATGTTAACCCGGGCCCTTTTCTGCTTTTGTTTCCTTCAGAGGGCCACCACAGAAATCACACACGCTGCTTCAGATCAGTGACACCCAGCTATATTGGGGCAATCCTTCCCGAACAGTGCCAGCCATTGCCAGCAGAGTTGTCCCTACCAGCCTCCAGGAGGGACGTACTTCCAAAAGCCCCAAGCCCTTCAAAGTAGCACACAGAGCTCTGTCAGAAAGATTCTGTGAAGAAAAGCCTGTGCTAAGGTGGAGAAGTGTGTAATGCATTCGTAGTTCTGAGAAGGAATGGCCCTGATCTGATCAAGGCCTTAAAGCGGACATCCAGGCAACCTGCTTAACACTGGGCATAAAACTGCTTTTTTCTTTAAGAGTTGTTTTTTCTATTTTTGAGATTGCCACTCATTCTGTGTACACACAACAGGGACTCGATCTTATTTATGGCTTCCTGGCTATTACCATTCTAATAACTTAAGATTATGGAGTGTCTTAAGATAATTGGGAGACATTTGCCTGGGCTTATCCAAAGTTTGTGGGGATAACTGATGGCTGCAATTCACAGAGAGCAGTGTAGACTATAAATGTACAGATGCCTTTGTCAGCTCAGCATTTACAGCTGCATCTTAAGAACAGTGAAAATAAGGGACACAGAAACACTGTGCCATTCGAATTAGAACTGCAAAGTACACTAACAGAAAAGGCATGCCAAAAAGAAAAAGGAAAGCATAAACTTGCCAGGTGCAAAAATTACTGTATGGATTCACATTCCTGGCATTTTCAGCTTATTTATGTTCCTTTCAAACTATTCTGCAGAGAGATTTTTAAAAGTCTGGAAAGGAGAATGCTACTCATTCATTTCTCTATGTCATTTCCATATTTATCGATTAACTTTTAGCAGAAAGGCTCATTTGTCCTATTCAAAATAAAACCTACAAAAATATTTTGTATATACAATAATCTGGGAGTATAACCACTGAATGCCTGAGAAAATCCTTGGCTGGAACAAGTCACCAGTAAAGTTGAGCCACACTGCATTTTTACAGGCTGATCAGGCTCAGGTAAGAGAGACCTCTGCTGCTTTTCTGTTGGCGTCCATCACTTACCTCTTCTAGCATGACAAAGCCACACTTTTCCAGAGGCTTTCACTTGATATTACACCATCACTGGAAGTCCATCTTTCCGTTCCCCAAGAAATGTATACATGGATAGGCTGCATGTTCTTACAACGCATCTTGGACAATGGGTATGAATTTAAAAATTAAGGGTAAAGTCCACAGATACATAGGTCACTCTGAATGTAATATTTCCTATTTATTTCCATGGAAACTACAGCAGCTACAAAGAGCACAATAACACTATTTGATATAGCAAATTCTCAGCTATAAATACTGTTTTTCAGCATAGGCACAACCATTAGCTATATATTTTCCACCAGCAATGAACCAGAGATGCATGCGGTGCTCCTGGAAGTCTGTTCCAGTGGATGTGACCCACTGCATCAAAGCTAGGAAGATGTTGCCCACATAGTCCAAATTTGATTGGCTCTAACACTTGGAAGTCAGAAAACACCAAATCCAGTGGGTGTGGTAGGACAGTCTGACCAAGATTGGCAATATGCTCCATAGTCTTCAAACTGCTGTGGGGCCTGGTGATAACAGAAGAAAGACTGCCTTCCACTCTGGTCTGACTTTGAAGTTTAGGTCTTCATCTTAGTCAGGAGACCCACACTGCACTGTCTACTATCCAGAAATCAATCAAGTGTAAGCCTTCATAAGCTGTTACCAAATCCTTGGGTCACCTGGCTTTCTGATGCAAGGCAGATAAACTTCCTCAAGGCAACACAACATTCATTTTCACTTCTCTCAACAATATTTGAAGTGCAAGGAACTGTACAGCAAGGTTCAATACTGGACCAGACATTCAAACCAGCTCTGGGAAAGAGATCCAAGTGTGCATCACCCAATATCTGGGTGGATATTACAATGCTCAGATTCTTTCAAAAGCCAGACTCTGCGTTACCTACATAAAATGACATAAAATCATTAAAACATTAGTTTCAAGTGCTCAGAGAAGTGTGCTAAAATATTTATCTGTTATATTACTTGTTTTTTCATGTCTCTTCAGATTCAGAGGAAGACATCGCGAATGCAAAGAATACCTCAAGTGAACAAGAACTGCAAGAGTAGACGCTGCATCCCCCATTAGAAATGTTTTGCTACCAGAACTATTTCTAATTGTGAACAGTGGAACAGATAAGG
Organism: Centrocercus urophasianus; assembly: GCF_019232065.1. NCBI lineage: Eukaryota > Metazoa > Chordata > Aves > Galliformes > Phasianidae > Centrocercus > Centrocercus urophasianus. Next base: position 638,050 of record NW_024884867.1, read on the forward strand.
CACAGGCTGCAAAAAAAAGAAGGAATCCCTGGAAAGAAAGATAGGGATCACAATTTTTCTGCACCGAAGTTGGAGAAATTTTGCTGGAAGAAGAAGACTGGAGCAGAAAAAAGCCAATCATTGGTGTTATCATTTCTAAATTCAGAGGCAGCATCACTAGGCTCATACACTGCTCTTGGTTATACGATTATGCATTTTACCATAAATCAACCATCAGCAAATTCAAAAGAACTCATAGCAGTGACTGTACAGCAGCATTGCACAACCACGTAAGGAAATGTAGGCACAGACAACCTATTGATGCAACTTCTGTTTTATGCAAATGCCTGACATAGGACACATGCAAAAACTAGGGAGAAAAAAAGTATGATCACAATACTTCCCTTGTCACTGCAGTGACATTTGCTTCCAAACAGCCTTTACAATGGCACCAGAAACTGACTTTGCCCTGGAGCGAGAAGGAAACATCTAATTAAAAAGTCTTAAATTCTGGTTGTCAGGACTTAAACAACATGTCAGAGTGTGCAGAAAAAAGTTCTGCTTTTTTGCAGGAGCTGGAACAAGGATGGACTAGAGGGGAGTGCTGAAAAATAGCAAAAGAGGAAGATATCAAAAAGAAAACCAAAAAATAGTTTAGTTAAACTACCCTCAACAAAAAGTCTTGAGTTTTCTTCTTAAGATTCTCTTGATTCAATGCTAGTTGAAATTAAAGTTTCATTGGGCTTTGCATCATTGATGTCTAATTCTTCCTTGATCTTTGTCATCTGAAAGAGGAGTTTGAGGGGCCGTCATTAATGAACATCACAACAAACTGTGTGATAACTAGCATGATGGCATACCAGAGACAGAGAGGGTTGTTCTACTAAGAGTGTCAGCACTCATTTTTTTCCATTCTCCACTGAAACTTCCACAAACACAAATGCAAAGCCCAAAGCCAGCGAAAATCCTCGGCATTAGCCTGGGATTATTAAGGTCTTTTGCAACGCAACCTCTTGTAACTGTGCCTTTCCCTACAAAAGACAGATGCTGAAGATTCAAGACAAGATAGCCACAGACCCATAAGTAGTATCTAATGCTACCATAAAAGTTTATGGGCCACACCCGCTTAAGCCATAGTTCTCCATCTCTATCCAGATCAGCTCCAGGTAGTTAACCTCCCAGTTATCTTCAGATCAGAAGCAGAGGTCTCAGCCACTAAATGGTGCTTAAGCTCCCACCCAGATCTGGCGGGTTAATTCGTGACTCCACCATTATTGTCCCACATCTTCAACTAAACTACTGGGGGGAAAGATCTGTTATTCCATAGCTTACATATCTGGCCTCCGCATAAATCTGCTGGCCATTTTCTTAAGTACAGTATCAGGCACAGTAAAATTAAAAATAGTAAGAAAATTTTAAAATAGCAGGGATTTATTCTGGGTGCTGTTAAAAGGGAAACACAACTGCTTAAAGAGCATGGAAAACTGTTAAACAGACTCGAGGCATCAGCACCCAGCCCCCCCAGCAAGGTCCGGTTTTATTAAATATCTTTATTAAATATCTGTTTTGAGATGTGAACATACTTGCAGAAGAGGGAGCAGCATGAATTTAAGCACTGTTCACATACTGCCAGTCACCTCCACACTCCTCCCTCAGGCCACCCCATGCCCAACAGCAAGCCAGAAAAGCCACAACATTCTGGGCAGTATGAATCAGACCGTCTCCTATTTCCTTTTCTTCTCACCCCTTTTTTTTAATCTTGTGCGTGTGCATATGTGTGTGCATATGTGCAAATATATATATGAAAACAACTTATTTTAGTGCAAGGTCATAGAATCATAGAATCATTTGAGTTGGAAGGGACCTTTAAAGTCCAATCCCCCTGCAATGAACAGGGACAACTACAGCTCGATCATGTGCTTAGTGTCCCATCCAATCTGACCTTGATTGTCTCCAGGGATGGGACAACCACCTCATCACAAGCAGACCTTTCCTGTCTGAGGTTAGGGAACACACCCCTGTACTGCTGAATGCAGTGCTGACTAGGTTTCCTGAAGAAACTCCTCAAGTATTTCCTATAAAGGAGGCTGACATTATCTGTTTTCTCTAAAAAAGCAAAGTCTGTCTACTGACCAGTTACAATACACAAAGCCATAAGAAGCCAAAGGTGCTGTTCTTAGAGGACTGAAGTTATAACATACAGCAAAAGGCTTATAAAGTTAACAGGAAGCATTAAGTTGGCATTAATGTGGTTGTCATGTGGACGAACCCAGAAAGGTCACTGTCACTGAGCAATTAGCTAATGGAGCATTTCTAGTTACTGAAGGTTGTAAAAGCTCAGTAGTCAGATCTATTTAGAATACCTGAGAACAAAAGATTATCCAGAATCTACAGAGAAATAAGAAAGTAGATTTAAGAAGCACTGTTTAATAGAGCACTTCTTATGATAAAGGCAATTTATTTCTGTGTTGAGAACTTCTTTTGCTTTTAAATCATCAATCACTTTCATCTTTTACAATATTGGCACAGAGAAACGTTCCTGAGGATGAAGAAATGTGCTGGGTAATAAAGCTGGACTTGTGTCGCACTGATTAGAACTAGTCAAGCTTTCTTAGACTTCAGTGGAAGATTTTTCAGTTTTAGAGTTTTGGATGTGACACTGCAGTCTGAGCATTTCTCACCTCATTACTGCCAGAAGACTCTTCCTTCGTTCTTTTATATGGGCAATTCTTTCTTTTACATCAGTTGGCAATGGTAAAATACAGTTCTCAGAAATATAAACAGTGAGATACTTAATTAGTATTAAACTTAAACTGCATTGTGTTTTGATTTAAGGAGATAGCTATTTTAAAGCAAAGTTTTCAAAGAAACAGAGGATTCAGTCATCTGATGACTGTAAATCTTCAAATACATTCTCCCAAGTTCAGAGAACAAAATGCTTCCTATCTGCCATTAGTTTTCTTTGCATCTTAACTCATGAGAAAAGCTTGATAAACTAACTATCCCTGCTTCTCATCTCTGTGTGGTTACTGAGCTGAGATACAGATACTTGACCAAGAAAAACAGTTCTAACAGCTAGACTTACAAAGCTCAGAATTCAAACTCCAGTTGAATTTGCTCTCTTTAGACATAGTTAACACAGATTCTGGTATTCAGATAAGAGCTGGCCAGCTGAACAAGATAGCGTGGGTCTATACAGATGTATTTTAGAGCAACACACAGATAGATGCTCCCAAATTGCTTGGATTTGGGGTAGGGCACACAGGTCACAAGGAGGAAGACATACTGGATCACGAGGAATGAGCGTGTGATCTGAGACAGTCAGCATGGCTTCACCAGAGGAAGGTCATGCTTGACCAATCTGGTGGCCTTCTATGATGGAGCGACGGCATCGGTGGACAAGGGGAAGGCAACCGATGTCATTTACCTGGACTTGAGCAAGGCCTTTGACATGGTCCCCCACCACATCCTTATCTCCAAATTGGAGGAATGTGGATTTGTTGGATGGACCACTCAATGGATAAGAAACTGGTTGAAAGGCCGAAGACAGAGGGTGGTCATCAATGGCTCTATGTCCAGGTGAAAGCTGGTAAAGAGTGGCGTCCCCCAGGGTCTAGTGCTTTTTAACATCTTTATCATTGACATCGATGACGGAATCGAGTGTACCCTCAGCAAGTTTGCTGATGACACCAAGCTGAGTGGTGTGGTTGGCATGGTGGAAGGAAGGGATTCAAAGGGACCTCAACAGGCTAGAAAGGTGGGCCTGGGTGAACCTCATGAGGTTCAGCACTGCAAAGTGCAGAGTTTTGCACTTGAGCCGGAGGAATTTCAGGCATCCACACAGACTGGAAGGAGCAGTCCTTGAGAGCAGCCCTGTGGAGAAGGACCTGGGGGTCTTGATAGATGAAAAGCTTAACGTGAGCAAGCAATGTGCCCTTGCGTCACGGAAGGCAAATGATATCCTGGTCTCCACCAAAAGAGGGGTGGCCAGCAGGGACAGGGAGGTGATTGTCCCCCTCTACTCTGTTCTTGTGAGTCCCCATCTGCAGCACTGCGTCCAGGTCTGGAGTCTCCAGTACAAAAAAGACAGGGAGCTGTTGGAGAGGATCCAGAGGAGCCACAAAGATGATCAGGGGACTGGAGCACCTCCCCGATGAAGACAGGCTGAGGGAGCTGGGCTTATTCAGCAAGGAGAAAAGAAGGCTGCGGGGTGACCTCAGTGCAACCTTTCAGTACCTAAAGGGAGCCCACAAAAAGGAGGGGAATCAACTCTTTGAAAGAGTTGATAATTGCAGGACAAGGGGAAATGATTTTAAGTTAAGGGAGGGGAGATTGAGGTTGGATGTCAGGGGGAAGTTCTTTACAGAGAAAGTGATGAGGTGCTGGAACAGCTGCCGAGAGAGGCTGTGGATGCCCCGTCCCTGGAGGTGTTCAAGGCCAGACTGGATAAGGCCCTGGACAGCCTGGTCTGGTATTAAATTTGGAGGTTGGTGGCCCAGCATGTGGCAGGGGGGTTGAAGATTCATGATCATTGAGGTCCCTTCCAACCTGGGCCATTCTTGTGATTCTGTGGCTGTAACACCAGCTGAAGAACTTTTGGCTTGCTTTCTTTTTTTACGGGGAAAATAAAACATGGAGACAGCGAGTAAACAGAAGGTGAAAGTTCATCTCCCCATGAGTGAGGGCCGGAAATCAATGTGCACACTGTATGCTGTTTACTCATCCTTGCATCCAGATGAGAAGGCCATCTGACTCCTGCATGCAGCCGCCTTCCCGGTAGCAGCATGGTGCCTGTCCCTCTCTGCTCCAGCATGGCCATTGAAACAAGCCGATACAGACTCAACGGCGCCAGCAAACCCGCAATAACTTGTTCGTTGCCACAGTGCTTCCAGGGCCCATCCCATCACCTATCTCCATTCACACTCCTCCTTATTGCTCACCTGATAACGATAGGCCTGACCATAATTGCTGGGCTGTGCTGCAGAGCGGCAGAGAAGCGGATAACGAGTATCTATCCCTTCTCTCAGCACAAACGTGTAAAAGTTTGTTCAAGGTTTTATGAGGCACAGAGCAAAACAGCTGCTTTCACTGAGAGCTGAGGTGTTAACTGCTGAGGTACAGCAAGATGGCTCCTGCCAGCCCACAGTGTCTCTCTGGACTGCCCAACACACAGACTTCTGTGTCAGGCTGAAACAGGTGTTAGGAAGGAAACTACTTCATAGTGGAAGGTGGGATGGAGGCAAGGATTTCTTGAAGTGGGACTGGGAAAAGTTGCTTTCAATTGAGGCTTCAAACAGAAAATAAAAACTTGGGAAGTTAAGGCTTTCCTTGCCAAGTCTCCAGTTCTCCACCTTTGCCTGGTGTTTCTGGCCTGTTTCTAAAACTCCAGGGGGAATTCAGCTGACTCCAGATCTATAGCATCTCCTTCCAGGCTGTCAAACTGTGAAAGTGGATTCTTTGATGGCAGTTGCGAGTCCTCTAATGACCAAATGGAGATTTCTGACTCGTTTTGTATATAGGCCACAGAACAGCTGTCATGTAGTAAAATGTCTCAGGTGTAAGAGCCAGGCATTAATCGGATGAGAAAGGCATGATTCTGAGCACCAGCTCTTATTAGTGGGCTTTTAATACTCAGTATCCAAACATACACACACAGAGGGATATTTCTAATGTTTACTGGACATTTAGTCCTGTCACCTGGGGAAGGCAGGTGTTGCATGCTCCATTAAGAAAAGCCAAGAGGAGGATTTTCACCTCATTTTGTCAATACGTAAGGCTTGTGCAAAGAAACAGACTAATCCTTGGCCTCTGCTATGGCTGGCTACAAAATCAAAGGGAAGGTGTGTTTTTGACTGTAATGACCAACCGCTGGGTTAAGATCTGTGAGAGGCACCTCACCAGGGCTACCAAACATGTCACTGGGACATTATAAATGGAGGAATCACGTTGGCTAATGCAGGCTTCCAGCTGTGCAAACAAACTCCTCAATGCTTGCACTGCAAACCCCAAACTAGTTGGGGAAGTACAGCAGAAAACTATTGTCCCAGCAGTTCATTAGGCCCCTTCATTTTGCAAAGCACCCAAGTCACGAAGGCATGATGAACCACCCAACTACCACATACTATGGCTGCTGGACTTACTGCTGACTTAGGATGGTACAAACAAGTATCCCAGTGTCTGCATAAATGGTTTGGGTATCTTGTTTCTCTCTCTCTAGAAGTTATATGTCACGTATAAGATACTATACAGCCTTAAATCACAGCCTGTTGCTGACTTCCTTCAAGGACAAGCTAGGTCACAAAAGCTTGGGACTGTGGAAAATGGTTAAGAGAGCAATAGAAGGATTGCAGATGGCATAAATGTGAAGAGAAGTGGGAACTTCTGTGCGCTGAAGATAGTCTGGAAAAGATGGTGCAAAGAGGACTTTGGGTAGAGGGCAGGAAAGGAGAAAAAAAAAAAAAAGAAAAAAAGAAAGGGAGGAGTACTATCTGAACTACCCAGTAATGGGAGCACATAACACCTTAAGACAGGTGCCTCAGACCTCAAATAAGCACCAATACTGCAGGCATATGAAAGGTCTGCCCTTACCCTGTTATAAACGAGAGCAGTTCTGGACCAAGACTGGAAAATACCACCTCAGGGCAACAAATCTCCCATTGATAGGGTCTGGCAAACACAAGTTTGAGAAAGGTTGAAGTCAGCTCTGAAGTATATAATGACTCACTTAGGATTGAGGGAATTAGAACGAAAGGCGACACTCAATCTAACAGCGACATTAATAAGTAATCACCACTGCAAATGTCTGGGCAGTTATAAAACATTGGCAAGACAGACTTTCTCAATCTTACAAGCCTGGCTCAATTGCATACAGCAAAATGTTCTCTATCAAGTAACCCTGGGGAAAGTCCTCCAAAAGATCTATGCTGATAGATGATCACAGGTATCTGTTACACCTCAGCCCACACCTCCATAAAACCCCATCGTTCAGTAAAGTCAGAACCCTTCCCAGAGTCTCCTTCACACTCTGAAGATGCTTTTCTGTTCTCCCCCTCTTTTACATTTGGTCCCATAAGGGAAAATTATTCCTGGCCAACTCCTGCGTTTTGCACTGTACTTTAAACAAACCAAGGTGCTGGAAGGTAACACATAGCATTGGTGTAATCTGAGAAATGAGAATTTTGGTCATTAGAAACTCAGCTAAAACAAATAATAAATATAGTGCGGTGACATTTATGGTGAAAGCCGCCAGAGCTTAGGAGATTTCCCTGCCTGGTGCCATAAAGGCCTTCCCAGCACCAAAGGCATTTAAAGCTAAATTAAAATCCTCATTAGCTGCTCTTGAGTGTATTTGCATTGATGAGGTCCCCAGTGGATGTGGTTTTATGGGCGTGGAGGTAAACCTGTGTGGCGTAACTACAGAGAGAGCTTTCAGCTGCACTGATGTAACCTGCATGCGATATGTCAGTGATTGAGATATTCCACCATGAGCCAACCTCCTAAGAGTGCTCTATGCCACAAAACAGAAATAAACAAACACAAAACCCACAAACAATTGTCACTACATTATCTGATTCAAAGAGGAAGATGTCAGTTTAAATACAGACAAGGATGTTTATCTTTGTGCCCCGATATACGACGATTTCAGAGCTACCGTTAATGTTTACAGAGAAAAAACTGACCAGTACATTTTGTTCAAGCTTAAATGTGAACTGGATACAACCTGTCTGTATGAAAAACACTGGCCATACCTGCCACTGCAGAGTCTCTCACACCACGTTTCCTGGCATCAGCTGGATTTTTAATTTAACTTCATTTAGCGCTTTCTTGTGACAGTGATAGGTCATACATAAAACCTTCAGAAAGACAGACCAGCACATGAAACACATCCAACCAGCTGCAAGTCACAGTTAAAAGAAAATGGGAATTCAAGAAGAGTTCCTGAAGCACCTTTCCAAAAAAAAGAACTTGAGGTGTGAGCTGGGATGAAAGGAGAGAAACGCTATGAGAGGTATTGCACACAGAGCAGAAACTGTAGGAAAACAAGCCCTTTGGGAACCTCTAGATGTGTGGTTTGATACAAAACCCCAAGATAGCTGTTTAAGTGTGGGTGTCTAATTTCATATTAGAGAAGCACTGTATCTCACACATACATCTCCATTACCATGATGAAATAATCCTCTCAACATCCTGGCCAGGTACTGGAGATGAAACTCCCTGCAGGGGGATATCCAGCTGATGTTATGCCATCTTGCTCAATGAAGTCTGAGTCAAATTATATAGCAGGCACTGTAGCGCTACTGCAAGAGAAAGCTGATGTTTAAATACAGTTCAGAATAACTACATTCTACTAATTCATGATAGTACTTTGAATTCTTGGGATACAGAACTCTACTTTCTGTCTAAAGAGTTTTTGTGTATTTTACAGCTAACGCAAGTTTCCATTCCAGACGTGGCTGCCTTTCTGCAAAGGGTAAGAACCTGTGTGCAAACATACGTGTGCATGTTCTACATGCACACTACTTCATACTGTCGTAAATGGGTTTGAGGTTTGCAAAATGGTCCCATAAATCATTAATTAATGATAATACAAATATGAATAATGCAAGAGGCAGAAGGGCAAGAGTCACCACTCCATCTTCAACACCATCTCAGATGCTTGGATAAGCAATGTGCCCACAGTAGTCTTCTCTGCCAAGTGCACCATTACATGCAGAAATGCTGAAGAATCACAAAAAAGGTTGCAGTATGATCCATGGGAGATGGAAGGCCTTCATCAATAGCAGACTAATGCAGACAACTTTAACCCTTTAAACCCTTCTGTCTGTTCTGACTCCCCAGTTCCTGTTTCCTCAGACGTGGTCCACGGAATTATAAGATACTGCTGCATCCTGCTGTTAGAAACTGAACTGCAACTAGTGAGCAATTTATAAGTTCACAAAGGGAGTTTTCCAGTCTTATCTTTATTAACTGTGAATTTATCTCTCTTCCCAGATACAATGTTGAGAGAGGAGGTGAGCTGGAGGGGGTCATTCCTGCTGTACAAGGATCAAATGCCATAAACAGCCCAGAGTGTGACTGTGCTTCGCCTGTGCCCTTTTAATTGCCCCCGTTAAAGCACACATTAAACACGCAATCCCTGTGACCAAAGGTAAGAGGGAGTTTGGGTGTAAGCAAGTAATCACTCGATAAGACAACAGCATTTCAAAACACCATAAATTAATTCCCTAGGCTCATTTCCCTAAGAGCGATGGAGATAATAAATCTCACTGTTGGCGTTAAGGGTGACTGAAGAATCTGCTTCATGTGCCTGCCAATACGCTACCGGAGCAATGCCACAGAACTGAGGTTTGCTGGCTTCTTCCAGAGGGGAAGAAAAATGAAGATAGAAGACATGTAAAATCATGCTGCAGCCTGTGCTGCTGGAGCAGGTTACTTTCACTGGGGAGGAAGAGGAGGGAAAAAAAATGAAGAAAAGAAAAAAAAAAGAAACCGGGAAAAGAATCATCTATGGTTCAAGCAGAGAATCAAGTAGGGAAATTTCACTTGGCAGACTACAGGAGATGTCCTGAGAAGTGGGACAGAAACTCATCCTTGAAGTCACAAAATATAAATCTGAATTACTGTGGATTAATGAGTCAGGAGGAATAGGTCAGACTGGGGAATTTAAGGACGTGCAGTGACCTTGATCCATGCCTGGAGCTGCCCTTAAAGTTTAATAGAAGACCCTTTACGAAATGAAGTTCCAAGAGGTCCATAATGCCTACTCACCCTCCCACACAAAACACCTCACAGACTCTTTTTCTCAAGTGCATGATGACTCTCAAGTATCCCATCTTCATTTCCATCCTTTCAAAATACATCTGTTGTGCACTGAAAGTCAGTACAGAGCAAGACTGTATGTTACAGCTTAGAAACTAGTCAAATCACCTCCCGTATGTTTACACTGAAACTATTTTTCCCCCACAGAGGTTAAATAAAATTTGAACTTTTGCCCAACAAATACATGTGCTGCCTGTGTGAAAAGTCTATTATCCACCAAGCTAATGACGGCTCTAACCTCCTTCACAACAGTTTAAACTAAAATCAATGTAGGTAACAAAAGCCAATACGGTAGCAGGATGGGACGCAACTTCTCCTGAGTTACAGTTGTTTATGGTCTGGAGAAGAAGTCAGCTGACACAACATCTCTTCTTTCAACCCAGCAATATGTTGGCTACACCTGCCTTCACTCCAACAGACCAAACAGTGGACTACATTTGTTCACTGTTTTTAGAGTTGCTCAGAAATTCTTCTATGCATTCTTACAACAGAAGGGCTGGCAGGAAGCAGAAGCATACAAGTAAAACACAACTTGAAAACAAAACGTAACTGTTCTTTTCACAGTAGAGTCTCCAAAAGTCTGAGAACTGGCCCAGAGGAGCACACGAGATCCTCAGAGATGTAACCAATCTGTACTTATTATAGGTCCAGAAATCCTTCTAAAGTTGGGAAGTGATGATGAGAAGCAGCCCTGGCATCTACACACCAGTGCGTGCACGAACAGACCTCTGCTGCTCTGAGCCCACATCGGCAATGACTTCGTTTTGAAAGTCAGGGAGTTTTTTAGATTATTAATAATATCACTAAGGGATGAACAGCTTTGCACTTCTGGCAAGTATTTGGATATCTGTGCATAAGGGAATAAATAAAGGAAACCAAAAGGAAAAACAATGTATTTTCTGTTTGTATATCCATATATATTGTGACATTTAGGGCCATATATCTCTCTAAACATATTGTGCAGATATGTATATTTCTTAGATAGGCTATGATATGTATATATCACACAACACACTGAAGATTTTGGAAATAATTTATAAAATTGGCTGTTTTTCCTACTGTTTAGCTTAAATGGTACAGCACAGTATGTTTTAACAACCATGGAAATTGGCCAATTTTCCAATATTTAAATATCTGTGATGGATCATCACAAACATTTTACAAAAGAAACATATGGCTGGTTTTGTACTCTTTCCAAATAAGTTAAATCCAGACCGTCTGATACATTCATGACCTGCAGAGAATCCTGCATTTTCATTATTTCAGATGTACTGCTTCTGACTTGGAGCCTTTCATTGAATGTTTGTCAACTAGAATGCAGGCTTAGTAATTTCAGAATTACTTCTTACAGAATTTAAGAGTAATGAGTGGCTAAGCAAGAGAGTTAAGGCACCATTTATTCAGTTTGAATTGCAAAAATAACACACACTGTGCAAAATGTACATAATATTACTATTATTTAAGGGAATGGGGGAATTCCAAACTGAAAGCTTGAAGTTTCTACCCAAAATTTTGAAAACTGCATTTCAATTGAGAAGTTAACTCAATTTTGAAGGAAGGAGATGTCTTCTAGATATAGGTTAATTTCATATGAAATTAATGCTCCTGTGAAGGTGCTTCTCATAGAAATTTTTTTTCAACCAGCTGGTTACTTTCAGTGCTCTGCTAAGGTGGGCACTGCAATGACCAGATATTACAGTCTGTAACATCCCAGAAACAATATCAACTCAAGAACATCAATAAAATGAAGATCAGCTTTGGTTCTTCATTTATATTTCCATCTCTGTGCTACAAACTCCTTAGCAGCTCCCTCCAGTTCTTTCTGAAGAACAAAAGTTTACACACATCAAAGAGAGCAGAAAAGATGTTCCCCACAAGGGCTCTCCCTGCCAACAGATGGATGGCTTCACGGGTCAGACTTCTTTGTGTGTGACATGTTTTGAAGAAGTTTTGAACGTCTTTGCTTTCATGAAGAGCCGAATACAAGACTAGGCAGCACTGACTGAAGAAGCATGGCTCTGGTGTCTGACAAAAGTATGAGTCAAGTATGAGATATTACGGAAGGAGGACACGAGAGGGGTCAACAGTTGACATATTTTGAAGAATTAATGTAAGAAAACAAAGACATGAAAACAATGAATTTGGTGTCATTTTGGAATTTCCAAAGACCAAGATACCAATTAGCACAGGAGGAGTTACACACTCAGCCTCAGTAGTTTTCTCCTTATCGCAGGAAGGAAGAGCCTATTTGAAGATGTAAGACAATGTCAGACAATAGGCAGGCAATTCCATAACTGGAAACTCACCAAGTTCAGAGGGAGGACAAAAGTGCACTATAATGTTAATTATATCCATGTGCAGGACAAACAACACAGTTGCCAATCTTACTCATCCACATACAGAAGATTTTCCCTGATACCAATAGAACCAGGAATCCAGTGATAAAATTTTCAGTTTACTGGATTTTGGATTTCATGTCTACCTCCTGATTTATTTTTTAAAGTATTTTCTACACCTAAAATGAAACTGTTTCAAACAGAGCTAAAGTTTCAAAGCAGATTCAGATTCTGGACGTATTTACCTTCTCTGCATTCATAAAGTTTGCCTCCGACCTTCTAGCACTGCCATCACCTGAATATTTTCCTACAGAAGTCTCAATTTGTGCACAGAAATGGTCAGTTTAGAAGTTTACGCACGCTTCTGAGATGAATTTTTAGTGAAGAAAACGGGAAAAACAGAGAGTAAGCACAGACCGTAAGCATATTCTGCATGCGAATGCAGCAGTTACAAGTGACTTAACTGAACCCAAGATCCTGGAATACTTTGAGTTTTCACTCATGAGGAATAGTGAAAGAAGCTGAATTTGGCAGAGTAGCAAAAGTCACAGAAAAACACAGTGCCTCAGTACCCCTCTCTTCCCAATGAGAAATGAAGCTACGTAATCCAGGCCAGATGCTTTGTAATTCAGGGCTGATATCTATCTGAATTCAAAAATAACCTCTGAATCTATTCACATGGTGTTCAAGAAGGCTGAGAAGTGCTGACCGTGGAGGACTGCAACTTTCAGTATATTAAACTCCATGGTAAAGAGGTCCAAGAAAAGTCCACTCAAGCGTAACAAAATGTGGAATTAATTTTAAAGACTGGGAAGAAAAAAAAGAAAGCAACCAATTAGAAGAAATAGAGAAAAGATTTTGAAATAGCCCTTCCTAAAGCAATATAACTCACTCACAGGAGTAAAATAAGTTCATAGTATCTGGCGCTGCACCATGCCTGCAGGGATATACAGTGGAACTCTTTGCTCAGGACCAGGTAAAGGACTTAATCTGTCTGAAGAACAAAATTGCAATGAAACATGAAAGTGTATCTGTTCAAAGATTCCTTCTTCTCTGCACATACCAAACTAATTCACCCCGTTTGGCCTACTCATTGAATCTCTCCGACGTTACTGGAGAACCTGCCAGAAGAACACAGTACACATGTTGGAAGCGTATATCTCAATCCACAGATGTGTCTTTAAACATGTTTTACCCTGCATCATCTGCAGTGGTATGACAGATGCCACCTGATGTGACAGCTACTGGCTGCTTTCCAGCTGCAGTCATCACACCACTCATTACAACTTGTTGCAAGCAAGAGAGCTAAGATGCTGCAGTCGAGCTCCATGTGGACAACGTGATGGGATTCCCCCTGCCTGCAAACTCCCAGTTCTTTCTTCCTAAGGAGCAGAATTCCAAGAGAAGGCAGCAGTTTTGAGGACGGGGGAAGAAAGTTTAATTCTTCAGCAATTACCAGAAGTCTCTCCACAGAGCAGCTAGCACACATAGTGACCCTCAGCCCACAGGCAACACCCTTTTTCTGTAACAGATCCAGTTCAAGGGAAGTGACTGCCAGCATTGATTTATGTAGCACCAGCACCTTGAACCTTCAGCTGATGTCAAAAAGTACTGCTCCGGGCGTTACACAGGGCGTAAGGGAGGTGCAAAGAACAGGAGTGGAAAGAGAGGAAAAGAACCTGAAGATCTGTTGAAGGGAACTGGCAGAGATAAGCACCCGGAGCAAATAATGCACACAGCAAAATCCCTCTGTGGGATTGCAGCTGTGCAGATGGAAAACCCACTCACTAAGGTGGGACTGGCATTAGGTGAACAGGTTTGGGCTGCACGCAGCAGAAGCGAGTGTTGTGCAAATTGTAGGAGAGCCTTTACCTCTCAAGTCCTCCAGAACTGATTCAAGAGAGACTAAACTTAGCACATGTGATAATGATCTCAAAACACAAGTTATCACTTCCTGGTTCTGCTCCTCAGACAGAGCACACAGAGACCAAACAGCATTGCCAATGGCTGCGCATGCAGCAAACAATGCAGACAACATTACCAGAGCAACATAATGAGGTTTCCAACTCCTTTTTGTTTGCACCATAAGCTCATACCGGCAAACAGCCAGGACTGTGGTCATCTGAAAAATAAAGATTCACTAACCCTGCTGCCTTAAATAAAGCTACACTGATGCAAAAAGATAGTGAGGGCTCTCAATCTCAGGAGTGGAGCATGGCAGGTGGAAGAGGTCCAATAACTCATGGGGGTAGAGGGTAGAGAAAGGAGAAATCTATCTGTACCCTGCCAGCTAAATACCAATGTTTTCACCAGAAGGTTGCCTAAATCAAACCACCGTGGAATTATCATCTCACCATGCCGTTAACCTGACTGTCAGCATCAAACACTCCACTGATTGAAACAACCATAAAACATGCATGTGGATGTAGAAAACATGCTTATAACATTGCCACCACTTCCACTGCTGAGAGTTTCAGTTTTTGACACCCCTAAATGTCAGTTCTGGAGTACCACAAGCCATGTTTGCAGCTCAGGTTACTGCTGTAAGTGGCACCTGTGCCCCCTTTCTCATGAATTCTGCAGGCTTTCTCATATCTCCAACCAAGCGAATGTATGACAGCACCTGGGAGAGCAGAAATCAGGACTACAGATGTCACATTGCCAAGCCCCCCGAGATCTAAAATAGTACTGAAACAATTGGCTTCATCCTGAAATCATACCTTTGAAATCTTTACACAGTGGCACAGGGGAGAATTCTGGGGCAGAAATAGCAGCAGATGCTGTTTAATACATATCATTGTCACAAACATACATGAGTTTCCTGCAGGACATGAAAATGCATTTGCACAAATATCAAACAGAAAGGGGAAACAGGATTTAGGAGAAGGAATTTGAGCAGTCCAGACAAAAAGTTGCTCAGTTGTTGTGACATCGGCCCTATGTGTTTCAGAACTTACTGCCAACCATGAGCACTGAAATGGCACCTGCTGGGTGATACAGGGCTGCCTGTTGCCCCATGATGTTCGTGGGGACGTGGGCTGCAGGAAGTAGGGTGGGAGGCCACGCTGTGGGGCTTCTTCTATGTTTGGCCTCTCAGTAGTCATGCTAAGCAGGAGCAGCCCCAGTATGCTTTGAAACAAGCTGCTGTTAGTAGGGCTGCAGGCCATTTTTGCTAAGGGGCCAGTTAGGCACAGGCATACACATACTGCACCTTCCCTCATCTTCCCACCTTCTCAAAGGATCCATTTCATTTCCTAAGGTGCCTAAGCATCACAGACCAGGCTCACCAACAAATTAAGCAAGTTTCAATGTTCTTGTTCTTTTCCCAGGGAGATATTTTCACACAGGGGTTACTGGACGAGCGGCAGCGTGCCCTCTGCCCTGCGCTCCCCCCAAAGCCTGAGGGTTCTGGGAATCCAACAGTAAATGACACTACCAGCTGAGACGGAATGGTGTTGGAGCTGCAGCCGCTTCCTGTCTAGCAGGAACCCGAACACGCAGGAATGTGGGAAGACTCCAGCGAGCCTCCTTAAGCAGCCAGAGTGGGCTGGGAACTAGAGAAAAGATAAGGGATGCCCTTTCCTCCTCCACCCACTGCAGCAGATAAGCATCATACGCCTCAGACATCTTGTCCACTGATCTGGGCTTTTCTACTGCGCCTCAGTATCTCTGGCTCTACCTTCCTTCCTTTGCCGCCGAGCACACCCCTGCTTAACGAGCCATCCACCCATGGGGCCGATAGCCGTGAACGGTGACGAGTGCGCGAGAGCTTCGCAGCCAGGAGACACCTGTCTGTCTTGGGGAAGGAACACGGATAAGAGACGCAGGCTCCACAGAAAGCAAACGTTAGTGTTTGAGGAGACAGGTGTGCTCTGACACACAGAGTCACAGGCTGTTTATTCAGGCACCATCCACAGGCCAGGCTCTAAAAGCAATTGATTTATAGCCTGTTTGGAAAGCAGCACAAATAAAAGGTTAAGTAAGATTGCCATGAAATTGCTAGACCTTGCTCAGCATACCGCAGCAATGTGCTACTGCCCATCAGGTGGATGACAGAGGCTGGTGAATGGCAGAGGGACAGGCGCCAGCCCATCCCAGCAGTACAGGGATGCCTTCTTGCTCCACCATGGGAGGGACAAGCGCCGCTTCCATGAGTCGCTGTGTGGTCAGATTGCAGAACCAGGGCCAGAGG
Source organism: Centrocercus urophasianus (assembly GCF_019232065.1). Taxonomy (NCBI): domain Eukaryota; kingdom Metazoa; phylum Chordata; class Aves; order Galliformes; family Phasianidae; genus Centrocercus; species Centrocercus urophasianus. The sequence goes on from NW_024884867.1 coordinate 654,376, forward strand.
GCAGAGAGGAAGGTTATAAGATAAAAGTTCAGGAGGCAGAAGAAAGAGCTGATAGCAGATTGCACATCTTCTTGCCTCTGGAAAGAGGGCACTAAATAAATGACTGCAGTCCTTGAAAACTTCAGGACAAGATAATGACAATAACGGAGGCTGCATGTCATTCCAGAGCAACCCATGATGCTGAGACAGAAGGCAGTAGCCAGTCAGGCAGTAGGGGAATTTAGGGCCAGCAGGAACTAAAGATAAAGGGGAAAAATTCTTAAAGAACGGACCTGGGGAACTTCAGGTTCTGTGTCCAAACCAAAACAACTTTTCCACCTACTCATCTCACCAGTAACCTCCCCCAGTAAAACTAATATCAGTGTTAGTTGAGATAAAACAGTCCTAAATCTCTGTGGAGATTTGGAAGACTAGAAAAACACTACTTTTTGCACTCTTCTAAGGTTTACTTGGTGCTTCTTTAAATGTTTGCCAGCGAGCCTGAAAAAAAATTCAAAGGAAAGAATTCTGAGTCTCTGGCTTATCATCAGCCTTGCTGCAGGAGCCAGGAGATAAGAGCAGTCAGGACTGGGCCCAGAGAAAAGGCTCAGCCCTGGCACCAAGGTTTTTCTTTCGCAGAGTAATTGCTTAAAAATAGGGAATGCTGCATTGGTTTGAAAGGCAAAATAGAGAACAGATTCAGCAGCACTACAAGGTTTTCCTTCAGATGATAGGAGGATTTTATTTTAATGCTGCTTTTCCACACTCCTCCTTGTTTAAGCCATCCTAGGTGAGCAGCTACAGCATTTCAACCAAAGCTCTCAACTACTTTATTCTTCAAAGTTTCATTATTACTAAGTGGAAAGAATTAAGCACTCTGGACACTACCCTGTATTACGGTCTTGCTTTGTTCTTACTTTCCTTTGTCTTGAACTGAACACTCAACATGTTCAGAAATTATTGCCCAACCCAGTGAATTTCTCCTGTTACATGCTTCATCTGACATAACATCAGAAAAACTGAACAATTGTAAAAAAGGTTGGTCTTGGGAGCTTTCTCACTTGGTTCTGTAAAGTCATCTTCAAAGAAAGGACAATCTTTATCTGAGCAAGTTCTCCACATCTGCTGTACGAGCTGATGCTGACTGATGAAGCATTGCCACTCTATCCTATGCAGCAGTGTGTCAGTAAGCACACAGGCCCAGGCATTTGAAGAGGTACAGAAAGAGCTCTCCTTCAAGCAAAACCTGAGCCCTTCCAGGACCAGCCAAGTCTGTTCCTAACAAGAATTCAATAACGCATTCATATTTCCACAAGGAGAGCTCGCTTACCACTGACTGCACATTTACAGCACCGCCTGGACAATTAGGACAGTCTGTGCTGTGGATGTCAGTGGCATTTTGCTGCCTCTGTCTGCCCCCTCTCCCTTCCCATATACATGCACACACACACCCTCCTTTGTCAGCCTCTCATTTGGCTGTGATTGACAGACTCCTGAATTATGAAAAGGTAGAAAGAGCCTCAGAGAAGCACAGAAGTATTTTTATCACAGATTGTGCTCCCTCCCCTCATATATATGAGAACAAGAATGCTTTTACACAACAAAAAAAAATCTATAGAGTCCTCGAAGGAACAGTTTCTATACTCTTCTCAGCAGCCTGTCCTCAGTCTAGCTCCCTTTTCAATGGGCTGCTGGCTCCTAGCTGTCTGCTGATAGGAAGGATTAGCTACAGAAATGGCACAGGGATAGAGTCAAAACCAGAGGGGAGCACAGACCTCCAGCCCACCCACGCAATTTACTTGCATTCAATCAGAGTTCCATAAAAAAAGAAACTGCAGGTGCTGCAATATTGGCTTTTGTTGTAGCCATGCCATCCACCGTAAAAGGCAAGAGTGAAGTGTGCAGAAAAGTCTGAAAGGGGTTAAAAATGATGAAATAATAACATTATTAATGTACACAAGCTGGCCTCCTTTCCCATCATTTTCAGTTTCAGAGGCTAGGCTTCCATGCCGCTCCTTACAAATATGGACAGGCATTTTAATCTGTTTTCACACTAAATGTTGTGGGACAGAGTTTTCAAATCCAGATGCAAAGCCAGACTTTGTAACCTGAGTTAGTCATTATTCCCAAAGCGTTGAATATTTCCCCCACTGCCTTCCACATGGTATCTTGAGCTAAGCAACTTCTCAGCTCAATCTGGTGATTCCATTAACCAGAAACTGGAAATAAAACTGAATGCACCATTTTCATCACTTGGTGCTTGAAAGAATGTCCAATAACTAAGGAAAAAAAGCTTCTTCAGCACCAAACACTCAATGCTCAAGTTGTCAGCCTCCATCTATTCCTTCTGTCCACAGTGAAACATATTCAGGCAAAGAAGATGGCCTGGGTTTCCTCTTAGAATGACTTCTTAATGCTCTCTGTCAACAAACTGAACCCCATAAATATCCTGATCTCTGAATTGAGGCTGTCTAATAAAGAAAATATGCATGTCAGATCTGAGGAGAGCTCTGCACTGAAGTTCAATGCAAATATCTCCAGTAGGACTTCATCTTGATCCCCTGCTTAATTTGATGACTGTGCACATCCTGCAAAAATACCTGTACTAAACTGGCCTAAAATAATGTGAAGAGAGAACTAGAGAAAGGACACTTATCTTCGATCTTTGCTGCTTTCAAAAACCAGTTCAAGCTCTTCTTCAACCAAAATGTTTCTCTGCCTTTTATCCTCCATCCTCTCAGCCATGAAGAGAGCTCCATGACACAGGCTCCAAAGAGGGAAAAGCAGTTAGCTGCAGAGTTCACATAACAGGATACACAGCAATTAAAACTTAATAACATAGGCTTGAGCAATTGAGGCTCAACTACTAGGAGCTGCAGTTCCTCTGCATCCCCAGGAGTAGGAACATAAGGCAAGAGGGAGCACAAAATCCCAACATTCACGCTTTAATCAGGGCAAAGTGTATCAGCTACCTGCAATAAGCATTTTGCTATTTGCATAGTGCATCCTCTTGTTTAGAAGGGGCTTTCAGCCTGGATTACCTTATGTGGCTGAGAGAGAATTATTTAGAAGCTGGGTAATGTATTCACTCACTGTGGAATGTATCTACTTTGGTTTGAGAATGAAGAAAAGATCTTTCAGATGCTGACAGTCCTCTGGTGCCTTCCCACAGCTGCTCCACATTCACCAGGAAAAGAATGCTAATGCACTGGTCAAAGAGAATTATGTTATACTCTTCCTGACACACAAGAAAAATACAGGAACAGCACTATGAACATGGTTTTTCTGTCTGAATATACAGATATGAGAGTAAACCAACACTATGTTCAGATCTGATTCCCAAATATCACAGTCAGGTGGGCAGAGACAAATCATTAATAATGTTTCCAAGCCAGACTTTAAGGCCCTAGCAAAGCCAGAGACAGAACTTCAGGGTTTTTGACTGAATAAGACAATTTCTTCCCTCCCATAATGCTGATTGTTCTACACTTGGAACATACAAAAAAGAAAAGAATTGGAAGAGTTTGACCTGTTCACCATGGTGGCCAAGTTTTTAATGAGACCCTCCACAATGCTTTGAAGGAGAGCTCTGACACTAAATGCATGCAGCACCTTGCAAAGGAGCTCATATCCCTTGTAAACATGCTATACTCCATCAATCACTCAAACCTTTACGATGCTTGCTCTATTATACCCATACTAATTTTCAAAGCATGCCATGATCAATCTACACTGCTGAATCAGCTCTCCCTCTGCATCCCAAATAACAAAGGATTTTTTCACTTGACAGGATTATTTGGGTGAAAGAATTTCCAAAATGGCATTTACATGCCTAATTTCTGTTTAAGATCTATGAGGCTTTGGAGCTTATACCTTTGAAATGCTCCCTAGGCTACTGCAGAACAGTTGCTGTATATACACTGTGCAGTTTTATATTTATTTCCCAGCAGTGTAAAAAGTTATCTTCTCACCCATTTTAAGTACACGAACACAAGTAGGCCAAGGCCTGCTTTCCTGTTTTAAGAAGTGAAAGCGCGAGGGCAGACTGCCAGAGGACTTAATATAGTCTTAGATCTAAATTTAACAACAATAACATGGCTCCAGTCTGACCCTACAAAGAAAAGTTTTGGAAAAAAAAAAAAAAAAAAAAAGCAATTCTTCACAAATTAAGAAAACAATAAAGGTCCCTTTCAAGTGTCAAGGAATATTCTTAGCCAGCCTGCAACACCTAAATCAAGAGAGAGGTTGTTAAAATGGCATAATACCAGGAAATTCGCCTACAGGGTCTACTTCCTCCTTGGAGACTATGGCCTAGAGTGCCGGAGTCAGTGTGCTTGTGATGGGGGAGGTGGGAGGGACAAACAAGGATTTGACTGAAGTGACTCAAAAAAAAAAAAAAAAAAAAAAAAAAAAGCCAGGGCTGGATATCAACACGGCGGTCTCTAGATCTAAGATGATACAACCAGTCTTCCTGGCCCGAGATTCCGAGTCACATCAATAGCCTCTTTAATCCTTTCCCACCCAACATTTCCTGACACCGACCACAAAAGTCAACAAGTTCAAACCCAGCACAGAAAATTAGCACTTGCACACAATACAGCCAAGTGATAATGCGGCTGTATTTATAGCACAGAGACAGCCCCCTCAGAGGAGTTATTAAAGATCCTGGTGGGAAGAAAACACAACTAGAAGAAAGTTATTCAAGTAAGTTAAAGATACACCTGAACCCTCCCTTCCTCTCCCACCCCTCTCTGAGGTCATAACATCACAATATAGTCTCCTAAACGAAGGACGTTCCTCCGGGACACTCTGATAGGGAAAGTGTGAACAACAAAAGCCCATTGTTAGCAGGGAGCCTTGGTGCCACTTAGACCCTCGTTAAGTTCCCTGGGGGATGTGGTTTGCGTTATGCAGGCTTAAAAATAAAAGGCACTAGGACAAGGGACAAACAAATAATGAAGTCATTTCCATTTACCTAAACCAGCAAGGGGGTTGCCAAGCAGGGTAACATGTTATTGCTGGGTGTTAGCAGCATCTCCACCCTGGGACTCCCACCTTCTCTATTCCACACTTTCCAAAGAAATAATTTCACATTCAGTTACTTGAGCAGTTCAACTCTGACCCAGAATTTGAGATGGATGACATCTTCAGACCGATATAATTTCTTACTCATCTTTCGAGATTCTCCTTCTAATACCAAAATTGACCCAATTGCCTGAGAATCTATTACAGAATCACAGAATGGCCCGGGTTGGAAGGGACCTCAACGATCATGAGTCTCCAACCCCCCTGCCACAGGCAGGGACACCAGCCTCCCCATTTAATACTAGACCAGGCTGTCTAGGGCCCATCCAATCTGGCCTTGAACACCACTAGGGATGGGGCATCCACAACCTCTCCAGGCAGCATGTTCCATTTTATAGAAAATACGCACTTAAAGTCTTGTTAACTCCGTTTTGTTCTGCTGTTTTCCTAGGAGATACTGGAAATCTCCCAAGAGTCAGAATCATTTTTCTTAGCATGGAGTCCTTTAATTATATATTCAGTGATGAGTTCTTGTTGGTTCTTTTTGTCTTCCACTCAGGCATGTGCTCTCATCCTCTCAAAAATATTTTATTTACTAAAACACCACCTCTCTACATACATTATGGAACTTTTCCATTCACTTTTCCATGTATTCATATATGGACACTGAAGATTAGGCAGAGGTTTAACCTCTGGAATTCTAACATAGCAGCTGTGAGAGTGCAGAGAGTATGGGGGAATGGGTGACAAGACGATCAGCATTACAGACTCTATTGATCCTCCCCAGAACAGGAATACACCTTTCAAAGGGATTGTGAAGTTCTCACTGCACATTCCTCCTTAGATCACGGCAAATTTTTACAGGAATACCTCATCTGCGTATTGCCATCAATTTACCTACTGTCCAATTACTATTCCTGATCGGTAAGGATGAGCAGTTCCATCACCTAATAATGTTCTCGTTACCAAATCTGAAATGTGCATGACCAGTAAATGCCATAACTCTTGGATCCCTCAAGCTGTTCTACTGATTCTTTCCCATTCACTTGTATTCACTTTTCTATACAACCCAACAGCATGTTGTCAAAGGGTTTAAATAGGGTCACCCTAGATCCAAGGCTGGAGTAGATGTGTTAGTAGCTGATGAGGTGCATTAACCCAATGAGCAATTCCACTCAGATCAAAGCCTTTGAATTAGCAGCATGGCCTCATTTGACTGGAGAGTTCTCTTATGCGAGTGGATCTCACGTTGAGTACACATGGCATGAATTAATCTTGCATCAAATAAAAGCCTACAGGGTCTGACTGCAGCGGATCAATACAGTCCTCACACCTTCCTCCATAAATACAAGGCATTTACGAATTTAGCACAGAAAGTCCTCCAGTAAAGGTAAAGGTTGGTATAATCCATATACCCACCTTCACACATCACACAAACCTCTGGAAGCCCAAGAAGGAAGCATTTCTGCCTTGAAAATGATTAGTGAACACTGAAGCAAAAGAAAATAAAGATAATATCAATTTATATTTGGTATCTGCTCCAGTTGCACTGAACGCTGCTTCAGTTTATACCAGGAGCAATCTCATAGTATAGCATCATGAGTTTCCCCTAGTTCTGGCTTTCTCAAACTGTGAAACCTGTAATGTCACTGGAAGCAGCGCACATGTTGCAAGGAGGTCTTAGAAGCATTAATACTATGCTGCTTCTTTCCTGCAACTCACTCTTTTGGCGTGGACTGCCAACTGAAATCCTCCTTCATCCACAGCAGCTGGCATTGTTATGCCCTGAAGTTCTGAACAGAGGAAATCCGAAAGGATGATGCTTCCCTGCAGCCACAGTTCCTCCTACTCCAGGTTTACCTTCTCCCAATCAGGAAACAAGAGAGAGAAGGCAATATTTGCATCCAGAGAGTTCAAACAAACAAAAACCCACCACTCTGGAGAGCTGAATGACACCTATCTACCTCAATTCAGTGCAGGCTGTTCCTTCCTCCTGCAGTTTGCATGCTTTACAGTAGGAGACAGGACTAGGATGCAACCCTAACCCTAGCAGCATATAAACTTCTCTCCACTCAAAATGGTACCTGAACAGATGATACAAACATGCCTTAGTCAACTCAGCATTCACTCATAAATAAGTGCAACAAGCATTTTGACAATTAGTGTCTTTCCTAACACTAACATATCCTACTTGTAACTTCATTTTGATGACCCTTAACATGCTTAGTTCATGTATCATAGAAACTAGCAAAAAAAAAAAAAAAACTAAAAAATCAAGACTTCAAAATCCCATACATAGTCTTCAAAGTTTCCTTTCAATGTCAGTGCAGGCAGCACTCAAAATTTTGTTTTGAACTTCTCTTCCTTACAACTGGTGCCTGGAGTCATGTGATTACACAAGACTGTCAAATCTCATTCAAAAAAAAAAAAAAAAAAAAAGGAAAGTTTTTAATCCTCATGGTTTCGGGGGACAGTTTGAAGACATAAGACCCAGGAGGAAGAAAAATCAGAAGGCAAACGTAAAAGGCAAACGTAAAAACAGCAAATGTGTTCTTAGATTATTTTTTTAAATCTCATCATTTTTAAGCCAGTCTCCATTTTGGAAGGCCTGATTCATGTTTTCAAAGGCTTGTTGTTTTCAAGACTGTAAGGCTGAAATGCTGGAATGGCCCTCTCAATGTTGCGGGTCTAAGCTAGCTGCTGGCTGAGGCTGCAGCTGGAAAGTGTCTGCATGTCAGCTCTGTTGGTAGCAGTGTGCAGTTCAGTACCAAGTCTGTGGGTCTGTGCACTGAAAGAGGTCACTTTACAATACAGTGTGCACGCTGTTTTCTCTGCCCTTAAAACAGAATAAAATGAATGTTCACCACAACTGAATACTTCTGAAGCTTATTTAACATTTGATTTCAGTCCAATCACAAACCACTAGAAAATCCCTCATGCCACGACTGCTGCCATTTGTCTTACGATTGCATATTTTAATGTCTGCTTATTTCCAGCCATAATTGATTATCAGTAATCATGAGAAAGTTGCCTTCTTTAATCCTGAAGTAAAAATCACAGAAAGTAGCTGTTCTATCCCAAACTAGTCCTCTTTTCCCAGCAGCATGCTGATATCTACAAGTAGCTGTAGTACACAACTGCCATAAAGACAAACAGCAGTCTGATATTCTATTCTCAGTTCCTTTGTCTTCAAAATGTTTTGTGATCCAGAGTGAATCATTTATTCTTCCCTCTCCCTCAGTTTCCCTTTCTGTAAAACAGTATCTACACTTTGGGTGGGCTGAGAAATACAGTCTGAGGATACTTCAGTATGCAAATAAAATATTTATAAGTGCTAAGTACTTTTGCCATTTACTATTATATTAGTACTAGCAGCTGTGTCAGGATTAAGTCTGCATTGCAATTTTCAATCAGAGGAGATTTCATAACGTGAGAACACCACACTGTGACCATTGCCCCCACTCAGCCTATTATTCTAACAAAGGTTGGAGGTTTGTTTTGCCTTTACACTAAGGCTGCTTTATAGATCCTGGCAGTTAAAAAAGAGCTTTCAAGTGTATGTAATACTTCAAGTCCCTTTGGTACTACTTGTAACAAGGTTTTAGAAGGAAGGCACATTGGGATCCAAGCTTCTGATTAGTTCATAGTAAGGTCTGTGGAGGAGGTGCAAGAAGAGAGGAGTTTAAAAACTGACTGCTCACTGGAAACTGAGCTGGTCCCGAAAGGGTTCCTCTTAGTAACCAACAGTTTGTTTCCACCCACCATTTTCAGTCCTTAAGCTCAACGTCTCAGAGAAAACCCACGCTTTCATTAATTATAGTCTAGTACTTATACAAGATAGCCACATTCTGCCCAGACGCGCCGACAAATATAACCAGGCTTTCAAAGATCCTCACCTGGCACCTATATACATTTCTCCATATGGCCCTCATGCAAATTTAGCAGAAAATAAGCTTGGAAAATGCTGCTTGAAAAACGCTGCAGAACTTCCTTGAACCCTAAGTAAAAGGAAAGTCCATTGCTTATAGGCAACTGTCAAAGACAATACAATGAACACTTCTGCATAGGACCACTGTGGGTACTGCCCAGTCAGAAAGGGAAATAGAAGCCAGGACTTGATATCAAGGCACATTACTTTATCTTCCTTTACATTTTCATTTCCCTTGGAAGCAAGCCTCTGAACTCTGAGGTGCATTCCCAAAGTCAACAGAGCCTTCTGCAGTTTTGCAGTCAGCAACACAGCAACAATAAGGAGCACTCTGGGGTGGCTGATGATTCACATGCAGTTCCGGATACACAGATCAAATGGGCCACACAATGAAGCACATTTACTAAGGAAATTGACACTGCTTAAAAAGAAACACTTTGCGGAGAGCCAAGTAACATCTAAGACTCCTTAACCCAATTAGCCAAACACTCTTCTGCCACTACAAAAAAAGCACCTCGCAAAATTGAGATGAGCGAGTTCGGAATAGAAAATTATTATCTTGATAAATTGTTGGTATCTTTGCCTGCCAGAGCTATTAGCCAAGAGTCTGCTGAGTCTAGACAAAGGTTTGATTTTGAATTGAAGAAGGGAATCATTTGCAGAGAGTAAAGCAATTTAGGTTTTGAAAAACAACCATGAATTTTTAACTATTAACCCAAAAGAGAGACAAAGAGCCTCCACAGGCACATAAGGCTTTTAAATATTACCCACTGCCACAGGAGGTCACTGAAATTGGAGCGATTTTTAGAACAGAGAGCTTCATTAGGCCAAAACATTTAGCCTACCGGAGGGCTAAAGGGAAGGAAGACATGAGATTGGTGGGGCTAACAAAGCGAAGGGAAATATTTTGCATTCACGTCATTCGCTGAAGCCATTGGTTCTGCTCCATGTGATACTAACAGGCAGCAGCTGACAGACGTGAATGGCGAGAGCAGTAATAAGTATCAAGTACCAGGCTGTCCTTGTTCCCTCCATGACTGCACACAAGACAGGGTTCAGGAAGCTTTTTCCTTTATTGGAACCCCTGAGTGGATTTAGATATTATTTCCCACAGAAGAACATCCTCCCTGCCACGTTTCAACAGAAAGGTTGCAAACACAAGGACTGCATCAGGTTGCAGACACACCCAACCCTGCTCACCTTGGGCACGGTGCAAATGATGCCCAGGCTGGGTTGCCCTGCTCTCACAGTACCGTAAGAGGAAGAGGAAGGCAGGAGGCCTATCACTTAGAACCTCCAACACAGGCAGCACTCAGTCTGCAGTAGTGTGGACAGACTGATGGGAAATTCTGTTCTTCCTGAAGAGAATTCCAGTAGGAACTGACTCTCCTGGGACAGTTTCTCTGACTGTTCCATGAATAGGAGAGAAAAAGCACACAGAGCTTTGCAAACAAAGCAAATGAAAGGCAACAGCATAGCCAAGGAGATCCAGCTGAGACTCTAGGAAGCACCCACCATGGTCTCAGCATCAACATGAAGGAGGGAACCTGGTTGCCCTTGGATCTGCTACTCCTAGTCAACAGTGCACATTGTCACTGATGCAGAAAGGGGTCCCTGAGTGGGATCAGAATGACAGCTGGTGTGGGCCAGGCTCCTCTGCAAGGTTTTGTCTTTGAGGAAGCCAAATGGGAAAAGGCTCTGCACCGACCTCACATGTTGTATGCTAAAGCCATGTAGGCTTGTAAAATTAGCACATGCCCTTCTGAACAAGTGGTTGTTTTCTCTCAAGCTCCACAGAAAATGTTACAGGAAGCTGCAGATGAGAGCGGGCCACAAAATAATGGGAAAACAATGGAATAACAAAAAAACAGAGCCTCTTTACCTTCTGTGATTCTGTGTCACGCAGAGGAGCCTTAAGGCGCATGGCTTGATCTCAGTTTCCTTAAGCAAGGATATATTTTGACTCTTTTAGCAGTTGAATAATATATAATTGCTCTACAGCATGTTGACCAACGCTTCACAAAACATCAATCATTTGGCAGTGGGGAAACTGAGGCGCTCAGAAGGGAAGGAACTTCTGTGGTGCCACTCAAGAGGAGATGGACTCTACCCACCGACTCTGTCCACTGTACAACAGTGCCTTCTAGTGGATGGACAGCATTTGTGCAAGCAGAAAGGGGCCAGGAGTGAGACACCATAAAAGAAACACAACATCTATTTAGTACAAAACTGCTGTAGGCCTGTGTCTCAACTACTGTCCTCTAGGAATCGTTCTGCACTGGGCAGTTGTTTTTTTGTTTCTTTTTTTCAGGCAGATTATTTGAGACAATACGGAGTTATGCTGCCTTTGAGGATCCCCAGTAATCAGGCATCAGGAAGTCCTCGTTTCAGTTGCCACTAGCAGAGCAAGGCACATCGTACTCTAAAGGTCACAACAGTGCAATGGGACAAATATATTTTTCAGAAGGCACAGTCTCTGCTTTTGTGTTCTCATGACAATGATTGTAATGACGCAGCTGGAGTGGGAAATGGCCCAGCATAAATCCATCCTGGCAACAATACTCTGTAACAAAAACTGTAAAAGGAGGCAGGCATGTTTAGGATAAGTCAGAGATAGTCATCTGGTTATTATTCAGAGGCCCCGCTTAGACAGTACACTGAGGAGATCCTGATTGTGTTACCTTGGCCCCATACTGCACATATCCTTTGCTTGAAGAACAATGTAAAATGGAGTCTCTTGGACCATGTGACAATGTGGGAGATAATTCTCAAAACAGGAAATTACACCCCACAGTCTCTGCCACAGCCACTAATGGGGGCTGCATCGTGCAGCCAAGCAGTTAAAATTACAGCTCACTGCTGAAGTCAAGAGTTAGAAAGATTTGCACCCATGGAAGAAAGTGCAAAAGATGCTGCCTCGAATGAAGACCAGGAAGAGCTCTGAAAACCATGTCTTGAGATGGCTGAACCAGCAAAGAGAAAATATTTATTCCAAATGGGGTTTTCATGCTTATACTGTTGTATAAGCAACTTATGTCCACATCCATGGAAGAGAAAGCAAGCCAATAAAGGCAAAGCAGCTGGTCAGGAATTCATTGATGATGACATCTTCTCTTGCAACTGTCAACTGGCCAAACAGAAATATGATTTTACTCCAAATAAAATACTAATAATAATAGGCCTCGTGTAAATGCAGAGATGCTTTATACCAGACCATTTTACCTCCCATTCCATACGGCAGCAAATACAAACAGTGGGAACAGTATCCACAACAGAAAGATTTGATCACTTTAGCCATCACAAAGTATCCAGAACAAGGCAGGTTTCTAAATAATTGCATAATACTTGCATTGGAATCCTAACAAAAAGGTTTTATTTCCAGAAGCAACCAAGAACTGTCAGCAAATGAAATAGCTCCCATGGAAGACTGAGATCTGGGATGGGAGTATAATACTCCTGAAGATCAGCTCACTTGGGTGTGCAGATTTTGTAAATCAAGTATCTCAGAACTCAGGTCCACAAATCAGAAATTCCCCATTCCCTGAGGAACACGTTTCAGGGCAGGGGCTAATCCAGTGTAAAACTGAACCTTTCTCTGTTCAGCAGTGCTCTTGTAGAATCTGAAAGGTATGAGAGTGTGGCTGACTGCAACCACATCCAGAAGAAATGATTTCTAACGTGACCAGGTGATTTTCTGTGCTCTTGATACCTAAGCAGAAAATAAGAGAAAACACTCTGAAAACATTCCTAAACCATTCAACTGCCATTCCATTCCCTGTCCTAACATAATAAATATAGCTGCTAAACCTTAGGAGACCATGTTACACAGCTTATGAGCTGCCAGTGCCTCAGACTGACAGAGTCCCTCTCATGAATCACACAAATCTCTGCTAGCTTTTCCTTCCCAAGTATTAGTTTATATCGTTTTCATTCCAGTTTGTCTACCAGTGGATGTATTCTGACTGCTATGATATTTCAGCACCAATTCATAGAGATACTTCTGCTGGCACAGTTTAATAAGCCCATTTTAATACTGCTGCCACATTAACCAAACGGAATATATGCTTTCTACCAAGATGTGAAGTAAAAATAGGAAAATCTGAACATTTGTCCAATACGAAAAAAAAATCCTCTCCGCATACCTCTTCCAAAAACCATTAAATTTTCACTTTTTTTAGACTACAGGATGAACCACAACGGAGAAGGTTTCTATGTTCCTAACTTTGGCAGTTGTGTGTTGTCCTTGGACTAATTCTGAATTTGCATTTCGTGCACAGTATTGCCAGCTCCTGCTCCTTGGCCAGTGCGTTATGATCCAGAGGAGGTGCTAATCCTCTAGTAATTAGCACCTCATTGGGAGGTCAAGAAGAGGTCATGAAAGTGGGCTTGTTTATTTTTCAGAAGGATTCTGGTTCACTCCTTGTTTTCATTAAAGCTGTGAGATCTTGAGGTGTTCCAGCTCCATGCATGCTTATGCTTTAATAACCTGCCTTTGCTCTAGGCATAGGCACCATCCAGAGCCGCTAATTTCCTGAGCAGAAGGGATCCCAGAAGAGTAAAGCAGCAACGATTCTCATTTTGGCACCCTAACATGACAGGGTCCCTGACATATCTGGCTCTTGTTTCCAAGTCTGTTGTTCTCCAATTTCCTATGTACAAACAGTGCTTGTGTGAAATCCGTATTTTGCAGTCGACCGAAATACATTCACTTGATCAAAAGCCTGATGGGATTCGTGACTTTTTTTTGCGAGTGATTGAGAGTCTGCTATGATTTACATAAGTGAGCCAAATTTTTTAATGAAAATATAATGATTTAAATGAATGGGACAGTTCCACATAATTTAAATAACCAAAGAAAACTCCATTCAGCTTCAAACCAGGCAGCAAGGTCATCTGAGGAGAACAGCTGTCTTCCTTCAAAAGCTGCTCTCTTTCTCAGCTCTCCTTCCTCAACTGATATATCTTGGATGAGGAAATCAGGCCCTGGCTGATTACTACTGCCTAACTCTCAAGCACAGCCAACTCTTCTCCACATATTCAGAAGGCCCATATGCCTTTTTACTGTTTCTAGAACACTCATCAGTATCGTGAAGGCCCTGATTTGCTTTCAGTGGTCACCACTGCCAACAAATACAGTTTCACTGGTTTCACACTGTAGATCTCTCAGCTAAACAGACCATCCCTAACCTAATTAGAAGCCCACAGAGATTGTGTGCGTGGCAGATACAAGGTGTATGGAGAGCTCCTAATGGATTGTTAGGGATCTCATTGCTATCAGAGCATTAAGGAAAAGCCCTGGATGCCCCATGGCAAAAATTCAGGTCTCCTGCTCCACACCCTTCAGATGAATAGCAACACACCAGTGAAAGCTCAGAAGGATAGTTTGAACCCTACCAATCTACCTAAAAAGAGCAATTGCCAATTTTTAGGGAGGGAGTTTGGTTCTGCAGTAGTGCTGATCTGGAAGGTTATATCCACCACTTACAGCTATTCTACATTTACTAGGTATTCAAAGGAAGGCATTGCAGTCAACACACAAAGGACATATGAATCTCAGTTGCATCGTGCCTACAGCTCTGCTCTAATCGCAGATAGCCCTGGCAGCTTGCATGTCATAATGTAAAAAGGGCACTCCTCAGTGGACCTGGGGCATCCACACATCACTAGCTGTACCTACGGGATGCTTACGAATGCCAGCTAACAGTAAATGAGATGCTCATTTTCATGCAAAGGCCAGGACAATTGCATTCTCTGAGGGGTCAAAACCCTTCTCTATAACTCCTCTTCAATACTCTTTGTCTAGAAATTCCTCATTTCTCCAGAAACTGCAAGCACTTGTTCACTCCTCCACGTAAAAGCTGTCTGTCACAACCACTCTCACTCCCACTCCCCCATCCGTTCTCAAGCTAATCCAAAGAGACTGCAGAGGCAGAAATGCTAGGACTTAAATCAGCACCAGTGATGCCAAGGGAGCCGTTACTGCTAGAATCCACTGTTACTGAGTGGTGTCTATTAAGATCAATGAACTCTTGTGCTAGGCCTGGTACACAAATTATTAGCTAGCAGACACGTTAACTATTACTGCAGTGTCTATAATGACACAGCATCCGTGGTCACTGGTTTCCATCAGGAAAAAATCAAGCATGCTTTGTATTACTCACATCTTCACAGCAAGTTCCCTTGCTATCTCTATGTGAAAATCATTTTAAAATATACACTGTATAAAGCACAAACTTAAATTTTATTTTTCAGATTTGGACAGTTTTCAATATTTTAGTGTATATGGAATGATTCAAATATGTTTTCAATCTATTTCAACACATTCCGTTGTCATATACAAGCCTGTATATTTTACATATTAGTAAAACTAGCCAAGTATGTGCTATTTTTCAATATATTTGCTGTATCGCCTCATATATTTTAAAGACATTATTGTGCAGCACTCTTTAGGAAAGATACTATAAACAAAAAGAGATCATATTTCTCTTATAGAAAGGATGTGGTTTGTTAAATCACTTGGAAGACAGAAGACAACCTGAACTGGACTGCTGTATCACCTGGAACAGACTCTGAGTACAATGTCTGGGAGAAGAACCAGACCAGAGATTTCTGCAGTGCCAAAATTGTCCATTAATGCACTGTCTAATCCCTGCAATATTGGAAGAAGCTCCTTTTAGACGCGAGGCTAAAGAGCAGAATAACCTGATCCATCTATCCAAATCAAAAGAACTTGGAAAGATGTATGTTAGAGCTGACCTTCCTCATTCTATTTAAAATTAATAAGCTGGCATCACAGTGTGTCTGATTGAACCAGAACATCTGATGCCAGCATTGCCTACTGACTTCACAGTCAAATCAAACTTCCCACAGACTTCACGTTCACCAAGCAATGAGAAAATCAGTAGCTTGCTTACTAGTGGGAGAGGACAAGAAAAAAGTTGTTGAGTTGCAAAGGAGAAATGTCTCCAGATCTCACAAAGCCCTCGGCTCAACAAACAACTCTGAATGTTAAACTGAGTCTGGAGGAATAAAAAGCTGGCTCAATCTGTCTGTATGTTCTTTAGACTTCCAAAGGATTGGTAAAGTCAAGTCAGCATATTTAGTTAGTTGCTTCAGCACTTGTTTGAAAAATATTGCTTATAGGGCACATTTGATGCTGCTGGTCATGCTTTACACAGTTAGTGGAAGCTTCTCGTGTTTTCTCTCGATTCCTAGATGTTTACAGACATTGCAGTCACAGAACTGGGTTCTTAATCTCTCCTCCAGATGATGTTTCAATGCCTGTTTCAAAAAAGTTCTTATGGATAGAACTCCGCACAAAACTAGGAGAGGTTTGAACTTGACCACTACTGGAAGAGATGGCCCTTGTTATTTGTATGTGAAACAGTTCCACTGCATCTTTTGAAAAAGCCCACATGCATCTAACTTTGAAGTACCACGCCAAACCTAGATGAAAAAAACAGCACTAAAATGATGAAAAAGTTATTTTGCTTGATAGAAAATATTTTTGTTTTTATGTATCTTATCATGAACTGAAGAATGATCCATTACTTAACACATGAGAGCACACTCTTGCTGCAGGTCTGAGCACAACAACCCAAAAGGAAAAGTCTTACCCAAAATGCCCAGACCTGTGGCACAACAGGGAATACAGTTAAGGTTTTAAGCTTCAAATACTGATACGTCCTCAGGAAAGTGTTGGCTCTTCCAAATTTGGAAAATGCTTACAAAAAGCACGAGCAAACTGTTGGAAATGACATGCTTTTTACTGCAAAGACAACTGCCAACACCTTCTGTCAAACTATTGTGTTGCCTTTTACTTTGGTTTCACATTATTTTGGGACTGGTCACTTGGATCAAACAGAGCCAAGTTCTTCAAAAGAGCCCACAGCTGGGTTTCCAAGGTGAACATTGCATGACTACAGCACCTTACATGGAAAGCTTATCGGGGAGAAAAAGCCAAAAAAACTCATAACCCAAACTTATGAACCCTTTCTTGCTTGGTTGCATGAGTGCTGAGCAATTTTGAAAATCTGGTGCTTGTTATTCATTCAATTTCCCTAATTATTCAGCTTCTCTCATCTGAGGGAATAAATGCATTCTGTGTCCCCTCCACAGGAAATGATGCGATTTCCTGTGTTCTCCACCACTCTAATAGCAAAAAAAAAAAAAAAATGGGGAGGGGTAAGTGGGTAATTCCTTAGCTATAGTCTACTAAGTGTTCAAAGATATGTCCTCTCCATTAGATTAAAAAAATAAAAACATTCTCAAACTCCCTAGAACTTTCAGAGAGTACATGTTCATAAGGTACAGTAAGACATTCATCTATAAACTTAGGGGAAAAAAAAAAAAAAAAAAAAAAAAAAGGCAGATTTTTACATCCAAGACTGAAAGGGAAGCCATCACTGGAAGAAATCCTAGCATAGTCATAACCCTAAGGTCTTTGCCATACCAGTTGCATGGCCTTTGGGCTTATAGATTTTAATGAACCCAGACTCGAGTTCTCTTTGGATGTCTGAAAATAACACAAGCTGCCTGTCTTCTTCCAGGCTCTCCTCCGATTTGTTTCTTTCCTCTAAGGCTGACAGGAGTAGAGCTGGCCTGACTGCAAGCCCCAGAGCAATGCAATGACCCACATGATACCTCTGTACTCCAAAGGCAAATGCTCCTGCACTCCAGGGACAAGAAGGGACATTAGAAATCCAGGAATTATGACTCCTAAAAATATCATCTGATTGTGAAATGTGATCAATAAAAGGACCAAGGATTAAACACTGGAAAAGAAGTATTTTTCTTTTGTTTAATCACTTTTTAGTCTCACCTTACAGTTTCCCTGTAGAATTTCCTGATTTGTAAGAACAAGAACGCATCCTAGCAATACTGAGGG
The DNA here is from genome assembly GCF_019232065.1 of Centrocercus urophasianus. NCBI lineage: Eukaryota > Metazoa > Chordata > Aves > Galliformes > Phasianidae > Centrocercus > Centrocercus urophasianus. The sequence goes on from NW_024884867.1 coordinate 672,195, forward strand.
ACTGGTAAGGAAAGTCCATCCATCCTTCTCTTATTCTTGCCTCTTGATCCCTTCATCGCATTTCATTTAAATAAAATTTTAAATTCCAAGTTATGATTAAGTTCTGACTCTTCAGGAACAAGACAGAAACTCCGAAAAAAATAAAAATGTAAAATAAAATAAATTCTGCTGTCCTTACTCCTTTTCGTCTCTTCTGACTATGAGACTAGCACAGACCCTTAAAATGATCTGATAGTCACTCCTACAAGGCTGTTGATGGCTATAGTCTTTTTTTCTAGACTTTCAAGTTTCTTTTTCAGTGGTTTTCTCAAACCATAGGTGAGCCTCTGACATGCCTATGTTTAACCTAAATGGTAACTCTCCATCTCCTTGCAATTAGTTCTTCCACTCTAAACCTCAGGGAAGGATGACAAGTGTTCCTGCTCCTCCTTCATCATAAGAATGGCTCATGTTCAGAAAGATTTGCAGCTTTGTATTGCATGGTTTTACTGCTGCAGGTTCTTCTTCTACAAGTTAGCATTAACAAGTGACATCCAGAATACCTTGTTTCACTGACTTTGTCAGCAGTGTTTGCTGGTCTCTCATCTTATGGCATGTCATCAGCACATGGTCACACTTCTGCTTATCACAGCTGGGATTATACCATAGCTAACAACTCAACTGTTTTTGTGACTGAAATCATCATTAGTCTAGAAATAAAGCAGTACATGCACAGGTTGGATGGCCAGAGCTTGTAACCCAGCATTTCCACTGTATGAAGCTTTCACACAAATCTTTGCTCTACGTTTTAAGTGTGTCCTTATTTACTCATCAAATATTCTCACTGTGGAGCTCACTCAAATGATGGCTATGCCATGCTTCCTGTACCACTCCAGCTAATGGCACTCAAAGACTCCATGCATGTGAACTTAAACTAGCTCAACAGGACGAGAAGTATTTGCAGAAGTGTTCTCCATTGAGAGCAAACTGAAACCTTACTTCAACAAACACATATCCTCAAAATAAGTTGAACTAGCTGCTCAAGTACAAGAGAATAAATATTCTCTTTTAAGTATGATGGAGACTTCTCTTTGACAGCAAGTTAAAAATAACTGAAGAATTATACCCCAAAGATATGTCCTGAGGGCATGCTGTTCTCTTCTGGATTCATTTTTTTTCATTTATTTATTTACTTTTCTTGAACATTCAGAGTTAAAACATATTAATGTGCCAGCACGGTCACCAATTTTGTGTCTTAAAAGACAGTTTAAAAAAATGAGTTTATTTCCTGGGAACACTTAGCTGGATAAAGTCTAGGAAAAATAAGTTGAGAAGTTATATCATGTCTATACAGAATCAAAGAATCATAGAATGGTTTGGGTTGGAAGGGACATTTAAGCTCATGTAGTTCCAACCCCC